>NC_054475.1:103139748-103448489 GCF_017639515.1 Carcharodon carcharias
ACCACAGCCACCTCGAGGGTAACGTGGATGGGGTGGGGGTGGGGTGGGGTGAGCCTCCTGGCGTGTAGGAAGGATCTGACGGGGAGGGCCTTTCTCACTACCAGCCAAGCTACATCTTGATGCTTGTTGTAAAATTCTGGCGATGAGGCATTCTGCCAAATGACTTTGATAGTCTGCTCGGGGAACCGTCCCACAGGATCCACCCTCTCCTTTTCCCTCAGGGCCTCTAAGACGTTACATGCCGACCACTGCCTGATGGACTTGTGGTCAAAGGTGTTTCACTGCATAAATTTTTCCACGAGGGACAGGTGGGACGGCACAGTCCAACTACTTGGAGTGTTCTGCGGCAGCGTGGCCAGACCCATCCTTCACAACACCGTGGACAGGTAGAACCTCAGCATGTAGTGACACTTGATATTTGCATACTGAGGGTCTACGCACCGCTTGATGCAGCCACACACAAAGATGGCCATCAGTATGAGGGCGATGTTGGGCACGTTTTTTCCCCTACATCTAGAGGCTTATACATCGCGTCCCTGTGGACACGATCCATTTTCGACCTCCAGATAAAGCGAAAGATGGCTTAGGTGATCGCCATCATGCAGGAGTGTGGAATGGGTCAGACCTGCGCCACATACAGCAACAGTGAGAGTGCCTCACATCTGATGACCAGATTCTTACCCGCAATGGAGAGGGAGCGTCGCTCCCACATGCCCATTTTTCTTTTTACCATAGACACTCGCTCCTTCCAGTTTCTAACACATGCCCCAGTCCCTCCAAACCATATCCCCAGCAACTTCAGGCCATCAGCCCTGACGGTGAAGGGGACAAAGGATCGGTCAGCCCAGTTCTCAAAGAACGTGGCCTCGCTTTCCCACGACTTACCTTGGCACCCGAGGCCAGTTCGAACTGGTCGCAGATGTGCATCAGTCATTGACAGTGGATCTGAGCAGAAGACAGCGACATCGTCCATGTACAGGGAGGTTTTGACCTGAGTGCCTCCACTGCCTGGGATCGTCACTCCTATGTCCTTTGGCTACTAGCCCAGCTGAGATCAATAAATTGCTCTTGGCTGAACATGCAGCATGAGGGAATCCTGCCCCCACCACTGCCCTCCTCACTATTGCTATTTAAAATGGCAGGCATCCAACTTGCAGATGAGGTGCTTCCGACCTACTTCTGCCAGAGTTAGGGAAGTACTGTGGCTTGTTTTTGTAGGTTTTGTGGTGAGCTGCAGCAAACAAGCAGAAAGACCAGAATATCTGGTGACCCATCTCTGCATTAACCATGGAGGCTGTGGTTGCAGTGCTTTTAAGTCTCTGCAGAGAGAGAGGAGGATGAGTGTTCGGCACAGGAAACCCTACTCACCATAGGTTTCTTTGAGATCATTCTTCTTCCATCTAACTCAGAAGCAATGCCTGAGGGAACTTTGGTTCAACAAGGAGGTGAGGTCACTGACTGTGGCAACTCCTTCAACACAACCTGGAGCTTCACGCCAGGGCAAGGACAATGCTGCCAGTGGCCATAAAGGTCATGGTGGCATTGAACACTCAAGCATGCTGACCTTCCCAGGCAGACACATGGGCATATCCAACATCTCCCAGTATGCCAAACATTGATGCACTGGGGAGATTATAGGAGCCATTTATGCCTAGAAAGGCAAATAGATAATTTCCTTCCTCAGGAGGGGGAAGCAGGATGAGTGGGTCGACAGATTTGCCAGGATAGTGGGTGGCTTTTGCTTGTGTTGCAGTGGCACTGAATCATGGCTCGGCCCACAAGTGCTACCATGAGCTTGGCCACCACTTCCACACTGGACAGGATGGGTTCCAAGCTCTGCTTTATGTCCCATATCACATTGGAACCAGACTCCTCCATGCTCCTTGACAGTGACAGTGTCTGGCATGTCTGTGTGCACATTCATTAGTGCTCTCTTATATGCTGCCCCATCAAAATTTTCATCCCCAATTTAGAGGAGAGCATATCGTGAGCAATAAATACAGTATATTGAATTGAAAGAAGTGCAAGTAAATTGCTATTTCACCTGAAATTAGTGATTTGGCCCTTGTGAGTGGGAAAAGAAGAGGTAAAAGGACAAGTGTTACATCTGCTGCATGTACATGGGACAGTTCCATAGGAAGAGGAGGAGGTGTTGGGGGTGATTGAGGAGTGGATCAACCTATTGCAGACTCAATGGTCTCTTCGGAATGCATATGCTGCAGAATCTCAGAACACAAAACAGCACACACCCATCTAAGAGGCCCTAAGATCACTCAACAATAAATAATTTCACCCCTACGGTGATCAGAGGAGCAGCATCCTGAAGATAATTGATCCCTCTGCTGACATGGGAACCACTAGACTTAACAAAACTGAGTGGGGGCAGAATTTGTAGAGAAACACTTCCAAAGTGGGCTGTGGCTGTTTACAACCCTGAGCCTAGGAATCACCTATCCCACTTTCCCAGAAGAATGGAATTTCAGCCTTTCACCAGTGTGTTGAGTGACATTGCCAAAAGGCTTGCTGACATTCAGTATGAAGGATTGCAAATGAACAATAGTCAGATGCCAGAAGCGTAATGCCATCCAAGGAACGTTAGCTCAATTAAAATATTTAGCTAATGAAGAGGAGAAAATCATAGAGGAAAGCTGAAATCAATTGCATGCTAAAAGCTATGAGTATGAATCATGTCAGAAAGTTATCAGAAACGTTACTTCATAAGCTTTGTATTGAAGAATACTCATTGGAGGAACATGGCTGAAGGATTCCTCTCTGTTTATCTACATTGCTTTGGACATAAAACACAGCAGATACAAAGAATGGCACATAGTTGGCAGTTCAAGCTAGCTAGCAGCAAACTTCTATATGAAGGGCAGTATTTGAGAGCTTTCCATTAGAGAACCATAGAACCATAGAAAAGTTATGGCACAGATAGAGGCATTTCAGCTCATCATGTCTGCACCAGCTGAAAAAACTAGTTGCCCCTTCTAATCCCACCTTCCAGTACCTGGTCCTTAGCCTTGCAGGTTACAGTACTTCATGTGCAGATCCAGGTACCTTTTAAAAGAGTTGAGGGTTTCTGTGAAAAGGTGCTTCCTATTATCCCCTCTAATCCTTCTATCAATCACCTTAGATCTGTGCCCCCTGGTAATTGACCTCTCCGCTAGGGGAACCAAGTCTTCCCTGTTTACTTTATCTAGGCCCCTCCTAATTTTACACCTCAATCAAGTCTCCCCTCAGCCTCCTCTGTTCTAAGGAGAACAACACCAGCCTATCTTACCATTCCTCATAGCTGCAATTTTCCAGCCCTGGCAATATTCTTGTAAATCTCTTCTGTCCTGTCTCCAGAGCAATTATGCCCTTCTTGTAACGTGATGACCATAATTGTATGCAAAATTCCAGCAATGGCCTAATCAGCATTTTATACAGTTGCAGCATTACATCCCTGCTTTTGTATTCTATACCTCGTGCAATAAAGGAAACCATTCCATGTGCTTTCTCTATCACCCTATCTACCTGTCCTGCCATCTTCAGAGACCTGTGGCATGCACTACAAAGTCTCTCACTTCCTCTACCCCTCTCGATATCTGGATCCTTGACTCAATAATCATACAGTTACTACATAATGGTTTAGCAACATGGTTTAGCAACAAGCTTTCACCAAGAAATCTCATAGAGTCAGTCTCCAGGAAACAGATCACTCATCTCTATGTTGATCTGTTGATAAAAATTGATGAATCACTTTCTTGCTGTAATCTGTTGTTCTCATCAATATTCTCATTTCCTCTCTTATCCTATAGGCGATGACTCATTACTGATGTAGGGTCCAAGAGATACCAGCTGCCCTCCAGCATCTGACTAGTATTCATGTGTGAGTCACAACAGTGAGTAGAAGTAAGTCATTCAACTGTGCAAAATATCACTGGCATTCAGCTATGCACTGGATGAGGGGAGAATGGAGTCACTTGAGTCAGGAGCAAGAATTGTTGTGTTTTTATAATGATATAAAGGCACCAGTCACTCATAAGAAATTGAGTAAACATGTTGTGAGTTAATTTATTGAAACTAGTGACCAGATATACATGGACATAAAGCTTGAAGACATCAGAGCTACAGAGCTGTGAGGATGTTCTCTGCTGAAAAGCAAAAGTGAAACTAAAACTGGATTGCATGCCATACTTCCTTTGAGTGACGTCATGCTGAAATTCCTTAAAGGCATATTACAATAGGAACCTTGGTTGATTTTCCCCACCTCTAACCAATGGGAAGCGATGTTAATTTACATATTACAACATCCCACTTTCTTTTTAAATAAACTTGCCCCTTCCAAAGAAGGTGAGGCAGGTATGGGGACTCAGGGGGTAACATCGGAGGAGCCTTGGCTCCTGCAAATGTCCAACAGTTACAAAGTTCTTGCAAGCTCTGTGGATGAGAGCAGGGACTGCAGGGGGGCTGAGAGAACTGACCATGGTGCCTTGGTATAGGGAGACATTAAAGTGGGGGGAGGAAATAGGGATGTAGTAGTGGTAGAAGACAGTATAATTAGGGGGATAGATACTGTTCTCTGCAGCGGTGAACATGAGTCCCGAAGGCTGTGTTGCCTGCCGGTGCCAGGGTTAAGGTCATCTCCTCAGGGCTGGAGAGGAACTTAGGATGGGAGGGGAGGGATCCAGTTGTCATCATCCACATAGTTACCATCGACGTTAATAGGACTAGAAAGGAGGTCCTGCTGAAAGAACTTGAACAGTTAGGAGCTAAGTTAAAAAAAAGAACATCCAAGGTAATAATCTCGGGATTACTACCTGAGCCACAGGCAAACTGGCATAATGTAAATAAAGCCAAGGAGTTAAATGTGTGGTTCAAAGATTGGTATGGGAGGAATGGGTTTCAGTTCATGGGGCACTGGCACCAGTACTGGGGTAGAAGGGAGCTGTTCCGCTGGGATGGGCTTCACTTGAACCATGCTGGAACCAGTGTCCTGGCAAATTGGATAACTAGGGCTGTAGGGAGGGCTTTATACTAAATAGAGGGGCAGAGGGTTCTGGAGAGGGGATATATAGGCTTAAAAAGCAAAAGGATATTGCAGCTTTGCAGGGCAGCTATTTATGTATTGATACCGAGTGTGACAGGAAGGGACAGAGTGTACATACATAAAAAAAAGCAGCAAATAGGGTCAAAAGGGGAAAAATGGTAAAAAGGCAAAATTAATGGCTCTTAAGAGCACACAGTATTTGGAAAAAAATAAATGAATTAATGGCACAAATAGAGGTTAATGGGTATGATCTTATAGCCATTATGGAGATATGGTTACATGGAGATCAAAGCGGGGAACTAAATATTCAGGGGTATTTGACCTTTCCAAAGGACAGGCAGGAAGGAAAGGGTGTCAGGACAGCTTTGTTAGTATAGGATCAGATAAGTACGATAGCAAGAAATGATCTTGAATCATAAGATGTAGAATCCATATGGGTGGAGGTAAGAAATTACAAGGGGAAGAAGACACTGGTGGGAGTAGCCTATAGGCCCCTAACAGTAGCTATGCTGTAGAACAGATAGTAGATCAGGAGATAATGGGGGCATGTAAAAATGGCAGTACATTAATCATGGGTGACTTTAAACTTCATGTAGATTGGGAAAATTGAATTGGCAGAGGAAGCCACAATCAAGAATTAATAGTGTGCATTCAGGATAGTTTCCTAAAACAATATGTTGTGGATCGATCCAGGGATCAGGCTATTTTGAATATGGGAATGTGTAATGAGGCAGGTTTAATAAATGATCACGGAGTAAAAGAACCCCTAGGAAACAGTGGCCATAACATGGTAGAATTTAGCATTCAGTTTGAGAGTGAGAAACTTGGGTCAGAAACAACTGTGCTAAACTTAAATAAGGGTAATTACAAAGAAATGAGGGCAAGGTTGGCTGGAGTGGACTGGGAAAGGAGTTTAGCAGAAAAGACAGTTGTTGAACAATGGCAGACGTTTAGGAAAATAGTTTATGACTCACAACAAAGATATATCCCAATGAGGAAGAAGGATACTAGGATGGTGGTAAACCAACCATTGTTAACCAAGGAAGTTAAGAATAGCATCAAATTGAAAGAAAAAAATGTGCAATGTGGCAAAGATTAGTGGGAAGCCTGAGGATTGGGAAAGTTTTAAAAGCCAACAAAAGATGACCAAAAAACAATAAAGTGGGAGAAAATAAACTTTGAGGATAAATTAACAAGTAATATAAAAATGTGCAGTAAGAGCTTATTTAAATATATAAAAAGGAAGAGAGAGGCTAAAGTGAACATAGGCCCCTTTGAGAATGAGGCTGAGGAAATAATAACGGGAAACTAGGAAATGGCAGAGGAGTTGAATAAATACTTTGCTTAAGTCTTCACGGTAGAAGATACTAATAGCATTCCAAAAATACTAAATAATCAAGGGGAAAAAGGCAGGGAGGAAATAAAAACAATAATCATCACTAGAGAAAATGTATTAGGGAAACTGATGGGGCTAAAGACCGATCGATCCCCTGGACCTGATGGGTTGCATCCTAGGATATTAAAGGAAGTAGCTACAGAGAAGTGGATGCACTTGTGGTAATCTTCCAAGATTCCTTAGATTCTGGAAAAGTCCCAAAAAATTGGAAAACTGCCAATGTAACACCCTTATTCAAAAAGGGAGGGAGACAAAAAACAGGTTAACATCTGTCATTAGGAAAATGTTACAGTCTATTATAAAGGATGTAATAGCAGAGCATTTAGAAATGCAAAATATAGGCAGAGTCAGTGTGGCTTCATGAAGGGGAAATCATCCCTGACAAATTGATTAGAATTCTTTGAGGAGGTAACAAGCAGGATAGATAAAAGGAAACCAGTAGATGTAGCATATTTGGATTTCCAAAATGCGTTCGATAAGGTACCCCACATAAGGATACATAAAAAGATAAGAGACCATGGTTTTAGGGGTAGTATACTAGCATGGATAGAGGATTGCCTAATTGCCTAACTAATAGAAGATAGAGTTGGGATAAGGGGGGCATTTTCAGGATGGCAACCTGTAACAAATGAAATGCCACAGGGATCAGTGCTGTGGCCACAATTATTTACAATATATTAATGACTTGTCTGAGGGAAGTGAATGTACTATCGCCAAGTTTGCGGATGACACAAAAGTAGATGGGAAGGCAAGTAGTGAGGATGACACAAAGACTCTACAGAGGGATATAGACAGGTTACGTGAGTGGGCAAAAACTTGGCAGATGGAATATAATGTGGGAAAATGTGAGGTTCTGCACTTTTGCAGAAAGAATAGAGAAGCTGAATATTGTTTAAATAGAGAAAGATTGTAGAAAGCTGCAGCACAGAGGGATTTGGGGGCCCTGGTGCATGAATCACAAAAAGCTAGCATATAAATTCAGCAGGTAATAGGGAAGGCAAATAGAATGTTGGCCCTTATTTCAAAGGGAATGGAGTATAAAAATAGTGAAGTCTTACTAAAACTATACAATGCACTAGTTAGAACACACCTAGAATACTGTGAACAATTTTGGTCCCCATATCTAAGGAAAGATATACTGGCACTGGAGGTAGTCCAGAGAAGGTTCACTAGGTTGATCCCGGGTATGGAGGGGTTTTCTTATGAAGTGAGGTGGAGTAGGTTGGGTCTGTACTCATTGGAGTTTAGAAGAATAAGAGGCAACCTTATTGAAACATATAAGATTCTTAGGGGGCTTGACAGGGTGTGGGGGAGTCTAGGGCCAGAGGGCATAATCTCAGAGAAAGGGGTCACCAATTAAAGACAGAGATGAAGAGGAATTTCTTCTCTCAGAGGGTAGTGAATCTAGGGAATTCTTTACCGCAAAGGGCTGTAGAGGCTGGGTTAAGTATATTCAAGGTTGAGAAGCTTGACGCCACCTAGGACAATGCAGCCCGTTTGACTGGCACCACATCCACAAACATTCACTCCCTCCACCACCGACGCACAGTAGCAGAAGTGTGTACCATCTACAAGATGCACTGCAGGAATTCACCAAGGCTCCTTCAGCAGCACCTTCCAAACCCATGATCTTACCATCTAGAAGGACAAGGGCAGCAGATAGATGGGAACACCATCACCTGGAAGTTCCCTTCCTAGTCACTCGCCATCCTGACTTGGAAATATATTGCCGTTCCTTCACTGTCACTGGGTCAACTCCCTTCCTAACAGCACTGTGGGTGTAGCTACACCACATGGACTGCAGCAGTTCAAAAAGGCAGCACACCACCACCTTCTCAAGGGCAACTAGGGATGGGCAATAAATGCTGGCCCAGCCAGCGAAGCCCACATCCCATTAATGAATAATAAAAAAAGAGATAGACAGACTTTTAATCAGTAAGGGAATTAAGGGTTATGGGGAAAAGGCAGGAAAGTGGAGTTGAGGATTATCAGATCAACCGTGATCTCATTGAATGGCGGAGCAGACTTGATGGGCCCAATGGCCTACTTCTGCTCTTACGTCTTATGGCCTTATGGTCTAAGTATAACTATCTACAATACATGTTCACGTTTAGTTACCATTACACAAGTGTATAAAGCTGATGAATCTATGAGTCTCTAAAGTGTAGATGTAATCTGCTGGTGCGCCCCGATCTTGTAACGGCAACTTTGTCTGGAGGTGTCTTTAATTACTCACAGTGATCAGTGGGATTGTCATTCTTGGATGTTGTTCCTGGTTGTGTTTGGGATCTTACCCTAGATGCAATAGGACTGTACGGTGGTTGAGGAGTTGAAAAGGATCTGGTTTTTCCTCGGCTGCGTCTCACTGTTGTGTTTTTGTGCGTAATGACTTCATAGGTCCTTGGTTCTGACCAAATCTTTGTCACTTTGGCTGATTGCTACGTACCTTCTCTGCAATCCTGGGTGTGAACTTGTTGTCCCAACTTTATACTTGGCAATTCTGCACCCACATTTTTATCATCAACATTGGTCATCTTCTCTTGCAGTTTTAAAAGTTGCTCTCTAGCTTCTGAGGGAGTAGAATGGGTAAGAGTAGGTAAATTGTTACACAGTGGTCTGCCAAGCATGAGTTCTGCCGGTGATGGAATAGTTGCAATTAAAGATGTTGCTCTCAGATGTAACATTGCAATGTTTTACTTGGTTTGTCTACATTTGAGAATTAGGGATTTCACTGTGTGAATCATTCATTCAGCTAGACTGTTAGATTTTGGGTAATGAAAAAGTAGTGTGATTGATATTCTACTTTTCACACATATCCAGAAATGGCCTACCAATAAGTAGTGGATGTTTATCCATAATGGTCTCTCTAGGCACAACAAATAAATTGAAAATAACACCTAGACTGTGCACAACAGTTGTGCTTAATGTGTTGCGCGATGATGGGGTACTTGGAAAGTAGTCGACGATGATGGTGAAGTCAGTGACATGGACATGGAAAGATGTCAGATGCAATTTTGGCCCACAGACAGGAAGGAGCTTCATTTGGAATCAATGGTCCTTTATGAGGCATATGCTCTTGATATACCTCACACTTCTTGATAACGACCCCAATGTCATTGTTTATACCCGGCCAATAGACTGTCTCTCTTGCGACTCTCTCTCTATGTCTCTCTTAGACTTGTCTAATCTATGCCCATGTGTGAGAGATGAAATTGTTGAAGAATATCAGATCACAGTGATTCCTGTATGATGACCTGCCTGCCTTTAAAAATGACACCCCAGGAGATGCCTAGCTCATCCTGGTAGGCCAAAATGGGCTCACATGTTCGTGGAAATGCTGAACTGAATCAAGTTGTCCTTCGATGATGGTTTTCCACAGTTTCTATAGTGTAGAATCTTTCACTGTTTCTTCTTCTAGCTGCTGGCATTTGTGTTACGCAAAATGTACCAGATCAACTGACAGTCTTCCATTCTCCAGCAAGTGTAATGTTGCAGCTCCCTTGGAACTGCCAATATTGCAATGAAATTCTGGATATTTCGATATTAGCTCATGAACTGAGGCGATAGGAGCAGTTTCTGATGTTGATCTGCCTTGTGATGGCTGATTAATTCAATGGATTGCCACTAGTGCGTAGACCTGCAATTGTTGTCTCCACAATGCAGGGCATCTGTGACACCCAGGAGGATTGATTGTACTTGGACTCCAGGATTATGGATCCTGTACATGGAATTAGTGAACTGCTGTATGCTGAAAGTTGTGCAGTAGTAGGTTTCGCCATGGCCTTCCACGTCTGTGGGTACATGTTTTTAGAATTCGTAGGGGTACTATGTTGGCACTTACCCTTGTCTCAACCTTGGCTAATAATAAATAGTTACCAACTTTCTTTACGTATATAATTCGAATCTTGGCAAACACTTTGGACGGTGTGATGGCATCTATGTTTTCCATGACATTAACAGCGTGAAACATTTGTTCACCATTCATCATACACATCATCATCATCCTCTGGTTTGTTAATCACCTCCTGTATATGTTTCTGACTGGATACCGGGCGGTCATTTCTATTGCTTGTAGGTACCTGTAGCATGCAGTCTGTTTGGATCAGTGCACGGCTCTTTGTAGCTCAAGTGCACTGCCGCTGTCAATGGCCCTTTCTACCACATGCCTTGCACAATAGCTGGAAAGCTGGTCATTTCCTTGGTGCATGCAGTAAGCTATACCTTCCACATGCGTTGTTAGGTTCAAGTGTTCTAGTAAGTGTGTCAACAATTGGGTTTGTAATTTCAAGCTTCATCAACCTGCGAGGATCACTTTGTACTCACATCCATCTTTGAGCAGTTCTTCAGTGCTATACATTTTGGGCTTGTCTAGCAGATCTTTCTGGAATTCTTCCATGGGAGTGGATGCAATCATTCTGTCTGCTTGTTTTGCATTTGAAAAATCATAGTCCGTACCCTTTTCTCTGAATCTGCTGCTGAAGTGGTCTATGGATTCTGTAGGCTGCTGCTGAAATGACATGAACTCTAGTTGATAAATACGCACATTTAACCTGGCCCTGAACCGGTCTTTCAATGTGGTCCATGCCATTTTGAGATCCTTTAGCTCTTCTGTTGTTATTCCTGACATGTTCAGCCAGTGTAGACCTTCATTCCCATTGTGAATTTTTATGGGTTGCTTGTCTGATTCAGATGCACTTGAGTCAAGAAAACATAGCTCTGTACACTGTTTAAACATTTTGAATTCAGATAGTGGGCCAATAGCATTCCATTTCAAACTGGAGAATTTTGTGGGCATTTTGACAATATCCCTTTGACCTTCCTTCTCCTATAGTACTTGGGGTGAATGTCAATGTAGCCACTTTCATGTGCTTTTCCAAATCCCTGCCCATTATGATCACAACCTTCTCTGGTCTGATATTTGGGATTCTTTCATTGGTTGATTCTTCCTCGCTCGCTGTTGATCTGGCTATGCACTGCATTCTCACCACCAGGAATCAGTATGCTTACCAGCTCTTTATTTGAGCACTGTGTTTTCAAACCTTTGCTGCTCAGTCACCATACTGCAACTCTGTTGCGGTCTGACTAAACATTGAAGGTCGTCTCATGCCATGTAGCATGATCTAAAACTGTTCACCATGTTGTGCCTGTACCGAATCTTGCTACTAGGCTGAGCACCATGTTGTTTAGAAGGAATCACTGCTGCACACCATGTTGTGTTTTTATAATGATATAAAGGCATCAATCACTCATAAGGGAACCCACGTTGTGGGTTCATTTAGTAAGACTAGGCACATGTGAACAAACATGCATTAGTATAAAGCTTGAAAACATCAGAGCTGCAGAGCCGTGAGTGTGTGCTCTCCTGGAAAGCAAAAATGAAGCTAAAACTTGATCACATGACCACACTTTCTTCTAGCGATGTTATGCTGCAATCCCTTAAAGGCATTTACAACATGAACCTTTCTGTTCTGTCTGGCTCTGAAATCTGCACAACTTCACTGAAACCTCAGTGAGCTTCTTGCCATCTGTAGTTTTGACAATTCTTTGCTTTAGGAAGTGGGTTCTTACCAGCAACATCTATTATCTACAGATATTAACACTACATTAAAATTCTTGAGAAAGCATAATTAGCCTTCATCCAGAGTACAGATAATATTTGTGCAAGAGTTATACAATGATGAACTTAACTGGATGCTCTAATTTCTAGTACATATCTCTGAAGTTTTAAGTTAAGTTTTGACTGACAGTTTACATTAGGGGGTGATTACTAGATAATCCTGGTTGCTTGTTCTGTGAAAGGCGGTGCATTACAGTTCACTCAGCGAGTCCGAGTTGCTGTAGCAACACATATTTTTTTACATGCATTTTGTAGTCTGGAGGTATGGATAGTGATAGTAGAGGATCCAATGATTTTTCTATCACATGGCTGACGAGGAATTCTCCCACTCTTATTGGTGTGTGTTGGAAGGATTTGCAGAGTGATACTTGACCTGTTTGGCCTTGTTATGAGCACACCTTCATCATCAAGTCCTGGAGTGGGACTCAAAACCAGAGTTTCTGGCTTAGGCGCAGGGATGCCACCCACTGCACCACAAGATCTCTCTAGATTCTGTACATGTTAATAAATAGAAAATACTTTGTCATTTGGATTGAAACGATATCTGGATAAAGGGTGCCCCCTTTTGGAAAGGATGAAAGAACCATATTATTCATCACAGAGCCATAATCAATGTAAATGTAAAGTGACAACTATACAAATGAGGCTTAGATCTGTTTCCAATAGGCCCAGCTATAATTTGTTAAGTGCTTGGCTTCAGTGAACTGAATACCTGTGGTGATATTAACATCTTAGCACATTGGCGTAATGAATTACTTTCAAGTACACTCATTGTTACATAGGTAAATAAAGCAAGCATTTTCTATCCCATCAACAGCAATGAGACGAATGCCTAGTTAATTAGTTTTTGTGATATTGGTTGGAGGAAAAATGCTGGCTGAGACATTTGGAGAACTTATTGCTCTTTTTTGAATAGTACCCTGAGATCTTTAAGGACCAATGGTTTAGCTGCTCAAAGTTCAGTTCTGTTGGACAGACCTCGATTGCATCAGGGTGCAATTGTCTTAGAACCCTGATTAAATATTTGAATAAGGCTCCAGCTTGTTTGGAAAGGCGTGGAGATTAGAGTGTTGAGGAGCATTGAAAAACACATGGGGCTAAGGTCAGACAAGGTGCCAGCAAATCCTTGTTTTAAAAAATAGTTTGCCTCAGTGCCAAATCAATCATGCTGTGAAACATGTGGTAAAGTGAAAATCACCCACAATATTTTGTTGGTATAAAATCAGATAGAGTTTATTACCTAAATCGATCCACATTTTTTCATCTGCTTTCTTTTCTCTCCTAGGAGATTGTGTTCTGGTTGGAAAGTGGCAGGTGGGAGACAAAGGAGTTTGATGGCATATGTAAGCTGCACCATATGGATGGGATAGGTTAGATTGGCTGGCTGACATGTCCCTGTCCATTTTCCATGTATCTAACAGGAGGAGGTTGGCAACCCTATCCCTCTTCAAAGGTAGAGGACAAAATACAGCAGGAAAAGAAACAAGAACAGTAACTTAAAAACAGCATGGGAATGTGGGGGAACATTGTGAGATTAATGCATCACCTTACCCAAGCAAAGAGCAGTGTTTAGTGCACAGTGTGCTCAGTTGGTTCTGTCGCACATGCCCTGCAGGTGAGCACCAAGGTTCCAGTATTGCTTCCTGGTGTACTTGATGATTATTCATTGGCATGGGGTCAGCTTTTACATATATTCTAATACTAATCTGTACCTCTGTATCTGTATCTGTATCTCCCTTGACCCCAGACCCCAATGTGTTATCCAATTGTTTATCAGACATCATCATTGGCAAGGATTTTCTTCAAAAAAATAGTGGTAAGTCCCAAGTAATTCTGTTCAGTTCCTGCCAAAAACTCAGTTTCCATTTCCACCATATGGATGTTTATGCAGACTGAATTCAAAAGTGCACAACCTTGGTGTCTAAGCTGAGTTTCAGACCCCTGATCTAGTCACAATCAAGACCATCTGCTTCCATTTTGGAACATCAGCTGCATTTGCCTTATTTTGTTCCCACTGCCAATAAAACCTTTATCTCATCATCATCTATCACTCTAATGTTCTCCTTACAGCTCTCCTTGGTTCCACTCACAATTTTCATCTTCTAATTTTTCTCCCTTCTTCTTCTGAAGCTCCGACTCATCCGGGGACGTGGTCCCACTGGCATGAACACCTCCCTAGTACATCACCATTAAGGCCAGTCTAGGCAGTGAGTGTTGACTGGTTGCATCATGCCACGGCTCAGCTGAACACATTCATTTGCACATGTAAATTTTCTGGCAGATGCTGATGCAATGTTCAGGAACAGGAACGCTTGAGTCACTTTTCTCTTCTGTAGCTCAAAGAACACTGATGTCAATTCTATTTCCCCACCATAACATCACTTGAATTCATCTAATTCAGTATAAGTCAGGAATTAAACCTGGGAACATTCTGGTCAGTAGATTTGGGTACTACACAAGGAGTGCATTAATGCTTTGAGGGTACAGATATGCTTTGAAAATTAGAACCATAGAGAAATAATTGCCTCCAAGTGTGCTGAGTAAATGAGGGAAACCAGACTTGGTTGAGTAATATTGCAATAAGTGCCTCTATTGTAGAGATACAAGTGAATTTACCATTGAGCTTAATTGAGCTTAATTCTTCAATTGCAACAATTCAATTCTAAATGCAAAGCTTTCATTGAACATTCTGATACAATGCAGCATGTAATATGCCTTGCAGACAGTGGTGTAGCACTACCCTGGCACGGCCTGATCGACAAGGGAGTTATGGTTTATGGGGCCAGGCAGGAAAATGGGGTTAAGGCCACAATCGGATCAGCCATGGTCCTATCGAATGGCAGAGCAGCTCCTTGGGCCAAATGGTTGACTGCTATTTCTTATTATCTTATAAGGCTATTGGAAACAGCCTTTCAGCCGCAAAAGCATCTGTTGATCATAACATTTTGCTTCCTGCCACTGAACCAATTTTGGATCCAATTTGTCACTTTCCCTTGGATTGCATGAACTTCAAATTTAATGATCAGTCTGCCATGTGGGATCTTATCAAAAACCTTGGTAAAATCCAAGTAGACTACATAAAATGTGCTACCTTCATCAACCCTTCATGATACTTCCTCAAAAAAATTCAATCAAATTAGTCAGACATGGCCTTCCCTTAAATGCATGCTGATTGTCTTTGATTAATCCGCATGCCTCTAAATGATCATTTATACCATCACAATAGAAACATAGAAAATAGGATAGGACATTCAGCCCTTCAAGCCTTCTCCGCCATTCAATGTGATCATGGCTGATCCTCTATCTCAATGCCATACTCCCATTCTTTCACATACCCCTTGACCCCTTGCTACCTTTAGAGTCCAGAAATCTATCTATTTCCTTCTTAAATATATTCAGTGAGTTGGTCAGCACAGCCTTCTGTGGTAGAGAATTCCACAGGTTCACCACCCTTTGAGTGAAGAAGTTTCTCCTCCTAAATGGCCTACCCGTATCCTGCGACTGTGACTCCTTGTTCTGGACCCCTCCAGCCAGAGGAAATATCATCCCTGCATCCAGTCTATCCAACCCTGTCAGAATTTTATATGTTTCAATGAGATCTCCTCTCATTCTTCTAAACTCCAGTGAGTACAAGACTAGTCGACCCAATCTTTCCTCATATGACAATCCTGCCATCCCAGGAATCTGTCTGGTGAACCTTCGCTGCACTCCCTCTATGGCAATTATATCCTTTCTTTGGTAAGGAGGTCAAAACTGCATACAATACTCCAGGTGTAGTCTCACCAAGGCCCTGTACAGCTGCATTAAGGCATCCTTGCTCCTGTACTCAAGTCCTTTCGCAATGAAGGCCAACATACCATTTGCCTTCTTAACTGCTTGCTGTATCTGCATGCTTGCTTTCAGTGATTGGTGTACAAGGACACCGAGGTCCCTTTGTGCATCAACATTTCCCAATCTATCACCATTTAAATAATACTCTGCCATTCTGTTTTTCCCACTGAAGTGGATAACTTCACACTTATCCACATTTTACTGCATCTGCCATGTATTTGCCTACTCACTCAACCTGTCTAAACCACTTGAAGCCCCTTAACACTCTCCTCACTGCTCACATTCTCACCAAGTTTCATGTCATCAGCAAACTTGGAAATATTACATTTGGTTCCCTCATTCAAATCATTGATATATATTATGAATAGCTGGGGCCCAAGCACCGATCCCTGCGGTACCCCACTGGTCACTGTCTGCCATTCTGAAAAGATCTGTTTATTCCTACTCTCTGCTTCCTGCCTGTTAACCAATTCTCAATCTATGCCAATATCTTATCCTCAATTCCACGTGCTTTAATTTTACACATTCACCTCTTATGTCAAAGGCTTTCTGAAAATCCAAATATACCACATCCACTAGTTCTCCCTTATCTATTCTGCTAGTTATGTCCTCAAAGAACTCCAGTAGGTTTATCAAACATGATTTCCCTTTCATAAATCCATGTTGACTTTGTCTAATCTTGCTGATATTTCCCAAGTGTCCTGTTGTCACATCCTTTATTACAGACTCCAGAATTTTTCCTACTATTGATGTTAGGCTAACCGGTCTGCAGTTCTCTGTTTTTTCCCCTCCTTTTTTAAATAGTGGGGTTACATTTGCCACATTCCAATTTGCTGGGACTGTTCCAGGATCTCCAGAATTCTGGAAGATGACAACCAACGCATCCACTATTTCCATGGCCATTTCCTTTAGTACCCTGGGATGTAGATTATCAGGCTTTGGGGACTTATCGGCTTTCAGACCCAACAATTTCTCCAGCACAATTGTTTTAGTAATACTAATTTCCTTCAATTCCTCCCTTTCACTAGACCCTTGGTTCCCTGGTATTTCCAGGAAGTTATTTCTGTCTTCCTCCATGAAGACAGAACTAAAGTAGTTGTTTAATTGCTCTGCCATTTCCAAATAGGAAATATTTCCTATTATAAATTCTACTATTTCAGACTGTAAGGGTACAAATGTCTTCACTAATCTTTTTCTTTTTACATACTTATAGAAGCTTTTACAGTCTGCTTTTATGTTCCTTGCAAGTTTACTCTCATGCTCTATTTTGCCCCTCTTAATCAATCTCTTGGTCGTCCTTTGCTGAATTCTAAACTATTGCCAATCCTTAGGCTTGCTACTTTTTCTAGCAACTTTATATGACTCCTAATACTATCCTTAATTTCTTTAGTTAGCCACGGTTGGGCCGCTTTTCTTGTTATGTTTTTGTGTCAGGAAGGAATGTATAACTGTTGCAATGTGTGCATTTGTTCTTTAAATATTAACCATCACCTATCCAATGTCAAGCCTTTTAATGAAGTTCTCCAATTTATCTTAGCCGACTCACCCCTCATACCTTTGTAGTTTCCTTTGTTTAGATTTAGGACCTTAGTTTCAGACTGGACCACTTCACTTTCCATTCTAATGAAGAATTCCATCATGTTATGGTCACTGTTCCCTAAAGGATCCCACACAACAAGATTATTACTGATCGGCTTTCAGACCCAATAATTTCTCCAGCACAATTGTTTTAGTAATACTAATTTCCTTCAATTCCTCCCTTTCACTAGACCCTTGGTTCCCTGGTATTTCCAGGAAGTTATTTCTGTCTTCCTCCATGAAGACAGAACTAAAGTAGTTCTCACTGCACAATAACAAATTTGGGATAGCCTGTTCCCCAGTTGGTTCCTCAACATACTGGTCTAAAAAACCACCTTGTACACATTCCAGAAATTCATCTGCCGCAGTATTATTGATAATTTGGTTTGCTCAGTCTATATGTAGATTCAAGTCACCCATGGTTACTGTAGCACCCTTGTTATGTGCATCTCTAATTTCCTGTTTAATGTCATCACCTACTTTATCACTATTTTTTCGAGGCCCTTGAAAAACTCTCACTAATGTTTCCTGCCCATTGTTGTTTCTTTTCTTCACCCAGACTGATTTTACATCTAGGTTTCCTGAACCAATATATTCTCTCACTATTGTACTGATTTCATCCTTAACTAACAATAACACACCACCTCCTTTGCCTTTTTGCCCATTCAGTTACTCACAGAGTCAGATAATTGTTACAGCGTAGAAGGAGGATTTTGAACTAAGTGCCAATCTCCTGCCTTTTCCCCGTAACCCCACACGTTGTTTCTATTTAAATAATCATCCAATGCTCTCATGAACGCTTCAATCGAACCTGCCTCACCAAACTTCCAGGCAGTGCATTCCAAATCCTAACTACTCATTATGTGAAAAAGTTTTTTCTCACCTCGCATTTGCTTCTTTTGCAAAACACTTTAAAATTGTGCCCTCTGGTTCTCGATCCGTTTATGAGTGGGAACAGTTTCTCCCAATCTGTCCAGACCCACCATGATTTTGAAAACTTCTATCAAATCTCCTCTTAACCTTCTCCTCTCCAAAAAACAGTCCTAAATTCTCCAATCCTTCTTCATAACTGAAGTGTCTGGTCCCTGAAACCATTCTCATAAACCTCTTCTGCACTCTCTCCAGTGCATCCACATCCTTCCTATAATGTGGCGCACAGAACTGTACACAACACTCCAGCTGAGGTCTAACCAAAGTCTTATATAAGTTCATCATAACCTCCATGCTCTTGTACTCTATGCCCCTATTAATGAAGCCTAGAATACTGTATACTTTAGAAACAGCTCTCTCTACTTGTCCTGCCACCTTTAATGACTTATGTACATACACATCGAGGTCTCTCTGCTCCTGCACACCCTTTAGAATAATACCCTTTAATTTATACTGTCTCCCCATGTTCTTTGTACCAAAGTGTATCACTTCACACACCTCTGCATTGAACTTCATCTGCCACATATCTACCCACTCCACCAAAGTATCTTTTGAAGTTCCACACTGTCCTCCTCACAGTTTACAATTCTCCTAAGTTTTGTGTTGTCATCGCAAACTTTGAAATTGTCCCCTACACACTCAGGCTATACCTTCCTCCCTCTCTTTTTAAATAACAGTATAATGTTAAGAGTCCTCCAGCAAGGTGTTAATTAATTGCACATTAAACTCACCACAGAAAGTGAAGTTTAGTAATTAACAGCACAAGCATTCGTTAACAGTTATAGTGTCATTAAGAACAAAGAAATTGGATGGGCACTAAAGGAAAATAAGCTTCCAGGACTACAGGGATAAAACAAGGAAATGGTACTGACTGGGTTGCTCTACAGAAAGCCAGGATTAGAAAATGATGGTTAGAGCCTCTGCTATTTCTTTCCTTGTTTCCCTTATAGCATTTTCCTGGGATGCATTTCATCCAACCCTGGTGATTTGTCTACTTTCAAGGATGCTAAACATTTAATATTTTCTCCCTCGCTATATTCAGAATCATAGAATGGTTACAGCACTGAAAGAGGCCATTTGGGCCCTCATATCCGTGCTGGCATCCTTTCATGAAAATCATGGAAGTTCAAGTAGAGATGCTGTTTTCAGAGTGACACAAATTGGCCAACAGTTTGTGGTGATATGCAATTCATGGTTCATATCTTCCTTGTTGCAAGTTGCTGACTGATTTGCACATTGATAATGAGCATTCACATACTGTTATTTTTCAGCAAATTCTGTACTGTTAGTGTGAATTGGAAACATTAAAGCCCCTAACAGCAATTAAATGGGCACTCCACTTGCCTCCATCCCATCATAACTGATGTAACTTGTATCCGCTCTTCTTGTCCTCTAACTGATTCCTTTCTGTATTTCCAACTACTATCCTTAATCCTTATTCTTATTTTTTCATGATGAAATCGGTCCATTGCTTTTTGGATATCTATTTGCATTGTAGTTTTCCAGCTGTCAGATGACATTTTTACCATTTCAAGGAAGTTGGTTAATGAACGTTGGTCCTCAATAGAGTGAAAATGCGGAATTAATAATGGAAAATAAGGAAATGGTGGAAGAATTGAACAGATATTTTGCATCTGTCTTCCCTGTAGAAGATAAAAGTAACCCAGAAATAATTGTGAACAAGAGGCAAAAGGATGGGAGGAACTTAAAACAATTATAATCACCAGGGACAGGGTACTAAGAAAATTATTAGAACTAAAAGCTGACAAGTCCCCAGGTCCTAATGGGCTAATCCTAGAGTCTTAAATGAAATGGCTGTTGAGATAGCAGATCCATGGGGTGAAATTTTCAATTCCGGGACTAAGACACATGGCGGGGGTGGGGGTGGGGACAGGGACCGGGAGTGCTTCCCGCCGCGGAGGCCACTGGGAATTGGTACCCTATTGCATGACCTCATTAATTATGCAGTTGGGGGTTTCCCGATGTATCACGTGGCAGGGCAGGCTAGATGGCGCATGCTGCATCGTCATACCTGGGCACCATTTTTAAGATGGGTCTGGGCAGCAACCTGCCAAACATTGAAGGAGGAGATGGCCAGAAGAGGAGACTGGACCCTGGTGTCCAAATTCAGCGATGCCTCCCTCAGTGTCGTGCTCAATGAAGTGGAGGCCAGGAGGGATGTCCTCTATCCAGAGGAAGAGGAGACCGATGTGGGAGATGAACCCAGCATGGAAAGCAGTCTCCAAGGCAGTCGGTTCCCAAGCTGTGCAATGGAGGACTGCCTTGCAGTGCAGGAAGCAGATGAATGAACTCATCTGCTCTACCAGGGTAAGTGAACCCTCAACTGCTCACACTTACTGCACTGAATGGTAAAAAGGACATGGGCCTCAGTGGCAACATGATAAATTGATAGCCCCACTGCAGTCCATCTACACTGCAGGTGGAGAGGCCACTAACCCTTCCACACAGAGAGCTCACATGGGAGGTGGGAGGACAAGGGGGTCAGGCTTTGAGGGCACCAGCAAGCACCGCTAATAACATATCTCTGTGAGCCTTATCCTTCTATGTGCATGGGCTCAGCCCTCTGGAGGGTGTGCCCCAGAACCCTTGTGGACAACCTGCAGTGCACCAATCACATGGCACACAATCTACTGGATTATTTGTGAGACTGGATGACTAAAATACATGAAGCCCAATTGCTCTCAACACCGTCTTCTCTCTTTGTGCAGGAAAAAGTAAGCCATAATAGGAGAGAGAGGAAGAAGATGGGATGGGGAGGACAGCCACGCATTAAAGACTTCGAGGAGCGAGCAGCATAGCTGGCAGGGGTGGAGCGGGTCAGAGCATGTGGAGATGTAGAGATGGGCTCGCAGCCTCCATCCAGTAAAGATCCATGTATGTCATAGAAGCCTAAGGGTCACGCTTTCCTCCATGTTAGAAGCAGCTCACGCAGTCACTCGCTCTCTCACTCACAGGTACCAGCAGGATGAGGGTAAGGCCTGGAAGTGACAAAGCCCAGTCCTGCACTCAGACGAGCCAGGATAGGACCGAGGACATTACGGTGGAAGAAAATGCACCTGTAGAGGAGTCACAGCAGTAACCTGCACCCTCCACCAGCCCACAGACACACACCTCAGTGGGTATCACATCTAGTTTAGGAAGAGTCTCACATTCTGGTGGTCATTGCATTGATATGTGTCTGCAGAATGAGGAGGCAGGGTCAGCCAAGCTCACCGACACTTGGAGGACTACTGAGAAAGAGGCCTCTGTGAGGTTCGAGTCTGATGACCAGCCTCTGGAATCAGCCTTCCATGAGATGCTGGGGAGGCAGCAAGAAGTGGGGTTCATCAGGCAGAGATGTCGGATGCCTTCAAAGAGCAGCACGTGAGGTGGAGAAGTCCCTTCGCCTTCTCTCTGATGAAGTGATGCTGACCTGTTCATGCATGGATATCTCCCTGGGGAAGGTGGGGACCCTGGTCCGGCCAGAGATGTACACAGACCTGCAAGGCATCACTGTAGCCATGGATGAGCTTTTGCAGTGGCTATGCAAGAAAGGGAATAGACACCTTGATCTCTCTCTAGGAGTCATAAAGGCAGCAGTCCATCTGCTGCTCAAAGATCCACCTCCTGGAAGAAGCTTGCTCTGAGGACACCCACCTTCTGAAAGCTGCTGCACCAAGAAGATCCATGAGTTGAATCTCCACCCACCCACTGCTGCATGGTGTGTTCCAGGGTCTGGTCACTGAAGGCCTCCACCTTCTTTCTCATCTCTGCAAGTTGTCCCAGGCCTTCTTGCAGGTAAGTCTGAAATTTACACGCCACGTTTGTTCAGATATGTTCTGGCCCAGCTTGATTTCCCACTGGCAGCATGATTGATTGGGTTGGGAAACAATTCAGGTTGGGTCTTCATCTGAATCCCAGTAACAGGATGTAAATCGGTTTCATGCCAGCCTCTGGCAGAAATGGCAACCTGCTACGGCAGGCAGGAATGCAAGTTCCCACTGTCATTTTACATTGGTGGGAAATGGATTTTTCAGCTCCTGCCACATTGTCCCCCCCTCACCCTGACCGCCTCACCAATAAACCTATGGGCGGGGGAACTGGTCGGAACGCCCATCAGTTTTAATTTTCAAAAATTGTCTAGATTCTGGAAAGGTCCCATTAGTTTGGAAAATAGCAAATGTGACTCCTCTAATCAAGAAAAGAGGGAGACAGAAGGCTGGAAAATTCAGGGCAATAGCTTAACATCTGTTGTAGGGAAATTGCTAGGATCTATTATGAAGGAGGTTATAGCAGGGTACTTAGAAAATCTCAGTGCAACCAGGCAGAGTCAACATGGTTTTGTGAAAGGGAAATCATGTTTGACTAATTTATTCAAGTTCTTTGAGGAAGTAGCAGGCAACGTGGATAAAGGGGGACCTGTGGTGTGCTGTACTTAGATTTCCAGAAGGTATTTGACAAGGTGCCACTTCAAAGATTACTTTGTAAAATAAGAGGTCATGGTGGAGGTGGTAATATAATAGGATGGATAGAGGATTGGTTAGCCAACAGAAAACAGCAAGTAGACATAAATGGGTCATTCTTGGATTGATAATATGTGATGAGTGGAGTGCCACAGGGATCAGTGCTGGGGCCTCAACTATTTACAATTTATATCAATGACTTGGATGAAGAGGCAAAATGCATGGTAGCTAAATTTGCTGATGACAGAAAGATAGGTAGGAAGGTTAAGTTGTGAAGAGGACATAAGGTGCCTACAAAGGGACATAGGTTAAGTGAGTGACAAAAAATTGGCAGATGGAGGATAATGTGGGAAAATATGAACTTGTCCACTTTGCTGGGAAGAATAAAAAAGCAGCATATTATTTAAATAGAGAGAAATGGGTGAACTCTGAGTACAAAGGGACTTGGGTGTTCTGGTACATGAATCACAGAAAAGTTAGTATGCAGGTACAGCAAGTGAATAGGAAGGCAGATGGAAAGTTGTTGTTTATAACAAGGGGAATGGAATATAAAAGCTGGGATGTTTTACTACAGTTATACAGGACTTTCATGAGACCACATCTGGGGGAGAATTTTCTCCCCATCGGGGGGGTTGTGCAGGGGTGGGCATGCAGCTGATTGGCGCCCCGGATCAGCTGAGTGCCGCCATTTTACATGAACCCTGCCCAGGGTGACGTGTGCCTGGAAGCGCTGATCACTCCCTGTGTGGGTGGGGGGCAGGGGGTTGGCATGCACATGAAAGAGTGCAGAAATCTCCATGGGGCACAGAGATGCCTCAGAGAGATTACTTTCACTTATAAAACATTGAAGAAAGGTAAAAAAAACTTTAAGGACATGCCACCTCATGGGAAATTGTCATGTGAATCTGTCACATGAGCTGGGACATGTCCATTAATTTTATTAAAAGTTTTTCAAACACTTTAAAAATGTCATGAAACCTCATCCCGCCCATGGATGAGGTTTCATGATAAATGCAAAGGCCGCCTGAGCTCTCCGCCTGCCCGCCAACCTTAAGGTTAGACGGGCAGCTCAGCTAGTTGCTTTATTGACTTTTTAAATGGCCTTAATAGGCCTTTGACAGTTCAACTTGGCTGCATGCCCGCCGAACTGAAAATCTAAATGACGCGCGGTGACGTTGGGACACACGCTCGACATCACTGCGCATCATTTTACACCTCGGTGAGCTGGCCCCGCCCCTGCTCACTGAGCCGAAGATTCTGCCCCTAGATTACTGTGTACTGTTTAGCCTCCTTACTTAAGAAAGGATATAAATGCATGAGATGCAGTTCAGAGAAAGCTCATTCGACTGATATCTGGGATGGGGAGTTATTTTATGAGGAAAGGTTGGACAGGCTAGGCCTGTATCCATTGGAGTTTAGAAGGTTGAGAGGTGGTCTTATTAAAACGCATAGGCTAGGATGTTATTGCCCCTCCCACCCGGCAGGATATTACAGTCCCATCAAACTGAATAGAGATTTAAATGTCTCGCCACGTCTGCTGGGCAGGGGGGGGAGACATGCCAGGGTGGGGCCGTAAAATCCTGACCATAAGATCCTGAATTGACTCGACAGGGTGGATGCTGAAATAATGTTTTCCCTTGTGGGAGAGACTACACGAGGGTGCACTATTTATAAATAAGGGGTCTTCCATTTAAGACAGGGATGAGAAGAAATTATTTTCTTTTAGAGGGTCATAAGTCTTTGGAACTCTCTTCCCCGAAGAGTGATGGAGGCAAGGTCATTGAATATTTTTAAGGCAGAGGTAGATAGATTCTTGACCAACAAGGGAGTCGAAGGTTATTGGGTGTAGGGGGAACGTGGAGTTGAGGCCATAATCAGATCAGCCATGATTCTATTGAATGATGGAGCAGGCTTAAGAGAGGCTGAATGACCTACCCCTGCTACTAATTCATATGCTCGTGTGATGAACTATTTTCAGTGCAAGGAGGCAGGTGCAAGATGGGGTTGGGCCAGGCGCCCCAAGACACAGATGGGTGGTGCCCACAGGGGCAGCTGAATGCTGAGCTGGGCTGCTTAGAAGGCCCGCCTCAGTTCTCTGGGGCCTCATCCCAGTTGTTTGGATACATTTTAGGCCTTCTAGCCCTGACCCCTCACACTCCTTCATTCCTCCACCCACTTTCCATGCCACCTCCATGCTCCCCTACCAACTCAATGCCAACTCATGACCTCACCAACCTCCAATGATCCCTCATACCCTCCATGCCAACTCATGACCCTTCAATGCTCATTCACCCAGTATACACTATGTACAGAATTAATGAACCCTACAGTAACAATGGCATGTGTGGAACTGCTTTAAAAAACCCCCATTCATAATTTTTTTTAAAAGAAAACTGGTGTTTCTTCAACCCTATCAAAGTGCCAATCAACCAGACTGTTGAAGTATCAATAACAGAAGCTTTAATCACTTCACACCTCTTAATCTTGTACAAATAAACATTGAGTGATTGACAAAAGAGATCACAGAAAAAATAATTTACTTTAACCTCAAAACAAGGTTCCGATAGAGTTAATCCTTTTATGAGAGTCTGGGCTCTCAGCCAAGCCTCATTAAGCATACAATGATTGTGAGTGGGAATTCTGAAACCAGGTCCTGCCCACCATAATTAAATGGCTACAGAATCTTCTGACTCTGCAGAAATGCAGCATGATGTGTGTGCTTAGTCGTTAGCAACAGGCAAATCTGAGCACTGCTGAAAGTTTGCTTTGCAAATATTTCAGTGGTTGGAATTTATACACACCCCTATTTAGTGGGTCCATGTCCATGGGAGTCTCTTGAAGTGTGGTTGCAGACTCAATGGCATCAACCTACATGATCCATTTTTCTTCAGTTTATTCTGTTCTATATTACATTCCAGAAATGCTTGGAATCTCTCAGATCAGGATGTCATGTTTGGGCCTGAGATGAAAGGGGTTGATAATGGGTTTCCATGTTTTATGTTTGCTTTTACCTTTTTGCTAAAACTAGCAAACAGACCCAAAAGATATAGTGCAAATATGTTGGTCAGATTCTGCAGAATAGCAGGTAAATCACCCTTTGACATGTTTAAAGGTGCTACATAAATGTCATTCAACAGGTTTTAGCCTTCTTTTAGATGAGAAAGATACTTGTTTCTCTTCTGTTCTGGTTGATTATATTGAATGGGGGTGAAGGACTAGGGTAGTTTTGGTGTTGGGATTTTGTAGAGGTCTGGTGGATACCCAGCTTTGGAAGTTACATATGTTGCACAGCTCTGATTGTGCATGGCTAGAATCATCATTATCTAGGCAGCAAAACATTTTGATAGCCATTACATGCTTATACAGATGGCAAAATGCTTTACATGGTGTAGGTTCTTATCAGAGATGAAACTGTAACAAATAAAAAAGTGTGATGAGCCTTTGAGCTGAGGCTTCCCTGGTCAGCAGAGATCCACTTAGCTCTCAGAGAGGCAGACTAATCAAAGTCAGGCTTGTACTGGCAAACAGCAGTGAATTTTCCTGCACAATGCCAACTTTTTATTCTGTACATACCTAGAAAGGGCCATGAAACAAAAGACATCTGACAACTTTGGTTAGTCCATTTGCAATTAATGATCACTAGTTTATTGTTTTTGCTATCAGCTAGACAGACATACAATGAAACAGGCAGGCAAGACTCACACTGGCAGACATGAACAATAGCACACACAAACACACGCCAAGCACAAACACACAATTACATCTATTTATATAATGTTTTCCAAACAAAAAGCCATTTCAAAGTACTTTATGGAGAGGAAACTAGATGGAAATAGCTAAGGGAAAGGATCTCAATCCATAGAGGGAAACATGGTTGAAAAGATGGATTTTAGGAAGGTTTATAAAGGTCAGTCGAGACAAACAGTGCCAAAGTAGTTTAAGGAGTTTCAACAAATAGGGCAGCTGTTGGCTCTTCCACCAATAGACATCTGAAGAAATGAGGAGTTGCACAAAAGATCAGTCAGTGCGTCAAAGATTGTAGGAAGATTATCACTGGAAGAACTAAGTGGGTTTGTTCCTAAAGGCGATCAGACCAGGAGATCCTTCATTATTGAGGTAGAGACTAAAATATCAATTAAAGGTAGGAATATAAAAGGATATGAGGGAAATGATGTTACAGGAGGGAACGTCAATGCTAGCACAGGCATTGTTGGTCAGATGGTCTTCCCCCATGCTACAATTTCTATCATTCTATGAAAACTTTCCTTCATTGAGTCCAAGCCCAGGAGGTGGTTTAGAAATGTTGGTGCTGAGCTGAGCTTTGAATGATGTGACCTGTGAGAAGAGCCCCAAATACTGAAACCACTGCCCTTTGTGTGATCTCTGGAATTAGTTCAGGTTGGTTTGTGCCAGCTGGTTTTGATGTGTGAAGCCCAAATACAGTTTGGCACTGACTGAGGTTCCTACTTCAGTGTTGTCACTTTCACATGGAATCTAAGTCCAAACCAGAGTCCATGGAAATAGGCAGTAGATTGACCCATTAAAAGTTGTGTTGGTTGGGCAACCTGACTGCAGCTTGTTCAGTGCCTGGGGTTTCCAATTGCACATTCAGGGTGAATATCAGTAGATTAAAGGATTAACACTAATTACAGGTAGAATATTGTGGCATTACACCTATAACCAACTACCAATTACATATAGATTATCAATGAGTTTTTAGATTACTATTGAATATGAGGAGTTTCTGAGTGGTATCAGTCTTGCTATTAACTAGTATTGTAATTTCAGTGAGTTACTATTAGTTACTGGTGGAATCAAATTTCTTCCCACTTCTGATTTTCCCTCTGTCAGTCGCTCCCCTACTTTTGTTTTCTGTGCTTTGCCTGCACCTAGGTAGCCTCTTGATTCTTGGAATGTCTTGCACAACAGCTGCTAGCGCAGCACCATGAACAAAGATACACAATTACAGGGGACCCAACCTTTATAAGGTAAATGAAATAATATTTGTAGATGTTTCATGGCCTGAATGTCAAATGATCAAACCTCAGGAATGCCTCCAACTAGAGTTGGTAACCCTTGTGTAAGGATCCAACTCTGAGACTATCTTGGTAACTTGTTCAAAAAATACGATCAAATTAATAAGAACTCCTTTTCTGAAGCCATGTTGGGTGTTCCTGACATGTTCTTTACTGTCTAAGTAGTCAATGTATTACTGATGATTGCCTCAAGCATTGTCCCTGTTACTGCCATCATTAAGAGACTATAGAATTGGAAGGCTGCAGAATGAAGATCTGTTCAAAGAGTCTATAAAGATAAAGAAACTGTTCTGAGGACCTGCAGAGTAAGGATTCTGTGAAAAGCCTGTGAAATTGAGAACAAATCCCAAAGTGTGTTGGATAGATAGCAAAGCCAAAGATGTGTAGAAAAAAGAGTGAATCTGAGGGTCTGGGAGAGAACCCTAATGTTTATAGGATTCAGAATGAGTATGGTGCCTATAAGATAACGACCAAGTGATGAGGAATAAGGGAGAAAGCTGCACAATAGAGAGTGAATGGGCTGAGTTTAACATGTGGAAAGACCCAGTGCCTCATGCAAATATAGCAAGCTCAGCTATTATTTTGTTATATGGCTAATTTTACGAATACAGGTTACTAATCATTATGTATGGAAAATCGTGAGCTACCAGCAATTAGGTTTCCCACTATTGTTGCACATTCATAATATCAGCCCATAAAGGAAGAAAAGTTTACGTCCCAATATTTCAATGGGGAAAAAAACATACTTGCACCCTCACAGATGAGTTGAGCACAGTAGTGATTCATTTCTCGTACACTGGGATGAAATCTATGCCATTTGGAATAATCCCACTGAGATCCATTTGTCCAGATGTAGGTACCTGGCTAAATTAGGGTGAATGTCAAAAGAGAAAAATGTCAAGTGTTGTGCAATGATATATGAAATAAGAAACAAACTATTGTAGTGGCTAAGTAATTGTATTTACCTTGTAGCTCTCAGAGGCACCAACCCAAATATGAAGAACATTCAAATTTCTGTTTGCCAGAATCACAAGAAACTCACTTGTCTCCAAACTGTGAAGTGAGGCAAGATGCCCACCGGGAATCAATTTCTGACAGCGTATCTGAGAAAGGAGAGAAATATGCATATCAGTGTTCATCAGACCAATTGAGAGAGACAATTGTCAAATATGCAATCCTCAGACCAGCCTGGAGAAATGAACGCCATTGTGATAAACAGCATCGAGTCAAATTCATAGAGCAATTAAATGCAAAGGTATTGTCTCCTTGAGAAGTCAAAAATCTGAAGGGACTGGGAAAAGGTTTTGAGAGATAACAAAAAGTTCATGTGAAATGCAAAAGACTTTGGGCTCAAAATTCTGAGGGCATATGAAGACAGAAAAATAATGTGATTCTGTTAATGGAGTAGGGGCACAATTAGGCGAGTAGTCAAACTCCAACATATTACCACTCCAATTCTTGTGCTTAGGATGGGGCTTCCCAAACTATTGGTCACACCCCTCAGTGGGGTCACAAGACAAAGTTTAGGGTCACACTGGCTTAGGGTATACCAATTAGGAGAGGGGAGGAAGACATGTTACACATAACATCTTCATCTCCAATGAGCAGCAATCTGGAGATGTATCTTGGGGCATTCCTCAGCTGTTTCAGGAATCTTGCTGGATCATTCCTGTTGGGAGCAGAACAGCCCACATCTGCTGAGAGCAAGATAGATTTTGCCCTAGACCTCCTAAAGAAAATCTGGACCAAAGGTAATTGGTTACCAAGGCAGATAAAACTTATTTACATTTAAATATTCAGCTGGAAGAGCGCCTTTAGTTCCCTCACTTGGAATGGCAGGGTGCGTCTGTGATTTTCCCCAGCATGTCAGGGTGAGCACTTCTGTTGCACCTGTACTGGAATGGGCCACCTTCCCCAACCATTTAATTACCACATTTCACTATTTGGAACAAGATCAAGGGCAAACCAAAGATATGGGCAAGTTCCCTTCCTGTCCCTCCACATCCTTAAAAGTGTCTACACAGTTTAGAGCCCTTAATGTAAAACTAGTGTGAAACAGAAATACTAGTGAGTAGAAAAATGGGAGCTTGTACAGTGTAGCAAATTTTTAGCTAAGCAGAGTTGCACATCTTTCAATGCACCTTTAAAGTATGGACCTCCCCAGCAAATGGACTCACAATGTAATACTGAACTATACAGGCTATCTTTCTGGTGGCTGATCTCAGTTGCAGCAGCAGTATCCATGCTTCAGTTAGCACAGCAAACATCACATCCCACCCTCTGTTCCTCAGGGCAACTCAAGGAGAAAATTCCACCTGAATTGTCATTCCCAATCACTATTTTATATTATTTGTTAGCCCTCTGTGTGCCACAGCATTCCTGCAGCTACCGATTTACTCAACTGCACTGTCACCTCCACTTTTGATATCCTAGTCCACAATAAAGCCATTACCCTCTCTCACCCTGGCCATTCCCCGTGGTACGGGCCTCATCTCCACTTCCTTAAGACCAAGGGGCACAGGCTTGAAAGAATATGATGGACAACTAGTTTAGCCATTCACTGCCAGCTCCAGCTACACCATTTGAAACATTGTTGGTCCTGCACTCAATTGCTAAAACTGCTCACTATTTCCAGATAATACATGAATGCAAAGTTAACTGCCAACTTTTTCTCTCTACTGCAAACCGTCTTCTTAAATCCCTCTCCCTTGTCCCCTGCACCCTTGCCTCCAACACAAGTGCAAGGAACTCATGGGCCTCTTTGTCACTAAGTGTGGAATCATCCTTATTTGCACTTAGTACAGTGGCGGGTGGGTAAAATGATGTTTTACCCGCCGGCTGCAATGGCGCCATATCATCCCAAACCTGCCGCATTAATTATGCATTCCTGGGAAACACGCCGTTTCCATGGCAGGCAGGCTCCTATTTTCCTGCTATGCCATCAACTCGCCACTTCATCATGCTGGGCGTAATATTTAAATTCCAGCCATGCACACACCTCAGTGCTTCCACTCCAGCGCTGCTGCAGGGAAGACAGGATGGCCCCGAAAGGCAAAAAGACTGCAGCCCCCAGATTTAGTGACACGTCCCTCAAGTGTCATGTGGTTGCCGTGGAGGCCTACGTGATGTCCTCTACCCCGCTCTGGCTGCAGGATGGGCAGCAACGTCACCAATCCGGTTTGGGAGGCGGTGGCAGCGGTGGTCTGCCCCAATGACCTGTAAAAGAGGACAGCCATCCAGTGCTGCAAGGGGATGAATGGTTTCATCTGTTCTGCCAGCGTAAGTCACTCTTCTCATCACTCTCAACTCACACACTCACACACCCATCACACATCCACAGGGATCTCACTCCTCAAGGGACAACACCACTGAATCTCACACACACACTCACATCTCCATCAGCCTCATATCCTCTCGAGCTCACATCCTCACATCACCACACAAACATTCCAAGCAGTGCCATGTGTCCTGCTCACACTCTCTCCTTCTATTTTCATGCAGGAGAAGCCTGCTCACATCAGAGGGAAGAGGCCCAGACCGGGATGGAGTGGCCCAGATTAGGCCTCTCACTCACTTTGAGGAGTGTGCCATCGCGCTGACTGGTGAGGATGTGGACCGTGCCTGTGGTGACGGGTGAGGCCGGCAGCGAATACCCACCTGAGATTTCTGCACCACATCATCCCTTTCTCAAAGCAAATGTGAGTGTCTAAATCCTGCTTTTGACTCTGCAGCCATGCACTACTTATCTCTACTGTGGTCCAGAGAGCTCTGCCAAGTGACCGACACCCCCAGCCAGCCAGTCTCTCAGCTCCATTCATGTCCTCACCTCCAGCCAAGGGGCCACCTCCTCCATTAAAGAACTGGAAATAAGCAGCCTGGAAGACCCATCACAGTGCTTGCCCACCCTCTCCACCAGCTCAGAGACACAAACCTCGTTGGAACCTAGAACTGGAGCAGGTTTGGGTTCACAACCTGGTGCCCACCACACGGACACATGTCCGCAGCAGCAGGAGGCAGGTTCGTACGAGCTCCCCGGCACTCTGAGGACTGCTGGGGATCAGACATCTGTGAGATCCAAGTCAGAGAACGAGCCTCGGGATTTGGTATTCCAACTCATCCTGGAGAATCAGCAGAAGGTGTGGGAACATCACGCAGAGCTGTTGGATGCCCTCAACAGAGTGGCATGCGAGTTGGAGGAGTGTGGCCGCCTGCACTCTGATGAAGTGGTACCCACATGTGCGTGTATGGAAATCTCCATGGGGAGGATGGCGGATGCCATGGAGACCATGGTCCAGCAGAACACGGAGATATGTGTAGACCTGCACGCCATCATGGGAGCCATAGGTGAGTTCCTGCAGTGGCAACACGAGGGGGAAAACGGGGCATCTCAACATCCTTCCAGGTGCTCCTTCCCCTCAAGGAGTCCGGCCAGGGCCCCGGGGTACACAAAGAGAGGAGGAGCAGCAGCTGGACAGCATTGGATCATCCACTCAGGAATCTCAGAGGCTGTCCACTCCCTCCGAATCCCCTTTCCCTGTGAGCCCCTCAACCTCGTCCTCTGTCACTGCAAAGAGAGCAGCCGGCCCATCAGTGATTCTGGAGGAAGAAGTGCGTGTGAGGCAGGACCTTTCAGAACCTCATGCAAGCACGCTCCCACGCACGCAGATCCTTCATTTATCATTCACACCTCAAAGTCCTGAGCATTTTCGATGCTGTCTGCTGGGAGTCGCTTTCAGTTGTCCATCTGAACTGACTTGCATCTCAGCCCACCCAATGATCACACTCCCATGCAGCACCTGTTCCCGCCCACCACAACTCTCATTTCACTTTTGATTTGGACAGCATGGTCTGGATTTGGTTCTACTTTCGCTCCCCAATCCTTTACCCTCCTCCAGTCACCCATTTCCTTTTCTCCATTACAGTTGGCCTCTCTGGCATCACCTTCCACCTCCCCTCTGTGACCTAGCAGCCACAACCCTTTTCCTTTGGGGATGATCTGGTGAATGTGCACGTTCCCTTCCTTCCCGAAAATCTCACTCACATTAACCTCCCCGACCTCCTCCTTCCCAACCCCAGGGTCCATGTCTGCATCCAGGACCCAACCAACCACCCTCATCTTCCTTTCAACCACTGTAGTCGAACCCTGACCCTTCCACCAAACTGCCTTACTCTGCCCTCAGTCATTCTCACCATTCCCTCATACCATGCCCACCCTCAGTTCACTCCCCAGGTGGCAGTCATAGATGCTTCAGACCCCTCCCTTCCACATTCACCAGACTTCCTCCCCACTTAGTCCTTCCCCCTTCCTGACTCATTCAGACAACCTTACTTCTTCCACCAACCTTAGTCCTTCCCCTATCCCGATCCCTTCCTCTAGCCTTACCTCCTCCTCCAGCCTCACTTCTCTCTAGCTTTATTCCTTCCCCCTTCCCAACTCCTTCCTCCAATCTTACTTCTTCCTCCACCCTTACACCCGCCCCTCTCCAGACTCCTTCCTCCCCCTGGACTTCTTCCCCACTCCAAGCTACTTCCCTTATACCCTCCACCTCCCCGACACCTATCTTTCTTGTTGTCATTTTCTCCCCCATTATCCCCTCCTCCCCCAATACTCCCTCCCTCCTCCCAACTTCATCCCTCAACAACTTTGTTTCCCCCGCTCCAATACCTTCAAACCCCCTTGCTACCTCACACCCCGACACATCTTCCTCTCCCAGTCGATCCTAGACCTTCCTCTCCCACCCCCTCTATCATCGTCTATTATGAGCATCAATGGTGACTTTCCAACTTCCGTGAGCTGCTTCTCAGCAGAGACATGTCCATGAGAATCTACCCAGCCATGGACATCCCTCCAGGATCCTGTTGTTGTCGAACTCCAACATTTTCTGCTCCTCTGGTGTCCATGATGTGAACAAGGCCCTGGCGAAGTCCCAACATCTGTACGTCACAGCTGTCAAAACGTGTTCTGCACCAGCGTGTTTTCCTGCTGACGTGAGTGGACGATCCAGCGGGGGTGGGGAATAAGTCCAATGGTCTGGCCTTATAATGATATGCTGATGTGTTAAAATGAGGTTCCCGACGTCTAATGATGAGAAACGTGGCCCGCCAGCAACTGGCTGAGCAGATGATTGCAAACTGGTTTCATGACGTCTTGAAACCAATTTTTAGCCTTCTCGCCATATTGTCTGCTCATGCCGCCGAGCACGCCCAATGCCTGTGGGCATGGAAAATCCTAGCCTAAGACTGAGGCAATTTGATTGAAGTTCCTGCTGCTGTTGTTATGGGATTCAATTGTACATAACTTTGTTGGTCCTGTATGTAGATATTTTCCTTCACCCCTTTGAACCCCCACCTTCATCCAAACAAAAGCATAACAAAAGTAATTCTGCATCCTGTCCTACCTCAGCATCAATCCAGGTGTGACTATTTGTTAAAGGTAGATAACAGGTGTAATTGTACAGTGTCCAGTATGGAAGGCACAACACTTGGCAGAACTGTTCTCGCTTCACGTGCCCATGCTCACCCTGGCTTTTGATCTTCAGCTCAGCAATATGTATCTCAGGTTCAGCCTGAGCTGTAATTAAAATAAAATGAATACGCCTCTGAGGTTTCTTGCACACTTAACTGAACTTTAATAAATACCCAAATGTAGAAATTTCAATTATCTTGATGTTGTTTTGATTAGTTTACTCAAGAAAAGGTTAAACCATAACACTGATTGTCATGTGTGAAAATATCCACCAGTGCCAAATAACTTTTGGAAATGCAGTTTATAATGCACAATATTCCCATGTTAATTTTAGAGCACAATACATGCAGAGTACCATTACTGGCATGTTTCAATACTAAGGGGATATTGCAAGATAAAATGGATAGCTGGATTGAGCATGGAGTGCTCTTTTAATGCCATAGTACAATGTAATGAACAAAGCAGTGGTTCTTTCCACAGTTGCTGAGAAACATATAAAACTTTGCACTCTCTCTCATCTATTCTCTTTCCAATGGAAAGAAAAAGGGTGAGGCAGAAAGGGAGATAGGAAGTTTACTAGGTTAATACCTGGAATGGGCAGGTTGTCTTATAAGAAAAGGCTGGACAGGCTAGGCTTGTATCCATTGGAGTTTAGAAGAGTAAGTGGCAACTTGATTAAAACATATAAGATCCTAAGGGGATTTGACAGGGTGAACATGGAAAGGATGTTTTCTCTTGTGGGAGAATCTTAAACTCGGGGTCACTGTTTCAAAATAAGGGGTCGCCCATTTAGGACAAAGATGAGGAAAACAAATTTCTCTCAGAGGGTTGTGAGGCTTTGGAATTCTCTTCCTCAAAAGGTGGTTGAGGCAGAGTCCTTGAATATCTTTATGGCCAAGGTAGATAGATTCTTGATAAGCAAGGGGGGGCTTAAAAGTGATTGGGCGTAGGCAAGAATATGAGGTTAAATTCAGATCAGCCATGATCTTATTCAATGGCGGAACAGGCTTAAAGGGCCGAGTGGCCTACTCCTGCTCCTAATTCATGTGTTTGTAGAAGCAAAATGGGAGAGGTAACAGTGTATGTAAAATGAAGAAGGTAAGAGGCAAAGAGGCCAGGAAAGACTCAGAAGAAGGGGAGAGCAAGAAAGAAGGAGTGAAGGGTATGAGAAAATGGCCAGATTCAAACCCATATGTTCTACCTACCTCGTAGGTCCCAAAGGTGGGCCATAAGCAGCAACATTTTTGCTCCAGAATCCATCAGCGAGCAAATATTCTTGCCAAAGAGCAGACCCTGGTTGGACTTGTTCCTCTAGGGTGCTTTGAGGGAGTGTAAGCATGCTGTGCACTTAAGCTTTTTATACACAGCTGTACAGCTGAGTACACCCCACCTTCTGAAAAGCTGCATATGGGTGAATAGATTTGGTATTTATGCAAGAGACCCATATTAGTGAAGGAAAAATATATTTTAGAAGAGAAGATAATGCAATCAATGTACAGCTGCTTCATGTGTTATTACACACTCTGAATTGGACCAACAAAGTTTCCAGCAGCTCAAACATATCACAAACACATTTGTGTAGAATTTTCATTCATCTGCATCTCCCTTATTATTCCAGTTTTGGACGTGGTTCCATTTAATTAAAAAAGAAGTGGATACAATACAATACCGTGAATTCTGGAAGGAACTGAGGAAATTACCTGCACACCGATCTCCCTCTGTGAAGAAACTAACGCAATTAATAGAAAATTTAAAATCTTAATTAGCATTATCAAACAAATAATTAGATATGCAGCTCGATTTAAGAAGTTAAAAACATACAGCATGACATATAAAGTTAGAAATATGGCTGCCAGTATTTGGGTCATTGCCAGGCTGCCAAGTGTAAACAAGACAGCCTTGAGTTTCTGTGAGTGGGGAAGCAGCCACCCAGCCGCCTGCATTTCCAGACACCCAAACAAGACAGTCCGAAAACATTTTAAAATTTGATAAGAAGTTTTTTTTGAAAGACAACGAACAATTCGTAATGGAAGTCGTTTTTGATCTCTGCTGAAATTCTCTTTAAAATGTTTGACTATTAGCTTAGGCAGTTAGTCAGCCATTAGTCAACCATCTTTACAGATATGGGTTGATTCCTAGTCTAGCTAGGATTCCCTATATTTGAAACAAAGATACTTCAAATTAGGGAAAAATTATACTGGATTGTGAGTGTAATTATCTTTAGTCAATATTTATTTATTTATCCAAAAGAACTGTTTATCACAGTGGATCTAAAAATTTCATGTATTTTAAATATTATTAGCATGTTATGATTAGCTTTATTTACTGCCTATAACCCTAATGTGTGAGCTCTAATCTGTAATTGGACTGAATAATAAATATGTATTAAATAAGTATATATGAGTTATAGCCTCAAATCTATATTCTCTCTAATGCCCACATAAAAATAACAATATTCTAGGATTCTACGAGCTGATATTGGGAAATTCCACAATAATTCATGCTGCTGTAACATAGCTCCAGGTATGTTCTGCCCTAAGATAACTTTGTTAAATTAGAGACTCCTGAGGGAGAGGACTTTTTGTTTGAGGACCCAGTTTAAGACTATGTTTCTTTAATGCTTGGAAATTTCTTTCAGTTGAGATTCTAAGCTAGCAATAAATTCATGGGAATACCTTGCCGGGGGGTAAAGATATTAGAACCATTGACACCTCCAATAACGTATAAAGGCACGACCCAGTGTAGCACTGAATCACATAGACTGGGAGGCTGCAGGTTTGACTATTGGTCTTCAGTTAGCTGCTCTCAGCTGGGATGTCAATATGAATATTCAATAGTGCAATTGGAGAAAAAACACAAGTTTTCTGGATTGTGAGCAGGTGTGAACATCAGGCGAGGTCACTGGCCAACTCCCTCCTCCAATAATAACAACTTGCACATAAATACGTTTGAAGGAGATTTTTAAAGGAGGAGAAAGGTAGAGCAGTTTAGAAAGGGGATTCCAGAGTTTGGTAGCTGAAGACCAGGCTGCCTGTCAGTGTTGGAGTAATGATAGTTGGGGATGTGCAAGCAGCCAGAATTGAAGAAGCACATAGATTTCAGAGGGTTGTTAGACTAGAGATAGGGAGGGGTGAGGCTATGGAGGGATTTGTCTCTTTTTCCTGGGTTTCAGCTGTCTTGGCCTTACTGTCTGGAATTCCCACCTGCATCTGCAGTGCTAAGTCATTGCTGCAGCATTAGTTGTCACTTCCAGTAGACAGCAATGTTCACAGAAAGTGTAATCCAGGTGCACAGCCTGTGATTTTGCATCCATTCATTTTAATTAATGCAAATTACAGCGCAATTGCCCTTGACATGCACCCTGTGAGTGCTGCTGTTAAACAGAGCATTGGATCATGGAATCAGTCATGTAATTTTACCATTTAATCAAGTGCTTTCCTGCAAGACAATCATTGAAAGTACAATTTATGATCTTGCTCTACCAACTTCTGCAACTTTATGGGCCTTCTGTCTGTGTTAGTCAATGAGTTGAGGGAGTTAGTAAGACAGACAATCTAAATATCAATCTTTGCGTCTCAAATTTGATATTGAGTTTTATCATAGTGGATCACAAACAGAACAGATGTTGAGTTGGATTAGCATAGTAAGAATTCAGGTGAGAGGAGAATCGTCTTTGCTCAAGTTCAACTCAAAAGGAGTGGAATGCAGAACCCAAGGATTCTAAGTTAAGTATCTAGGTTAAGTATCTAGATATCTGGTATATAGTTTCCTGTGTTTAGTATTCCAATGGTTCTTATTAAGCTTGAGTAAATAATTTGGTCCTTGGTTTGCTTGCTTTGTAGAGCAAGTAGAAAGGTGAAAGTGTAGTTTAGACCTAATTAACATCAATTATATAAATAATCTTGTATCTAAGGAGTTTATTTGAAGTTTCTGATTAGAATGAATGGGTGGTTGCAACCCATATCCTGAAAGTCCTGCACCATATGGAGACTTCAGGATACTTCATGTCTCCCGGAGGCTCAGTTTTGCAGAAAGTGCCTCCAGCTCTTCAAACTCATGTTGAGGGCTTCTGAGTTTTTGGGGCAGCCGGATTCACTGTAGGGGATATGAGTGGCTGAATGTTTTCTGGATCGTGAGTTCTGGGAGGCGGGCACCCCACGGTCACATAGAATATAGAACATGAAGTGGGTGGACACCTGTAACAGGAGGAAGAGGCAGGCAGTGTAGGAATCCTATGTGAGTGGGGTACACTCAAATCGATATTCAGCACTGAATACTGTTGAGAGTGATGCCACCTCGAAGGAGTGCAGTTCCAAGGCTGGTAACATGAGGCAAAGGACTCCATAAGGGTTTACAGCAAAGTGTAGGAATGCAATAGTAATCCTCGATTTGATAGTCAGGGGGACGGGCAGGTTGTTCTGCTACCATTGACATGGAACTCAGTGAGAATGTTACCTCCCTGGTAGCAGGGTAAGGGAGAAGGTGTAAAACATTCTGTGGGAAGAAGAGGAAGAGTCAGAAGATGTGGTTCATATCAAAAACAATGACAAAGGTCCATAGAAAAGGATTGAGGTCTCATAGTCAAAGCTTAAGGTGCTGGGAGGAAGTTAAAAAGCAAGATCTCAGTGCCAGTGAGTAAAGAAATTGGAGGATATGGCAGGTTCATAAGTAGCTAGAGACATGGCTCAGGAGGAACCTGTTCAGGATTATAGATTGCACCAGAACAGATCTGGGGCCAATAGCCTTGTGGGCAGGTTAACTAGTTGTAAGCTTTTGATAATACTACTAATTTTTAGGCTTTGCTGTTAGTCTGGCATAACATCCATGGCTGGAATTTTCCAGCCCTGTTGGCGTTGGTTGTCATGGCAGGTGGGGGCAGGGCGGTGGTGCGATATGGCAAGAAAGTAAAAAATCGGCTTCACGCCGTCGTGAAACCAATTTGCGATTGTCCGCTCCACTTGTCAGTGGCAGACTGGGTTCCCTCCACCGCACATTGGGAACCTCATTTCAATGCTTTAGCACTTCATCCCGCTCGCCGGAATCACCCTCCCCCCACATCTAATTTATCGCCTACATCAGTGTGACTTCAGAACGGTGTGCTTCACAACTGCCTTTAAACACCTGGCAGCCTGAATTTCGAGGTGAACCCGGAGGTGAGTGCACTCAACCTTGCCCAGCGCTCATGAGCATCACCCATAGGACATCAAGGAAGAGGCGCCGCACATTCACAGGGGGCACAGGCAAGTCGCTTTTACCCAGCTGGCTTTCAGTGCGGTGCCGGGGCAAGGGCTTCAGACTGGGGGAGGGTGGATGGAGAAGGGTGCAGGATGGGGGTGGTGTAGGGGCCAATGCAGCACAGACTGAAGGAAGTAAACAAGCACATGTCTGGGGTGGGAGGGTGATGGCGGCAAGGCAGCACAGACTAAAGGAAGTACAGACTGTTCAGTTGCAGTTGCGTTGACATGCTTGGATTCGGGCCTCTGAAGCTTTTCTGTCCACTCAAGCAACGCAAAAGCATGAATGTGCCACCAAATGCTCCAGAACTTTTAACCCCTCAGGCGCAGACGGCAACTGATGCACATTTTAGGGGGCAGCAGAACAATTAACCAACTGGCAAGTTGTCCAAGCCCCTTGCGATGTCTTTATTAAGGTTTGGACCAGAATCCCTCATGGTTCAAGCTAACAGCGCAGCCTTGAAGTGCAGATTAGGAGAATGACTGTGCCCGTGCTGAGAGCACAGCATGCAGTCCAGTGGCCGTAGCTGCCGCCAATTGGTCATGTGGAGTAGGGCGGAGGTGGGTGGGGTTTCAGACAGCCAATGAGCGCACTACACACTGCCCATCCAGCACTCTCCTGAATGCATGAAGGGGCCTTCAGGCTTAACCAAGAGAGGTTCTTAGTACACCCATGCTAACCCATGTGTCTCTTTGATCCTGCAGGAGGAGAAAATCAGGATCCTGGAGCCTGGTGATTTAGCGTTATGTCTCATGGATTACAGGGAGCAGAGAAGAAGAAGGGAGTGGCAGAGGCTCTTGGCTCAGCAAAAAGAAGAGTACCTCCCTCAAGATGAAGGGGAAGCAGGCCCTGCTGCGCACACAGCTGAAGATCCACCGAGAGCCGTCACCCGTAGGTGCCTCGCTAGGCCCAGGGTCTAATGATGGCGCTTCTTATTCCTGCAGATGACTGAGAACCAGTGTTGCTGAAGATTGTGTATGTCTAGGGAACTGATCTTTCACATATGCATCTGCTGCAGGATTTGGCACCATGAGGACATGGAGGATATTCACTGCCAGTGGTTGTGAAAGTGACCGCTGCACTCAATTTTTACACCAGTGGCTCCTTCCAGGGCTCCACAGGTGACCTGTGCAGGATCTCGCAAGCCTCCAGGTGCAAGCGTATCCAGGAGGTCACGGACACCATCTTCGCGAATGCACAGAATTTTGTGCATTTCATGTGGGATCAGGAAAGCCAGGAAGCAAAAGTGCTGGGTTTTGCGCAGATCTCAGGTTTCCCACAGGGGCAGGGTGCCATTGACTGCACTCATGAGGCCCTTAGATCTCCATGGCAACAAGCAGTCAACTACATCAACCACAAAGGCTTCCACTCGTCGAATGTTCAGCTGGTGTGCAACCACCACAAACGCATCCTATAGGTCTGCGCACAATTCCCAGGGAGCGTCCATGAATCTTACATCCTTAGGAAGTCTCAGATCCTTGACATCTTCCAGGGTCCAGAGAAGCTGCAGGGTTGGCTTCTTGGGGACAAGAGCTACCACAAAGGACGTGGCTGATGACACTCATGCGGTGGCCTCAGACTGCAGAAGAGTGATGGCATAACAGGACTCATGCCGTGACACGGGCTTTGGTGGAGCAAATGATAGGCATTTTGAAAATGAGGTTCCGGTGCCTCGACAGGTCAACAGGCAGAGGACCTGGCTGAGGAGGAGATGGAGGAGCTGCACATATCCTCCGATGAGGAGGACGTCGAAGGGGATGAGACGGTGATGAGGTCCTTGAAGGTGGCCAGATGGGGTAGGTGCATTTGGGAGGCCTTCATAGCTGCATGATTTGTGGATGATGATGACGAAATGCAGTGAGGACAGTCCTGACATCTTCACCTTGCATCTGTGAATGTTTGCCTCCTGTGTGGCCAATGGCAGCGCACATACCCTCAGTGCTCAGGCTCATGTCATAGAGACACAGTCAAGGCCCTTACAGTTGTTAGATTCCAGGAGGATGATGATGACATGCAGTGAGGACACTCCATAATCTTCACATAGCCTCTGTGAATGTCTGACTCCTGTCTAGCTGAGGGCAGCTCGCTTGTGCTCTGTGATCAAGATCATATCATGGAGATGCAGCTCTGAAACTTTAAATGCACCTGATCCTTTGTCAGCCTTCAGCATCTGACCACTTCAGGAGCACAGTGTCAACGTTCACAGCTGAAGAGATGAAGGCCAGCCCTACCTCAAAGGTGCTGAGAACACTCAGAGTGGGAAGCTGGACCCTCACTTTTGTCTGAAGGTTACACACTGCACGGGGATGAGGCCCTGGACTGAGACACCTGCCCTTATCTTGTGCAAGAACCAAGATTTCACATCTGAATGACACGAACACTGCTCGTCATTACAAGGAGCCATAGGCAGGGAGTCATTCTTGGGAGTTTATATACAATAGTAAACATAAAGAACAAGTGATTAATGCCTGTGCCCAGACTGTGCAACAACATCTTCTTCGCCTTCCTATCCCTGCCGCCATGTCTTGGTGCTCTCCAACATCCAGAGCAGAGGTGGAGGCAGCCTGCTGACCTTGGCAGGCATCTTGTGGAAAGCCAAGACCTGGAGGGCCCCGGCCTGTTTTTGGGGTCCTGCTGTGTGGCAGTGGCACCCTCCTCAACCTGTGGAGCTGGAGCTGCTGAGGTCACAGTAAGAAGGGGTTTGGATGGGCCAGATGCTCCCAGGGTCACCTGGATGGATGGCCCTGGACCATGCACCTGCTGATTCTCCTCCCTATGAGTGCCCATGGGCCCCTGGCTGACTCCTTGAGGAGAAGGGAAAGCTGGAGTGTGATTGAGTGCCCCCCACCCTCACATTGACACTGCTGGAGGCCAACTATGGTATCAGCAATGCAGGACCAATGTCCTGGACCAAGATCTCCACGGCAGCCACTATCACCTCAGACTGAAGGCATACGGACTCCTCCATTGTGCCTTGCAATCTGGGGAGTGCAGCAGGCATCACTCCGATGTTCCTGAGCTTGCCTTTGCAGCTCCAGCAACTGAAGTATGACCGAGTCCAGAGGCTCCTCATCTGACTCGGATTCAGCAGATTTCTGGCCTCCAGTAGTCCTCTGAGTGCCAGAAACCTGAGAAATCGATGCCTCTGCCTGCTGTGGATCAGACAATGCGATGTGCTCACCAGATTGTGGCCCCAAAGCTACTCTAGAACTAGGTCCCACCGAGGTGTGTGCCTCTGCGCTGGTAGAGAGTGTGGGTGAGCGCCGTGATGGGTCTTCAATTAGGTCGTCATCAGATTCTTCTTCTGAGGTGTCTTTGGGGTCTGAGTCGAGGACTTGGCTCGTGGACCCCCCTCGGCTGCTTCCCAGATGTGCCAGTGAAAGGAAGGAGAGGTAATTAGTGCATGGCCTGTGAATCAGGGCACATCAGTCACGGCATGGTTGTCTGATGGATGTTGCACTGCTGAATCCTTACTTGATGGAGCACTGCCGACATCACCATCAGCACTGGAACTGTCCAGATTGTCACCAGCCAGCTGGATGACTGTATTCTCAAAGTCTATGAGGGCCTTGATCTTGGGCATTCTTCCACCAGTCTGCGACCTCTCCCTTTTGTTGTGTGCCAGCTTTTCCTGCCTGAATACAGATGGAGAGATTGTAAGCAGGACACCTGCCAGGCCAGATGAGAAGAATGCCTGGCGTGTGTGGGTGGTAAGTGATGCCATGGATGGGATAAGCACATGATCCACAGGGCAGACAAAGGTGTGTGTGAGAGAGTGAGTGGCGATGTCCCTTGAACTGGCAGTGAGTGAGATCTCTGTGGATGTGTGATGGGTTTGTGTGTGTGAGAGATGAGAGTGATGAGAAGAATGACTTACCCTGGTGAAATGGAAGGGATCATTCATCCTCTTTCGGCACTGGGTTGCAGTCCTCTTTTGCAGGGCATTGGCACTGACCACCGCTGCCACCACCTCCCATGCTGGATTGGTGACATTACTTGCTGGTCTTTGCCCAGAGCAGGGGTAGAGGACTTCACAGTGGGCCTCCACTGCATCCAGTAGGTGCCTGAGGGAGGCGTCGCTAAATCTGGGGGCAGCATGTCCTTTTGACATCCATCAGTTTGCAGCAACTTCCTATCCCTTAGGGAGTGCTAGCTCTGTGCAGGAGCACACTTTAAATATGACGCCCAGATTACTGAAGGCCTGGGGTGAATCAGAGGCTACCCTGCCAACGACCCAGCGTGTTTCCTGGGAATGCATTATTAATGAGGTGGGACACGTCAGGAATGAGACGATATGGCGCAAAAACCCAGAATTGCGACTGGCGGGTAAAATGACATTTTTTTCCCACCTGTTACTGCACCGGTGCAAATTTGGGATGATTCTGGCCTCTAGATTTTATTTTTAAAACTTTTTAAACAGTTCAATTTGAATTTCTGTTAGTGAGATGATGGGCAGTTAAGGCAGCTGGAATGCTTTACAGGATGGCAGCTGTTGCTTGTCAGAAACTACACCAAATGGTTTTGTGACTTTAAGTTGCCTGAGGGCCTGGATTCAGCAGCTCTGTGTTTGAAGAAATGGCTGAAAAGTAGTTTTAAGTTTAGCTTGACACTGTATCTTTAAACAAAACCCATGCATTGATTTCATTGAATAACTATGGCCAGGGTTTTACGGCCCTGCTGTGGTGTGTCTCCCACCCCCCACCACCGGCAGGTGCAGCGAGCCATTTAAATCTCCATTCAGTTCGGCGGGACTGTAATATCCCGCCGGGCGAGAGAGGCCATAAAGTCCTAGCCCATCTTTCTGGGCAGAACATCTATATTAGGGGAAACTTTTCTTTCTTTTCTGACATTATGGTCGGAAGTGTTTTTAATATTTGTTCTTAATGGCTTTATACCTAAAGGAAATGTGTTATTTGTTGGCAATGGCCCGGGGAAAAGGGATGGACATTTGTTTTTAGTCCACATGACTCTAATTGTAGAAGTGGGGTGACACGAGATGGCCCGCACCCCCTGCCAATGGAAGAGGTGAATTTGGACTATTCCCAAATAAGGGATACAGGAATAATGAGGAGTTGGAATAAAAGTTGGAAAATTGGAGTCTTTGTTGGCACAGCATTACCATGGCTTTGGGGATATGATTCTTCTGGACACAGTTCAACATCACTTCAGAGGTAGAAGAGAAAGTCATCACCTGTGCTGGCAATGCTCAAGGAATTCTAGGAACGTGAGGGATGAGGAACTTCCATGTTGTCTTCACTATTTTTTACTGAGTATGTGTAAAGTCTCGCTCAATAAATTCTACTTGATTCATAAATGTTAGTTATTCGTACCTCATTAGGTCAGGCACAACTGAGGACCCTAGTGTTAGAAATTAAGAATGTGGAACTTAGAGATTTTAAATAGAAAAGTTTTATACCTAGTAACCCTAAAATCTTAGATAGTGCTGAGGTTTGGGCATCCACAATTAGTATTATAAGGTAGAAACAAGGTGTACAATTGCTTGGGAGAGAGAATTAGAGTTACAAATGAGAAATTACATGGGATCATTGAAAATACAAAGTGATCTAAGTGAGATTTGGAGCGCTTGTGGGTAAGCACAAGGATGTGGTTAATAAACTTGATGAACGGCAGGCGCAAATACAACATGGAAATATGATGCAATGGTGCTAACTGAGACCTGGATCAAAATAGGGTAGAATTGAATGCTTAATATTCCTCGCTAAAGGTTATTTGGGAAGGATAGGGAAAGAAGAAAAAAAATGGAGGGATAGCAGTTTAGATTAAGGAAAATATTACAATGATTAGGTTATATTAGAATGCCAGGAATAATGTTCTTGGAGGGTTCAAAGAATCTATACAGGCCACCAATTAGTGGGAGGAAATAGCAGAGCAGATTTGCAAAAAAATGCCTGCAAGGTGCACCAACCATATTGCAGCGATATTCTTTAACTACCTTATTCTGAATGGAGCAATGAGTGCGTTAAAGGCCTCAGAAGGGGAACAATTTTTGAACTGTGTCAGGAGAGTTTTCTAAATCAGTAACTTTCCTACCTAAGGAGTGGGGAGGCATTGCTGGTACTGGGAAATAAAATGGGTCAAGTAGACAATATCACAGTTGGGGAGCATCTCAGGAATAGTGATCATAGTATTTTAAGACTTAGACTAATTATGGAGAAGGACAAGGAGTAAAAATAAAAAATAAAATAAAAAACTAGAGGAGGGCTTTTTTCACTGAATTTAAGGGGGGGCCTGTCAAATCCTGACAGGCAGCGTGGAATCATCCAGTCCTGCCAGCAGTGAGAAGCTTGGCAGGCGGGCGGGGGAAGTTATTTTGGCGTGAAGCCAAAAATCTGTTTCCTGACGGCGGGTTGAACTTTAGCAATTATGTTCTTGGGATTTTAAAGGCAGTTTGAGCTTCCCAACAAACGTTGTCAGGAAGCCCTTATGCATGTATTAGTAAGTCATGCTGATTAGAAGGCCACCTCGCCTGAATTAAGTTCCCTCTCCAAATTAAGTTCCTGCCAGCAAGAAATTAGAATGTCCACTTTTACTCCTGCAATAAGTGGCAAGACCTGGCAAGTTAGACTTCTTTCAAGATTAATGGTGAACTAGTGCCGCATTGTCTTTAGGGAGCATCTGTAAATGCCAGACTATGCTTGAGGCTGGGTTGTGGCAGTGCAAGTTGAGTGGAGGATGACCAAGGTGGAAGGAAAGGTTAGCAGGGAAGGGTGGAGCAGTGGCTGGGGAAAGGTGGAAGGGATAGTGCAGGTTGACCAGGACCCTCTAAATATGGCGCCCGGACATTTGACCCCATGAGGTAACAGCAGGGAGGGCAACTTGCTGCCCTCCCATGCCATGTGATTCTCTGAGCTCCTTATGGATGCATAGGTAATGAGCTGGCTAGTGCAAGACCACACATGGTCAGCTGTCCTATCCGGCAACACCCCCCCCCAACCCCAACAAGCGGAAATCGCTCTGATTTCCACTCCTGCCACTGGACTTAGACTGCAGAATGAAAGAATCCAGCCGCACAAATGTAAGGGAGCAATGAGGCTTTCATAGAGGAATGCAATGGCAGCCAGCACTAAACTGGCTACATGCTTCCACAGGGGGCCCAAGTTTGTGTGAGGCTATAGCTGCAGTTAAACCTAGACTGCACCATTTAAAATTAGCTGCAACTCTTAAAGGTGAGGTGCAGTCTGGCTGCCACAGATACTACTGTTTCTAATTTTGATGAACAACCTGAATTCAACAACTTAATGCAATTTGGTGAAATTTGAGATGATATCAAACTGGGGAGGCAACCAATTCTAAGTAGGGAGCTCATGAAATCTAACATGAGTTGGACAAAATACACCTGGGCAATAACAAGTCAAATTTAACTCAGATGGGGTTAACAGGAAGATAAATTGAGCAACAGTTCTGCTGAAAGTCAACATATCACTAATCTGCTTCAGAGACAGAGGAAAATCACATAATTAGTCTATTCTGGTTGTTCCATGAAGGATGTAGTTTGGGCACTTACCCACCTAATGAGGCTGGAAATTCCATGGATCGGGGCCCCAATTTGTTATAGGGGACTGGGTTCCTTCATTGGAAAAATGTCACCAATGTCTCATCAGCGCCCCCAAAAAAATCTTTAAATTGTCAACAAATCGAGGTTCTAGGTCATGATACAGATTTGGATCCCAGGTAGGCCTCACTTCCACTAGACAGTGGTATGCCTGCTGTCACTTGTCTTACTGGCCCATTGTTCTTCTACCGGGCTACGATGACAAAACTAAGTGTGTGAGTCTCGCCCCCTGCCGCATCCACTCTGATGTTGGGAATCATGTTTATTGGTAGGTGGAGGCTCCACACCAAACAGGGCCTTGCAGAAACTCTTGGAGAAAGCTGGGCCCTGAGCTACTTTGTGACACTTCTCCCACACTCCCATTGGACTATGGCACGATTGTGCCAGAAGTGCCATGGATTTTCCATGCCATATAATCTATTAAATGCATTGTGTTAGCTCAGGATAAAGTTAAAAGAATCCTAGAGTCTTAGTGTATTTGGCTAGTGGGCAGTGCAGAGAACAACAAAGTAAATACATTTCCGCAAGCATGACCCAGACCTCTCTGTCGCTTGCCATTTCAACACTCCACCCTGCTCTCATGCCCACATGCCCGTCCTTGGCCTGCTGCAATGTTCCAGTGAAGCTCAACGCAAACTGGAGGAACAGCACCTCATCTTCTGACTAGGCATTTTACAGCCTGCCGGACTTAACATTGAGTTCAACAACTTCAGATCATGAACTCTCCTCCATCCCCACCCCCTTTCCAATCCCCCTTTTTACAATAATTTATAATTTTTTAAATATATTTTTATTTTCCCACCTATTTCCATTATTTTTAAATGCATTTCCGTCCATTGTTTTATCTCCACCTTTCAGCCTATTTTGAACCCTTCCCCCCACCCCACCCTCATGAGGGCTATCTGTCACTTGCTCGTCCTGCTTTCTATCCTTAATGTCACCATTCGCACATTCCTTAGCTAATATCACCACCGTCAACACCCCTTTGTCCTTTTGCCTATGACATCTTTGGCAATCTCTTCTTTGCCTCCACCAATCCCTGGCCCTCTACCTGTCCCACCCCCCACAACCAGCTTATATTTCACCTCATTTCTATATTTTCTCAGTCCCGATGAAGACTCATACGGACTCAAAATGTTAACTGTATTCCTCTCCGTAGATGCTGTCAGACCTGCTGAGTTTTTCCAGCTATTTTTATTTCAGATTTCCAGCATCTGCAGTATTTTGCTTCTATATAAAGTAAATAGAATACTGATCTGCATAACAAAAACAGGAGTGTAGAGTCATGCTGAAACAGTATTGTGCAGCAGTCAGACCACATCTTCAGCACTGTGACCAGTTTGGTCACTAAAACAGAAAAGAAGTAAGTATCAAGCTTTGAAGAAGAGCCACAGGAGACACCATCAGAGATTGGGTCATAAGGAAAAAATGACTTAGGCATTTTTGCCTTGAAAGGAACAGATTGAAAGATAACTTTATTGAAAGTATATATGATAGCAGGATATGGAAAATAACCCTAGATTAATACTTGAAACTAAATTCTGGGCAACACAAAGTTTCAAGCTCAAAAAATTTAGGACTGACATCAGCAAGTTCTTCACATAAAGAGTCATGAAGGCAAAACCCTGAAATCATTTACAAATCAATTAGATGGGGACAGGAGGAAGGGGAAGATATTGTTATTTTACCAGATGAATGAACAAAGACAAACCAAAGGGCCTTCCTTATCAGTATTATCTTATGATTGTCTAATAGCCTTCATTCTTGACTTCCACAATGAAATGAATGATCCTTTAGAGCCATTTGGTGATCAGGGAATTGCCTGATAAATAACTATCATGTGCTCAGACAAGGAAACAGTTGTTTTTGAAGAAACTTAAGTCATATTGTAGCTAATCTCCTAACAGTTATTCAAATAGACAGCAAATCACAACAACCTCAAATGTGCTAATTCTGACCAACTCCACTCCTCCTCTAACTGATCTGATTGGGTAACATTGACTTTCTCCAATCACAGTTACACATGATGAATCAAAGGGATTGGAAAACTGAAGTGTTTGCATCTGCTTTGTAAGATCTTTAGGGCAACGTTGATTTATGGGATGGTTGGGTGCTTGGAACATACAGAAAAGAGAGGTTGGGGGAAAAAGGTGCATTTTGTTCCCACAGAGGGAGTGTTTGAAGAGGCTTGCTGATAGCTAGGTTTTGAGTACTTGCACTGAATTGCTTAATATTTCTGGTTGTAACTAAAAATACATAGCCCTTCTCCCTAGTTACAATGTTATACTTACTGCAACCCAAAGTCTTTTTTTGACAGTTTAGAGCAGCATAGATATATTTTTGCCTGGTTCTTTTAATGTGATTGGTGGGATGATTATTAACAATGTCTGGAAGTGGCAATGTCTGCAGGAAAATGTACTTTGCAAACTTTCTATTTGCAATAAGAGGGAAGAATTGTCATTTTTGCTCTGAGATTGTAAATAACAGGACAAAGCCTTTCAACACAATCATTGTGTAACTAAGGAAATCAAACTGTTTTCCACATGACACCATGCACCTTGAATTAATATCTAGCATGTGAATTAATTTTATAAACTCTTGTGGTTTGGGTTTACTGAAAGAGTTAGGGTTTTTTATATTGTTTCTATTAACATTTACTTAACCCAACCACATGCAACAGGAAACAGCATTTCTAATGCATAGACAAGCTGAACATATGAACCACAATGATTACTTTTTCAGAGAAGAAAGGATGAGGTTAAATTATATTTCTTTCTTCATTGATGAAAGAGGAAAACTTAACACCTGTTAATTAACTGATAATAATGAACTTCCTTGTAGATTAATTGACGCCTTCCCTCTTTCCAATGGATAGCCTTAGGTTGAACTCTGTGGGCTATAATTTGAGTTGCCCCATTTTTCAGCTGTGGGGTAGTCATGATTTGAGACTTGCCCATGCCTGATTAGATTGAGGCTGGTAACATGTAATCTTCATGTACCCACCTCATCTGAATGATTGTGGTGTTGGCCTAATCAGCTCCAGCATTGCTATTTGCTCCTGCAAGCTACCTGCAGCCCTGCACACAATAGGAGGGCCCAGCAACATTGTTTGCAGATTATGTGGTGCAGCAAACTGCTTTATACCCTTTCCTATTTCTACTTAGTTCTGTTGAAGGGTCATGAGGACTCAATGTCAACGTTGCTCTTCTCCGCTGATGCTGCCAGACCTGCTGAGTTTTTCCAGGTATTTCTGTTTTTGTTTTGCTATTCCTAAGGGCTGGCTGTATCTTAAAGGGAAACTGCACAAAAATAATGCTGCAGTGTAAATTATTGCAAAGTAAACACCTGGTCAGAGGGATCCATTGTGGCGGATGCAGCATGGAGGGATGTTGGGGAGCTTATCCGCTTTCTAGCCTCTGCTCCATCCCCATGTGTTGCTGCAGACCCTAGGGCACTGGAACTGTTGCCCCTATTCCTGTTGTAGCCTTTGTGTGGACAGGTCACCTACTCCTCTTGCACACTCCCATAAGGATGCATTAGCACTCCCTGGAAAATGCAGGAGCTCATCACAGCAACTCTAAAACACTCATGATACTTCCAGATACTTTGCAATCAAAAAAGTTCCATAATTTAAACTTACTTACAATCAGGATGCCTGACTTTTTAAACAACTCTACTGCAGAGCTCATCTTGCTGTTTCACATTAGTTTTTGTTGAGTAATTAGCAAAGACTCTGTCTTGCCATTCAGTATCCAAATTTGGGACCCTGGCGTCTATGCAGTCCGTTGGGCTATGTGACCTCAGGATAGTGCCAGACTTGCACCACACAAAGGAGTCACACCATCATGGCCCCTATCTTGGCAGAACGCCATGTGTGCTGCACAGGAAGTGGCTGGTGGGGAGATACCACAAAGGCAGTGCAAAATCTCTATAGTGTTGCTACTATCAATTTTGAGCCCTGTCACTCACTTTTGGCTGGTTTAAACTCACCTATAACTAATAGGCAGTGTTTGATTAATGCAGCTCATTTGTCCTGTACAGTACAGAGCACAGGGAGAAGCAATGAGCTCAATAAACTCAAATTGTGGTGACACAGACTAGCCAACAGATAAGAAACTAGTTGCAAGTAGGAAACATTGTATGGGTGCCTGAAACCCCTGTACCAGGACGATTGCTGTTCCTAATTTACAAAACAATCTGGATTTAGAAACTCAGTGAAAACTGGTCAAATTTGCAGACAGCAAAGTTAGTGACAATGGAGTCAGAAGTGGAAGCTTTGAAATTGCAGAATAAGTTGGACATGATATATAACTGGGTAATGTGCTACACATCGGAATAAAAAATAAATGATCTGCACTCAATCAATAGTGTTGAATTGGTTAAGGATGAAGCCGGAAAGAGTCCAAGGAGTCTTTGCAGATTTGATGCTAAACACTTCCAATCCATCAACAAATCCAATAGGGTGTTGAACTCCATAGTTAAAACAGTAGAATATAGGTCAGAGGTGGCCTAGTAAGACAATGTTTTGAATACTGTATTGCTTTCTGGTTATCAGGAAACAGGAGAGCTATTCTAGTGCAGGAGGCAATGCAGAGAGGAGCTTCGAGATCAGAATCTAAGGCATGATTTATGAGAGAAGACAGGAGAAGCTGGGGCTTTTCAGCCTGGAAAAGGGAGATCGAATAGAGATATAAGATTGTCAAAGGCATAGAGAAAGTTAACTTAATATTACTTCAAATTAAACTGCAGGAACATAACACAGGGATACAGGTTCAAGGGCACCTTCAGGACAGACATGGGGGGAATTTTATGGCTTCTCTCATATCATGTTTTGAGGTGGCACGGATATTTAATTAGGCAGGATGGTAGCGTGCCTGGCTGCTGCCTTCGCTTCTCAACCAGAATTAAGTCAGGGGTAGGAAGGCCTGTGGTAAGACTTTCCACCCACTGCCAATTGAGACCCTTAAATGGATAATTAATAACCACTTTCCATCCACTGCCAATTGAGACCCTTTCCTTGCTGCTGATCCCCTACAGCATTCTCCCCATGGCCTCCACCCTGTGAAACCCCTCCTGCCTTTACTTACCTGTGGCCTGAGTCACTCCTCAATCCTGGGCCTTCAGTAGATCAGTGGATGTCGTTCTGGCAGCAGCCACAACCTCCTAATGGTGCCGCCGTTCAAAAGAGCTTCCAGCCTCTGATTAGACAGCAGCTCTTGGACAGTGAGACCTATGTCCCTGGGGTCTTTAATCCTGGGAAAGGCCCACCGGTGGCCTGTCAATTGCCTGAGTGGCACTTAATGCCAATGTGCTTTCCGAGAGGAGACAAGGCAGGTCTCTTGCTGGCTCTTCAGCTGGCAATCGAGAATGCCAATGCTTCCATAAAATCCAGCCCTAAGGAACTTTTCTTCACACAGAGTAATAAACTTTCAGAAAGAGGAGTGGAGTGAATAACTGAGTTAATTGGAGTGGATAATTGAAATCACTTAATAATCATTAGTGAAGGGAGGGGAGGTGGATGTTAGGATCTCTCTGCTTGGATTGGGCCAAATTACCTTCCTCATCCATTATTATTTTGTGATCCAATATCCCAACTTCCATAAACTTTAATGCAGAGTGAGAGTCACTAATCTCAATAATAGACCAAGAATCTAACTCAGTTAGTCCCATGAAATAGAGCACAGGTAGAGGTAGTAATCTCAATTCTACATCCAGGAAGTCTCATACATGAAGAATAGTCAATGGATAAGGCATCGAGGGATGCAGTCCCCTATGGAACTGCATCCCTGTGCGAGTCAGCACATTTTAATAGAGAAAATGACAGAGAAAGAATTCAACTCGATACTGCATGTACCAACAAAACATTCTAACATAGGATTACGTTAGAACTGAGTCATCATTGAACATCAAAAAAGTCTACAGAAATAAGCAGCTTAAAATAAACAAAATTAGAGCTTTGTTGAGACATGTCAGGGGCTGGCACAGATCACCATGGGAACTCTTTTCTTCTCCGCTGATGCTGCCAGACCTGCTGAGTTTTTCCAGGTAATTCTGTTTTTGTTTTTGTTTTGGATTTCCAGCATCTGCAGTTTTTTTGTTTTTATCCCTATTGAAGGGCCTGTTTGTCTTTAAACCATAAATAACCTGCTATATAAAGATGGCCTTTGTCTTATTGTATCAGAGTAGGTTTCTATAAGAGTAAAGAAAATAGAAATCACTGTGTTATATGTGAAAAATCACAAAGATCAAGGTTAAAAATAAGGCTTTTGTCAAGTGGATTTGGGAGTGGGGATGCAGATAAATTGATCTTTGGTTTAATCATAGTGTATATTGAAAATAAAGTTGCTTTGAATGGGATTTGATCAGCTTGGAATCCATTTAAAGTGTGACCCATGGGGATATTGTGTTTCCCCTTTCAGCAATTCCACATTCTGTTGTTCTGCTTCATCGAATAGGCTTCAGTAAGACCCTGCCCTGAAGCTCAGCTGAACTCAATGTTTAATAAGAGCAAACAAAATGAGATTGAGTCAGACTCATTGAACCAACCCAAACCAAACATCACACAAATATTAACCACACTCAAAAGTATCTAGCACATTCCCTGCAACAGCCATCAATATAAACATACATTGCACCAAGATGTGTGCAATGCAACAGTGCAATGGGAAGGGTGGAAATGCACATCAGCACAACAGAAAATGACAACTGGGTAACCATGTGATACAGGAAGTTCCCCTGGTAACAATGTAATATGCAGAAAGATCGTTGTATCACTCCATTACACAAAGAGTGAACCTGAGAACTGCTGGTACAGAGGGTGAACCCTGGAAAGAACTGATATAGAAAGTGAACACGTTCTTTCATTAGCTTATGGATATTTTGACATTCCAGTTATAAAAGTTCACCATTATAGGCTCCACGCATAGAAGGGGCTGCTGACATTGTAATCGGTTTATAATGGAGCTGCCTCTAGGAATTCCACTCTTTTAAGTTAGAGGAACAGGAGGAAGGAATAAACAGAGATGCAGCTGAAGGCCAAGCAAAAATCACTTAGAGAAATCGTTACATTCCCAACAGATTTAAGCCCAGAGTAGGAGATCTGTGGTTCTTTCAGGAACAGTGCATGAGGGTGTTTCGCTGGAGAGGCTATGTCAGCTCTGCAAAAAGACTTCCAATCAGCTGTTAGAAATAGTTCAGTATTTCCTGCCACAATCAAGATCACTGCAGCCTAGAACATTTTTTTATTGCCTCTGGCTCTTTCCGGGCTACTACAGAAGATAACAGTCAGACTACAGCTCAGCTTGCTTTGAACAGGTGACTGATGGCTTTTGTTCAAGCAAACAGATCCATCGTTCATAGACATACAGCACAGAGCTCTGGAGTTCCCACTGAGTGCAGAATTCCCTCAAGATCGGCGTATCATTGGCTAAGCCCACATCACTCCATTGGCTCCTTCACATAATACAAGCACTCTCATGAATCACATAGGGCCCCAGTCTATTAACGTTCAGCTGGTGTATGATGACCAGCAGTGCATCATGCAGGTCTATGCCCACTCTTCTGGCAGCTGCAATGATGCTTTTAAATTGCATTGGTCCCTCATTGAACTTGCAAAGCATCTTAGCTCCTTGGAGGAAAGTCCCGGCATACCCGGTATGTACTACCTCTTAAGACATTAAGATGAGCAACAGAACTGCACTACAATCAGATACGTGGGTTATCTCCTCATCGAACAGAGCAATGAAATCACTCAAACAATGATTGAGACACGTGACCAAGTCTGGTAGCCTCGAGCAGTACAGCCCATAAGATGTTTCATGTATAATTGCAATGTGCTGCATCAAATGATGCATAACTTTGCTCTGAAACAAACACAACTCATGTTGCCAACATTGAAGGAGTCCATCAGCATTAAGGGAGAGAATTCAAATGACATAGAGAATGGTGAGTACAGCAAAGAGGCCCAATTGCAACTGGAACTGTTCGCCAGCAACCCATTGAGAAAAATTTCAGTTGAAAAATCCACGGTCATTTCCAATATATTTTCCAATCTTTTAGGCCTGCGATCAAAGCATCTCCTCAAATATCAAAATTGATATTCATCACATCATATATAAGATCACCAGCTATTACAGGAACATTCTGCACACGAGAGCATTGTGATTGATTGGCATACAGAAAGGTCTATATGAGGAAAGTGCCATTGGTTTAACACTAGCATTTCCAAATCTGAGTCAGAGAGCAAAAGTTCTGAGCCCAACTCCAGACAGCCCCAGTAAGTGAAAACTAGAATGTGGTCTTTAAGTACTGGGCGGACGCCTGTCAGAATACTCATTGTTGAATAGCGTGACCATTGATCGACTTGGGAAAAGATTAGTGGGAGAAGAACCTTATAATACAGCACTGCAAGGTGACATCACCTCTGCACAATCAAGGAAGGGTATGCAGATACAGTGTCTCAAATTCAGCTATCTGAAAACTGGAGTTGTCCGAAACCCAGACGTTTCATAAGCTGCCATCCATCAATTTTAATTGTTATTAAATGAGTAAAATAACTTGCCCAGACAATTCAGCTAGGTGCTGCATTGATACGGTGACGCACCAGACTAGTTATCGGTTTCAGCATCAGTCCCAATCTCCGAGTGGTCCAAGAGGCCCTTGCTCCCACCGAATCCAGCCTAGCTTGTAAATCAGCCTTGCTTGCTGTATTATTTAATTTTTTTCAAGTACTATTTCTTCACTATTACATATGTTTTTTCACACTTTCACATAAAGAAATGTATTTGCTTGATCCATGTGCCTCCCATTAATTGAACTAAGGTTCCAATTTTTTTTCACCAAAAACTGGCAAGACCTGAAATCTGGCATGGACTCAGTCCCTATCTTGGCAGTTTTGAGATGCTGGCCAAACTTTCCCAGATTTGCATTGTGTGGTAACGGTTTGGTAAAACAATGTTTCACCCGCCGGCCACGATGGCGGGTTTTCACGCCGTATTCTCCCAAACCCACCTCATCATTTATGCATTCCTGGGAAACATGCTGTTTCCATGGTGGGCAGGCTCTCATTTGCCCTCTCGCCATTACCCCACCGATGCATCACACCATCCGCCATGTTTAAAAGGTAGCCCCCAGCGCACAGCTCATCGCTACCAGCTCATGACCATTGCCTGGGAGATATGGCCAGCAAAGGAAAAAAGACCACAACCCACCGGTTTCATGACGGGTCCCTCGAGCAGCTGCCATAGAGGCCCGCTGGGATGTCCTGTACTCACGCTTTGGCCGCAGGGTGGGCAGCAGCGTGACCAATCCAGCTTGGGAGGCAGTGGCAGTGGTGGTCAGCGCCAATGCCCTTCAGGAGAGGACAGCCACCCAGTCCTGCAAGAGGATGAATGATCTCCTCCGTTCCGCCAGGGTAAATCACTTTTTTCATTACTCCCAATTCACACACTCACAAACCCTGCACACATCCACAGGGATCTCACTCACTGCCAGTTCAAAGGATATCACTATTCACTCTCTCTCACACACCTTCATTGTCCTCAGCCTGTCCATGCGACCACTCGCCACCCATATCTATTAACTGGCCCAGCAGGAGTCCTGCCTATATTTTCTTCACCTCTATTCATGCAGGACAATCTGGCACACAACAAGAGAGAGAGTGAGGTTGCAGACAGGTGGCAGAATGTCCAAAATCAAGGTCCTCATGGACTTTGAAAACAGAGCTATCCAGCTGGCCGGCGATGACCAGGACTGGTCCTGTGCTGACGGTGAGGTCGGTGCTGCTCCACCAAGTAAGGATCCAGCAGTGCAACATCCATCAGACAACCATCTCAGTGATGTGTCCTGATTCACAGGCCACTGCCATGCACTAATTATCTCCCCTTGCTTTCACAGGCACTTCTGCCAAACAGCCAACAGAGTCCATGACCCAGGGCCTCCACTCAAGCCCCGAAGAAACCTCCGAAGGGGAATCTGAAGGCACCTTCCCTGAAGTCCCGTCACAGTGCTCAGCCACACCCTCCACCAGTACAGAGACACAGACTTCAGTGGGACCTATCTCTAGAATAGGCACAAGATCACAATCTGGTGAGCACATTGCACAATCTGATCCACAGCAGGCAGCGGCAGGAACTTCCCAGGTCCCGGCATTCGGAGGACTGCTGGAGGCCAGGAACCTGTTGAGTCCAAGTCAGATAACGATCCTCTGGCTTCGATCATGTCATAGTTGCTGGAACTGCAAAGGCAAGCTAGGGAACAACAGGAAGGGACGTCCGCTGCACTCCTCAGGTTGCGAAGCACAATGGAAAAGTCCTTCTGTCTTCAGGCTGAGGTGATAGCGCCAGCATTGCAACACGCTGAGGTCAACACTGGCAGGATGGCTGCCGCCATGGAGTCCTTAGCCCAGGATGCTGCTCCTGCACTGCTGCATTGGCTTAACTCCATCACTGATGCCATAGTTGTCCTCCAACAGTGTGTACATGAGAGGAGTGCTAGGCAGCTCAATATCACTCCAGCTACCCCTGTTTGAGTCAGCCAGGGGCCCTTGGGCACCCATAGGGAGGAAGATCATCATAGGCACACCCCAGGGTTATCCACCCAGGTGTCTCCAGGAGTGTCAGCCCATCCAAATCCCCACTTCCTGTGATTTCCGCAGCTCCAGCTTCACAGACCGAGGAGGGTGCCGCTGCCACACAGCAGGGCCCCAAAAGCAGGACAGGGCCCTCCAAGTTTCGCCCTCCAGAGGATGCCCGCCAAAGTCATCACAGACAGGGCATGGCAGTCAACAGGCTGCCTCCACTTCTGCTGTGGATGTCTGGAGAGCACCAAGATGTAGCGGCAGGGTTAGGACAGTCAAAGAGAATTAGTTGCCTGGGCACAGGTGTTGGTCACTTGTACATATTGTCCATTATTGTCAATAAACTCCTCAGAATGTCTCCCTGTGTGTGCTCCTTGTTCTGATGAGCAGTGTTCTTGTCACTCAGAAGTGAAACCTTTCTGCACAAGATAAAAGGCCGGTGACTCAGTCCAGGGCCTCTTCCCTGTGTTTTGTGCAGCCTTCAGGCCACAGTGATGGTCTAGCCTCATGCTGCCCAGAAACATTACTGATGCCTGTTCCTAGGTGGCGCTGGTCATTGCTGCTAGAATGTAGTGGGCAGGTGCCGCTTGGTTCTTTCATTCTCTCTGTGTGCTCCAAGGACATTAAAGGTGGGGCTGGCTCCCATCACACCAGCATCCGTGACCATTAATGCTGTGCACCAGTTCCTGAAGGCCTCAGGTGGTGAAGGCAGACACAACACCAGACGTCTGAAGTTTCATGGCTACGTCTCTATAAGATGGAGGAGAAGAGTCAAACGGACTCGAGACATTAACTCTGTCTTTCTCTCCACAGATGTTGTCAGACCTGCTGAGTTTTTCTAGCAATTTTTGTTTTTGTTTCAGATTTCCAGCATCCGCAGTATTTTGCTTTTATCTCTATGAGAGGGCCCCAGTCATGGAACACAAGCGAGCTGCCCTCAGCCAGGCAGGAGTCAGATGTTCACAGAGGCTATGTGAAGATTCATGGAGTGTCCTCACTACGTGCTGTCATCATCCTCCTGCAAACTGTGTCTCCATGACAGGAGCATTCTCACAGAGGCTTTTGGCACTGCCGTAAGCCAGACTGGATTCAAATGTTCACAACTGCGATGTGAGGATCTATGGGGACAACTCACTGCATGACGTCATCATTCTCTACAAATCTGCCAGCAATGAGGGCCTCCCAAGCATGTCTACCTTGTCTAACCAGTGCGAGAGACTCATCCCCATCATCAGCATCACCGAGGACCCTCTCACTCTCATCCCCGCTGCCATCCTCCTCATCTGAGGAGGCCTCCAGTTCCTCAATCTGCTCCACAGCCAGTTCGTCTCCCTGTTGGAGTACCAGGTTGTAAAGGGCGCAGTAGATGATGGTGATGCGTGACACCCTCTGTGGACTGTATTGCAGGGCACCACCAGACTGGTCCAGGCATCAGAACCGCATCTTCAGCATGCCGATGATCTGTTCCACCAAGTTGTGAGTTGCTGCATGAGCTTCATTATAGCGTCGCTTTGCTGCAGTCTGAGGCCACCGCACGGGTGTCATCAGCCACGGCCTCTGCAGGTAGCCCTTGCCCCCAAGGGGCCAACCCTGCAGCCTCTGTGGACTCTGGAAGACTGCAGGGATCTGCAAGCGACTGAGGATGTAGACATCGTGCACACTCCCTGGAAACCGTGCATACACCTGCAGGATGTGTTTCTGGTGGTTGCTCACCAGCTGCACGTTCAGTGAGTGGAAGCCTTTGCTGTTGATGTAGTCTACCTTGTGTAGTGATAGAGACCTGAGCGCCACATGGGTGCAGTCAATCGCACCCTGCACCTGTGGGAATCCTGAGATCTAGGCGAATCCAATGGCCCTTGCATCCTGGCTGTCCCTGTCCCGGGTGAAATGCACAAGGTTGTGTGCATTGGAGAAGATGGCATCCGTGACCTCATGGATGTATTTGTGGGTGGTGGATTGTGAGATCCCACGTAGTGAGCAGGGAAAATATCACCACACCTCTTTTCTGCTTTCACTGGAATTTGCAAAAGCTGTTACTTCCTTGACAACTGCTTTGCCCTTTGGCCAAACTTACTACTTCTCCCTGCCACCATGTACACTGTGGTAAACTGGTTTATACATGGAAAGAGTTGAAAGCCCCTACTAGACTACAAATTTGCCTTGTTCCACTATGGAGGATTTGTTACAACTGGGTTGTCAGCATAACTGTCAGTCATGCCTTCACTCACCTCTAGGCATAGTGCAGCTATTGACCTGGTAACAGATGTGAAGGGTAGCCTTGCCTTGGTACTCATCATGGGACATTTATGTTTCTTTTTGCATGACAGCCAGGTCCTGGAGAAAATGCTGCCTGCGTCATCAAATCCATTCACCAACTTATCTAGGTACCCGTATGGGAAAAAAGGACCTCCCTTTCCTCGTCAAAGTCCTGAACCACAATCTCCATGGCTGTATCCGAAAGCTTCAGATCCCACTGGAGCTGTTCTTGACACCAGACATCTTCCTACACCATCACGGTGTTTCTCTGCTTTAGTCACAAAACAATACACTTCCCTCTCTAAGCTGCAGCAAAAGCTATGTCCTGTCTGCTAATGAGTGACCTGCCCATGGAGAGCACACCCTGCACTGGCAGCTCACCTAGCACATGCAAATTAGGGATGAACCAGGAACTGGAACTCTTCAGATTGCTCTAATCTCATCCGCCTTCCAACAGCTTCACGTTGAAAGTCTAAAATTGACCATAATCTGTACCTCTCGGTTCCATATAATTATCATCACCATGCTATTCCTCTTATTGCAAATAATTAACAGTACTGCCTTCCAAAGGAAAATGCAGCATTAAAATGTAAAATGCTGACAGTTCTGGTGAGAATACATCAGTTCTGTAGCTGTTTTGAGGCTTATTTATTCTTCCAACAGTATTTCAATCTCAAAGTTACCTTTCAAGATTGTGGGATATGAACCAACAACACAAATAATTTGCATTTATATAGCACCTTTAATGTAGTAAAATGCTGCATTGTCCTTCACTGGAGTTTTATCAAACAAAATTTAACATGGAGTCTCATAAATGTACCAAAGAGAAAGGGAATAATTAACTGATTCATTCAAAGAAGCTGTTCTATTCTAGCTCTGTAAAAAAAATTCACCCTTTTTGAACTGATTACAATTCCACAAATATTGTGCTGTGTAGTTTCTTCCTTATGTCCTCTTTTATTCATAAATAGGATGATAGAAGCAAAGGGGAATAACTTATCAGAAGATCTCAAAGTAATTCACAGTCAATTAATCACTGTTGAAATGTAGTCACTGTTGTTTTGTAGATAGATATATTAGTGAATAAACACATAGCTGTTTACACATAAATTACTGATCTGCGTTCATTGAGCCCTTCTCCCTGCAACCTTCCCCAGCTCCAAAGGTAGCATGAGCGTTAAATCAGATCCCTTCCATGTATTCTTCAGTCAGGGCTACACTAACTCTATGCAATAGAAAGTGAATGTTGCAGGTTTCACTTTATATAGTGATGTATGTTATTAAGCAATTTACACAAGAAAAAGATGGCAGGAGAGATTAGGCAATAACATAGATCACTCCCCTATCTGAAGCAGTTGATGCAGTCCATCAAGAAAATGTCTATCCCCCTCCCCATGAAATTCAGCCACATTATCAATGTGGAATCCAATGGATTGTCATTGATTAAAAATTCAATTGGACCAGCCACATACACCACAAAAACAGGTCAGAGGCTAGGAATTCTGTGGCAAGTGACTCATCTTCTGACTCCTCAAAGTTTGTCCACCATCTACAAGGCACAAGTCAGGAGCCTGACAGAATATTCTCCACTTGCCTGGGTGAGTGCAGCTCCAACAACACTCAAGAAGCTCAACACCATAAAGAACAAAGCAGTCCACTTGATCAACACCCCATCCACCACGTTAAATATTCACCCCCTCAGCCACTAGCATATTGTGACTGCAGTGCGCACAATCCACAGGAAACATTGTAATGTAGTAATTATAGTTTTGGTAAACATAGGACTGTAATCTTAAGAATAATCCTGTGTTGTAAGATCACACGATCTGTGTAAACAAATCAATTTGCAGTGCGGGGAACATCCAGGAGACAGTTCTTCTTTAGCTATAAAGTTAGATGCACTCATATAGCTGCTGCTCTCTTGTAAATAAAGTTCAATGTTTCCACCAGGAAAAGTTGCCTGGAAAATCAACTCTATAACAAACTGGCGATAGGAATAAATCAGATCCAGTGCTGTCCTTCGCCCAGCAATTATGAGCATCTAAGATGTTAAGAAAGAAAGGAAGACATATTCATCCGAGATGCCACAATTTGGCAGAATCAATCCCTTTGAGCCAGCCACAGATGACTGGTCTCAATATATAGAATGTCTTCGGTTCTACTTTCAAGCCAATGAAATCACGGAGCAGGCAAAGAGAAGAATGATTCTCCTAAGCATTCGTGGGAGCAAAACCTACAGTTTAATTCGAAGCTTGATGGTCCCCAATGCCACTGATTCAGTGAATTAATAGACCTCATTAAGGGACATTTTCAACCCAAGTCCTCAGTCAGGTTGAAAATGTACACAGGCGAAAAAATCCCAGTAAACGGTATTACCAGAGTACCTGTTTATTATAGACACCAAACAGCACAGCTACTGATGATGGTGGTATAAGATGAAGGACCAAGCCTTCTATGTTGTGATTGGTTGAAAAAGATTAAATTAAACTGGTCCAAAATCTTCCAGTTGCGAGCAGGAGGACTGCCAGCGCTGCTAAAAATATATGACATCATTTTCTGGGATGAACTGAGGAAAATCAAAGGCCAACATGCCAAGATTTAGGTGGACCCAGAAGCAACTCCTCACTTCTTGAAAGCAAGACTGGTGCCATACGCCCTGAGAGAGAAGGTTGAAGCTGAGTTGAACCGGCTAGAGAGGCTGGGTGGTCATAAAAGTGGTTCAGTTCTCAGAATGGGGAGCACCCATAGTCCCTGTCCTAAAACCAGATCAGATCGTCCAGATCTGTGGGGACTAGAAGCTAACAGTCAACAAGGCAACCAAAGTGAACAGGTATCCTATTCCCAAGATTGAAGACCTCTATGCCAAACTAGCAGGAGGGACAACGTACACGAAGTTTCATATGAGTCACGTGTATCAACAACTGGAACTGGATGATGTTTCCAGAGAATTTGTAATCATGAACGCCCACAAAACGTTATATCAATACACATGCCTGCTCTTTGGTGTTTCTTCAGCTTGTGCCATTTTTCAGAGGACAATGGAGAGCTTACTACAAGGACTACTTCAAGTTGTGGTCTACCTAGATGATGAACTGAAAACGAAATTCACAGAAAAGGAACACTGGGCTAATCTAGAGGAAGTCCTGAAACGATTCTTAGAAGCAGAAGTGCGCGTTAAGAAGGAAAAATGTACTTCTCAGACAAATAAAGTCATTTATTTGGGCCACCGGGTAGATACCCAGGGGTAACATCCTGTTGAAGAGAAGGTTAAAGCAATCAGAAAGACATCTGTACCTAGGAACGTCTCTGAACTTAAATTATTTTTAGGGATGGTAAATTATTATGGCCGATTTCTACCAAACTTATCAATGGTCCTAGCCCATATACATTTGCTGCTAAAGAAAAACCAGTGTTGGGTTTGGAAGTCACCCCATGAAGAAGCCTTCATGAAAGTCAAATAGCTCTTGCACTCTTAAAATTTGTTAGTGAACCCAACAAAGGAATTGGTGCTAACCTGCGATGTGTCCCCCTATGGAGTGGGAGTGCTACTGTCTCCCAAGATGGACGAGGGTACCGATAGGCCGATAGGCTATGTATCCAGAATACTTACCATAGCCGAAAAAGATATTCTCAAATAGAAAAGGAAGGACTGTTGATTACTTTTGGTGTAAAAACATTCCACCAATGTGTGCATGGGCGGCACTTCAGAATAGTATCAGATCACAAATCACCCTTCTAGTGAGGAAAAGGCTATCCCTCCCATAATTTCTGCACAAATTCAAAGATGGGCCCTAATTTTAGCAGCATATGAATACACTTTCGTGCATAGACCAGGGATTCATATAACCAATGCCGATGCCCTAAGTCACCTTCCTTTGCAAAAGAACAATGACCATGTCCCAATTCCCCAAGAGATCGTGTTAGTGATGAATTTCCTGGATTCCTCACTGGTCTGTGCCAGACAGATAAGAAACTGGATGAATTGTGATCCAGTCCTGTCTCGAGTGAGAGACCAAGTGTTAAATGGATGGTCCCAGGAACCAGTCCCTGATAAATTGAAGCCATTTTTCAACCACAGACACAAAATGAGCAGTCAAGATGGTAATCTATTATGGGGTGCACGAGTAGTAGTTCCTTCACAAGGAAGGGAACCGCTCTTAGTAGAGCTACACTGTGCCCATCAGGAATCTTAAGAATGAAGATGATCATGCGAAGTTATATTTGGTGGCTGGAAATGGATGGCGATATTGAAAAGGTGATTAAACACTGTGCAATGCCAGCAACTACAGAAGTTGCTGGTGGCAGCCCCATTACACCCATGGGAGTGGCCTGGTAGACCCTGGGTGAGATTGCACATAGATTATGTCGGTCCTTTCCTTAGTACCACGTTTCTACTGATTAGGGATACTCATTCCAAGTGGTTAGACATTTATCAGGTTAAGTCACCAACGTCAGGCGCAAAAATAGAAAAACTACACCAAAGTTTTTCTATTCATGGATTGCCAGAAGTAATCGTCTCAGATAATGGTACTGTGTTTACGAGCGCTAAGTTTCAGATATTTGTCAGCCTCGATGGTATCAAACACATGAAGACTGCACCATACCATCCATCATCTAACGGACCTGTGCCTAATGAGATACCTGACATTATTGCAGTTCCAGAGAATGTGGTTCTTGCCAAAGATTCGGAAGTCATAGAGCTACAATGTTACACACAGATCAGGAAGTTACCTGAAAGACTGAACTTATAATTTCATGACCTGTGTAACTACGTAATGTAATGAGATAAATACCCTTGTAAACAGAAAATGTACAGAGAAATTAAATGGGGAAGAATGTAGTAATTATAGTTTAGATAAATGTAGGGCTATAACTTTAAGAATAATCCTGTGTTGTAAGCTCACATGATCTGTGTAAACCAATCAGTTTGCAGCACGGGGAACATCTAGGAGAGAATTCTTCTTTAGTTATAGAGTTTGATGCACTCATGTAGCTGCTGCTGCTGTCTTGTAAATTAAGTTCAATGTTTTCACCAAGAAAAGTTGCCTGGAAAATCAACTCTATAACAGCAGTAACTCACCAATGTTTCCTCGACAGTACTTCCAAAACCCCTGGTCTCAACCACCTAAAATACAAGAACAGCAGATACCAAGAGAATACCATCACCTCCAAGTTTCCCTCTTACACACACACGACTCTGATTTGAACACACATTGCCTTCCTTCATCATTACTGGGTCAAAATCCTGGATCTGTGTGTTTAACAGTGGCATGAATGGACCTACACCACATGGTCTGCAATTCAAGAAGGCAGCTCACTACCACCTTCTCAAGGGCAACTAGGAAATGGGCAATAAATGCTTGCCTTGCTCATGATATTGTCATTCCTAGAGTGAATAAATAAAATGTTTAACTCTCCTCAAATGTGAGTTTGATTTATAATGATAGGAGCAGATAGGCTCCCTGTGCTGCTGGCGGGGGAAGGTTATTTGTGAACAGTAAAAGGCCAAGTTGACTTGTGCAGATGTGAGGATAGATGAAGACTCTGCTGTTTACTGGATTATTTTGGGGGATCAAGAAGTATTTGTGCAAAACTTTCTCAGGAGAATAAATAATTTAATCATTTAAACTATTATGGAACTGAGTCCATCATGCAGCTTCAAGGAGATCTGTGGAAGGAGTAAGTTTTATGGTTGAATAACCTATTCCATTTCCCATATTCTTATGTACACACTGGGGATCAGCAAGAGTACAAAGTATGCTGGGCAACAGCAGAATAGTGAGTCCACATGCCTAAAAGCAGAATGCGTATTGTGCAAAAAGGGCAAGTTATGCAATAGCAAGCTGCAGAGAAGATGGACTGGGGAACCTCATATCCACCAACATCCAGGACCAATCTTCAACATTGACCAAATGTTAATGTGAGCAGTGAGCAGAGCAAACACACTGCCCACCTGATACCAGTGGCAAATATTCTGGCCTCTTTGGTATTGGACCGGTGAGCTACTGGACATTAATTGGGAGTGTTGATGGACAGTTTGCTGTTACAAAGGGCAGAAAATCCAGTGGTTCCAACTTCACAGCAGAACTCAACCGGAAAAGGAACTAAAAAGGGGAGGAGCGGCACTCCAGACAGCCTGCTCGATCGCTGGCACCAGCTCACAGTACTCTTATGAGACTAGGAGAAGCAGTTTTGCTTCATAAAAATACACTGAAATTTAGAGGCTGATTCATGCGCTGCCTCAGAGGCCCCTTTAAGATCCCAAGCACAGTCTGCCTCGTTGGTACGAAATATTGTTGACAGGGTCTTAAAGTCAGCATAGTATCGTTGAGTAGGATAGATGAAGACTCTGCTGTTTTACTAGATTATTTTGGGAGATTAGGAAGTATTTGTGCAAAACTTTCTCATACTAAAGCAGGCTCCTGCCTGCTTTGAACAGGATCACTGACCACCTAGGCTTGTCTGAAAATTTTATTGGACTTGGGCGGCCAAGCAACAAGTGATTTTATTTTTATTTTCTTAATTCAAGGTACCCAATTCCACCCGCACCCCCCACCCACCCCTGCCCCGCACACCAGTTTTTTTCACTATTCCTATGAGTGATGTTGTAGCACATAATTATAATGGCCATTCAGAACATTTTTGAATATTTTTCAATTAGTACAACCTCAAAAAACACTGTGAAGACTGTGGCTGTACCACAACTATTTAAAGCAGCTCTCCTAAAAGTGAAGAAAATGGTCTCAGACATAAACAACTACTTAAATGATTAGATCTGTAGAATGCAATGTTTCACCCAAGACAGCTTTATCTCATAACAGGTACTGCCCAAAATGTACACAAACTAGAATTAAATCTAAAAGGGTTTTGTTTTAAATAGTCTGTAATGTCCATTTCTCAGCTGCAACTAAACCTAATTCCAATAGTAGCAGGGTATACAGTGATTAGAACATTAGCAGTGTTGGAGAGGTGGTTGATATTAAGTGTCAATTTATATATTCTGAATTTGAATGTGGTTATGTTATCAACTCTTTCTCACTTTGCCTTTCCTTCATGTCACAGAAGAGACGGCAGGCCTGTGTCAGTCCTGTGTGTGAGCCAGGTTCTAGGAGAAAGTGTATAGGATCGACCCAGACTGACCTGTATAGTGAGGTTAGTAATTCTTAATGTGCCAAGGAAAGTGCTGGAGTAGCATTTACCAGTGAAGCAGCGCAGGCCTTGAGCAACACTGGACTTCCGTAGACGAGGCATATGTAATTTTCACAAAAGCAGCTGTTCATGTTGATTAGCAACCTACAGATGTGAGGTTCCAACTTCTTAAGGGTGGCTTGATAGGATTGGGCTCATGTTGCTGCTCATTCCAAATCAGAGTTTTGGAGGTAGAGAGCGCAAGCAAGAGAAAAATATTCACTTTGTAAAAGTTATAGGCCATTTTCAATAAGGTGGAAGAGGTGGAGGGATCAGTGGCAATCTTATTGGAAAAACAGTTTTGAGCAGCAATTACTGTCTTCCTAAATGGAGATATGGATCAGGAAGGATCAGAGGGGGATTTTTTTAAAATGTATTCTTTCACGGGGTGTGAGGGTTGTTGGCTAGGCAAGTATTTATTGCCCATTCCTAATTGCCCTTGAGATGACCTCAGTAGAAAGGAAAGGAAATAAATAAACAATGTGTTTCAATGGAAATTAAAGTCTGCAATTTGAGCTTTCCTGAAATTATTTGAAAACCAAAACAGGTAGAGTCCTTTTCAAACTCAGATATATGTTCACTATAGGCTAAAATGGACAACCCTCAAAGAGGAAATTTGAAAATTTTGAGAGGTGTACAAGATTATGACAGGTTTAGATAAAGTAGTCAAGGAAAAGCTGTTCCCATTAGTTGATGGCACAAGGACTAAGAGACACATATTTAAAGTTTCAGGCATGAGGTGCAGGGTGATATGAGAAAGAGCTTTTTAATGCAGAGAGTGGTAATGACCTAGGATTTGTGGCCTACAACAGTGATGGAAGCAGACGATCAATGATTTCAAAAGAAAATTGGGTGGGTATTTGATGGAGGTGAATTTTCAGGACTGTGGGGATACAGCAGGGGAATGCACTGACTGGAATGCTCTACGAAGAGTTGGCATGGACTCGATGGGCAGAGTGGCCTCCTGCTATGGTGTGTTGATTCTAAGATTGTGCAACTCTAGAAGAGATTTACAACAATATCTGAAACTGAAGGACAAAGGCTGAAAGCGGCAAAGGAATAAAAGAGAACTCAAAACTGCAAAAGATGGGAGGAACTATAAATAAGAGAGTTGCCAGTAAAGAAGAGAAACATAAAAGAAAACCTTACATTTGTATTGTGACTTTAAGTCACAAAATGTCCAAGGTGCTTCACAAATAGAAAAAGGATCATAATATCAGAAAGCAGTTGTGGAGGCCATTCAACCCTCCATGTCTGTGTCAGCTCTTTGAAGCAGCTATCTATTTAGTCCCATTCTCCTGCTCTTTTCTCAAAGCATTACAATATTTTCCCCATCCAATTATTTATGGGCAGAATTTTCCTGTTGGCATGCGAGGGTGGGACCCACACACCGAAGCATAAAATGACGCACGGTGACGTTGGGCGAGTGTCCCGATGTCACCACACGCCATCGCGATATTTTGCTCGGCGGGCGTGCGATGATCTCCGATGCGCACCAGCCATTAGCTAACCGGCCACTTAACACCCATGAGGCACCAATCGACAGCAATTTTTCGGCACCCGTGCAATCTTCGGGTCGACGCCCGGGCACAACGGGCAGGCAGGTAGGACACTTTTGTATAAACCTCATCTATCGGTGGGATAAGAGGGCTCAGTAGGGTTGTGAGTGTGCTCTGTTAAATATTGATTTTTTAAAATTTGCTGAAACTTGCCTGGGTGATTTGCAAAACACATACCAGCTGCTTGGACTGGATCCACAACGTTCAGGTCAGCACTCTGCAGTGAGGAATCTTTTTTGGGCCTGCAGGTTTCAGGAAGCCTTCCCTTAGCCTGGGAATGGGAGCTGAACTCTCCACTGGAGGCACCTCCTCTGAGGAGGAAGGGAGGGCGAGAAAGGGAAGGAGGCCAGGAGTGCACATTCTGCCTCCAAGGGAGCCACCTTTGGGAGGACAGGTGCAAGCACAAGAGCTGCTGGACCAAGAGGTAGTCCAAGGCAGAAGGGGTGGCAGAAGATGCCAATATCCTGCTGCCAGGGTATACAGGTGGTGAAGCAGCTACCTCAATATGTCTGAGGTGCAGTGCCGAAGGAGGCTCCGTCTCTCAAGGGAGACAGTCAACTATATTGTGCCTGAGATCTCTGCAAACTGTGTGGGTGGACACCCCATGCCAGTGGCTCTAAAGATCACAGCTGCCTTCAACCTCTATGCCTCTGGCTCCTTCCAGGGGTCGATGGGTGATCTTTGCGGTGTCTCCCAATCAGCTGTCCATACTTGTGTCAAGCAGGTTACAGATGCTCTGTTCAGGCATGCATTGACATTCATCCACTACCCGTTGGGACCAGGCAAGCCAGATACAGCGATCCAGAGGCTTTGCGGCCATTGGTGGCTTCCCCCGCGTCCAGGGTGCTATAGACTGTACACATGTGGCCATCAAGGTGCCAGCAGGTGAGCCTGGTGCCTTCGTCAACAGGAAGGGCTTCCACTCCATGAACATGCAGATAGTGTGTGATCACAGGATGCAGATTCTGCAAGTCTGTGCAAGGTACCCAGGAAGCTCCCACAATGCCTACATCCTCAGACACTGCCAGGTGCCGGGGCTCTTCAGTGCTCCAAGCCGGCTGGATGAATGGCTGCTGGGTGACAAGGGCTATCCCCTCAGAAGGTGGCTCATGACGCCTCTCCGCCATCCAAGAACAGAAGCTGAGCCACACCTCCACAAGGGCTGGGGTGGAGAGAAAGTCATTGGTCTTCTCAAGATGCGCTTCCGATGCCTGGACCGCTCAGCCGGTGCACTCCAGTACCCTCCACGTCGTGTGTCACTGATAGTGGTTGCATGCTGCACTTTAAATAATCTTGCACTGGAAAGGGGGATGCAGTGGACAATGAAGATGACGACGCTGTGGCTGTGGCTGTACACGATGAATCCAGCAGTGAGTCCGAGGATGACCATGCACAGTGAAATGCTGAGGGGGAGACACTGACCCGGGCATACTCCAGGGAGGCAGGGACGTCCGGGAGGGTTTAATACAACGAACCTTCAGCTAGCACAGCACATATGAACCTCCAGGACAAGCCTGGGCTGCAGGCTCCATATTCGATACCTAAGTGCAAAATCTGACTGGATAGGAACATTAACTAAGGGCCTTGTTAGTAAAGCTGAATTTGTGTCCCACAAATCACTCCTAACCTGCAGAAGAAAAGAGGCACCCTTAGCCATGGTGACATGTCTGAATTTAATATTACAACCAAAGGAACTTAAGAAAACAAAATGACAAAGGTGTTAAAAATCACACCAACTCATAAAGACCTCATTGCGGGCCAGTACCTTAGGCACCAGTGATAAACCCGTGATTTGCCTAAGGTGCCTTATGTTTGTTTACGTTTTGGGGTGCTACGTCTTGGTGCTGCCCCCTCGCTGGGAGTGACATCTGAGACAGCCTGCTGACTCCGCTGTCCTGTTGGCCTCAATGACCTTGGCAGTCGTCCTCTGGCCCATGGAGCCAGCGCTGGCCCCGCCTGGGAGGGAGCTGCCAGTTCCACAGCTGGCATCTCCCCAGATGTCACAGCCTCACCGGATGCAACGGCCACTGACCGAGGGGCGGAGGAGCTGCTGCCCTCATCCAGAGTGCCCTGAGAATTGCCCGCAGAAGACAGGCAGCTGCTGCGCTGACGTGAAGTTGTTTCAGACCTCCCTGCTCACCGTGCCACTGAGCTGGGAAACTTGGTGCCCAGACCATCTCCCACACTGGCACTGACCAGATGAGGTCAATGCCATTGTGAAGGCTTGCTGGTCTAAGTGCATTCCCAGGAAGCCCTGACAGGTCTCCTGGAGGAGCCTCTCCATGAAAGTCACCACTCTCTCCATGGAGGACGCTTGGCTCCCGGACATGAGGCTCATTGCATCAGTGATAGTCCGCGTAGACTCCTCCACCACGGAGACCAAGCCCAGCATAGCCTCATGTATCTCCCCCAGACGCTCCCGCCACCTGGCCACATTTCCTGCATTTGCTGCATCGCGGTCGACTCCAGAGGCACATCATCAGGCACCAACTGAGCATATGCCTGGTCCCCTGCAGTCCTCCGACTGCTGGCGCCATGGGCACTCTCTGTCTCTGCAAGCTCCTCTGGTGACTGTGAAGTACCCTCACCGCTGTGCCCCAGCACACTAACCGATGTTTTAATTCCTACTGATGTGCTAGTATCTGTGCTGTTGCCTGCCTGGCAGAGATGGTGTGATGCTGATAAGTCCGTGAGCATTGATTAGTGCTACTTGTACCTGGACTCTCTTCGTGGACGGCCCACCCCAACCAGAGTGGGACATAGCAAGGCTCCAGTACCTCCTCACCCCGCTGCTGCCAAACATGCAAGTCTGTCCCCCAACCCCCCACCCCCTTGGCCAAATGCTGCCTACATCACATTAGGCACCACACTGTCTAACCTTCTACAGCAAAGAGGCACAAACGCATGGAGCGCAGAGGACAGCAGATCGATCAGTGCCATGCCACCTTGAAGCTCCCCTCCCAGCATGTCATCACCTTGACTTGGACATGTCTTGGAGTTCCAGCACTGCGCCTAGGTGCAGCTCCTCCAGGTTGTGCCCTGGAGTAATGTGGTCTCAGTATACCACATGCTGCGGGTGCAGAACCCATCTCTTCACCACCCTCTCGGGGTGACCTTGGCATGGACAATATCTGCTGGCCTACCCAGCAAAGGACACACGCCATCAATGATTCGATGCAGTCACTACACTCAGCCTTGGGGCAGGGGGTGGTGCGCCAGGGGGGAAAGTCTACCTGCTGGGTTAAGTGACCAATGCCAACATGGTACTCACCCTTCCTGAGTGCAAAAGGTCACTGAAACACTTGCAATACTGGATCCAGGTGTGTCACACCAGCATCTGGCCAAGGGGTGGTGTGGACAGGCCTGGCATCTTTGTGTGAGTGTTCGGCAGCAGCAGGGTAAGGAGGCAATGGAGCCCTGCAATGTCCCACTCTGGTTGGGGTGGGCCGTGTGCGAAGAGAGTCCAGGTACAAGTAGCACTAATCAATGCTCTTCTCTCCATTTCAGGAGAAGAATGCACATAATGTCGCCGAGCAGGTGAGGACTGGTGGAGAGCTGGCCCAGTTGGTGATTCCCAGCCAGTTCAAGCAGGAGGCTCTAGATTTGGAGAGGCACCTGCCCAAGTCCACCGGTGTCAGTGAGGCTGGCGTTCCATGGGCAGGTATGTTTGCCCAGCAGTGAGGTCACCATTGTTCTCCCAACAGCTGTGGCAGTGCTGAATGTTCAGTAACTGAAGTTTGCAACATGGCTTGACTATTGCTTATGAAGCTCACAATCTCCGCTACCTCCTCCCAGACACATTTGGTCATGTGGGGGCACCTCATCCTCCCATCCTGGGGTACGAGCATCTCCAGCCATGCTGTCAACTCCTCGAGGAGGGCAGCAAGGCAATCATCAGACAAACAAGGGGCACAGTGCCCTGCTGCCCTATCCTCCTGTCTGGCCTGCTCACCAGCAGCGCTCTGGGGAGCCCTTCCACTGCTCATAATTCACAGCCTTTGAAAGGCTGCAGCAGCTTTTTAAAATAGGCCACCAGGTCACCATTTGACCCGGTGGTCATTGCAGTCCCGCCACCGCCTGCCCACTCTCGCTGTCCTCGGGAGCTGTGTTTCATGCTGGGCAGGCCTTAATTGGCCTGCCAGCTTAAAATGGTGCGCGAACCCGTTCACAGGCGGCAATCGGGTCTGCGCCTGCCCCACCTGCTCCTGCACCACCCACCCGACAGGCAGAAAATTCTGCCCTATTCCTGGAACGCCTGGCCTGAAAGGGTGGTGGAAGCAAATTCAGTCGTCACCTCCAAACAAGTAACTGGATAAATATTTGAAAATAAATGTGGGGCTATGGGGAGACAACAGAGAAGTGGGTCTAATTGGAAAGCATTTAAATATGTCAGAACAGGAACAGAAGAGCCAAGGAGTGCTATACATGATCTGTGGGTGCTTAATAGAGTGGGGTGATCTTTCTGAGTCTCACACTCACTAGTCATAATCAAGGTATGTTGGAGACTAAAACTGGGTGCAACAACAAAAAGGGGAAGAAATTCCATTTGCTGGAATCCAGCACTGACATCCATTAGGTTGATAAACAGAAAAAAATCCCCTCCAAAAGAAGCGAGCACAGAACATTTCAGAAATGGAATTACTACATCATGGGGAATACCAGCATTGTGGCCTTTACTATAGTGACCTTTACTGTGTGTCCAACAATTATGTACCCTTACTACCAACACATAGAAAAATCCAGACCACGTAAACAAGTGAATCAGAGTGAATTAGAAACCACAGTTCCCAATTCCCCAAAAATAGAATGTAGTCTCATATCTGATACTAGAATCTCAATTCCAATTGTGGAGAGTCCAAAACTGAGGGTCATAACAAGATAGTTACTAACAAATCCAAAAGGGAATTTACGGAAAACTTCTTTGATTAGAGAGTGGAAATCAACATCACATGGAGTGAGTGAGATGAATAATATATGGGGAAGCAAGGTACATAGATATATGAGAAAGAATGATTAGAAAGATATGTTGATAGGTGGAATAAAATAAATCAAATTGGAGGAGGCTCATGTAGAGCTGACATTGTCTGGTTCTATGTCATAAAGTTGATATTATTCAATGTAATTCATTATAATTAGCTCATGCAATATTGACCATGCAGCCCTTTAATCTTCCACAGTGTATGTTTCTTTTTATTCATTCAAGGGATGTAGGCATTGCTGGCTAGCCAAACATTTAGTGCCCATCTCTAATTGCCCTTGAGAAGGTGCTAGTGAGCCTTCTTGAACTACTGTTCATGTGGTGTATAGGAACACTCACACAGCTGTTAGGAAGGGATTACCAGGATTTTGACCTAATAACAGTGAAGGAATAACGATATAGTTCCAAGTCAGGATGGTATGTGGCTTGGAGGGGAACTTGCAGACGGTGGTGTTCCCATGCATCTGCAGATTTTGTCCTTCTAGGTGATAGAGGTCACGAGTTTGAAAAGTGCTGTCGAGGGAGCTTTGGAATGTTGTAGCAGTGCATCTTGTAAATGGTATACACTGCTGCCACTGTGCATCGGTAGCAGAGGGAATGAATGTTTAAGGTGGTGGATGGGGTGACAATCAAGCAAGTTGCTTTGTCCTAGATGGTGTCAAGCTTCTTGAGTGTTGTTGGAGCTGCACTCATTCTGGCAAGTGGAGAGTAATCCATCACACTCCTGACTTGTGCCTTGTAGATGGTGGACAGGCTTTGGGGAGTCAGGAAGTGAGTTACTCACCATCGAATTCCCAGTCTTTGACCTGCTTTTGTGACCACAGTATTTACATGGCTGGTCCAGTTCAGTTTCTGGTCAATGGTAAGCCCCAGAATGTCGATAGTAGGGATTCAGTGATGCTAATACCATTGAATGTCAAGGGGAGGTGGTTAGAATCTCTTTTGTGGAGAGGGTCATTGCCTGGCACTTGGGTGACATGAATGCTACTTGCCACTTAGCAGCCCAAGCCTGAATATTGTCCAGATCTTGCTGCATTTGGACATGGACTGCTTCAGTATCTGAGGAGTCGTAAATGGTGCTGAACATTGTGCAATCATCAACGAGCATCCCCACTTCTGATCTTATGATTCAGGGAAGGCCATTGTTGAAGCAACTGAAGATGATTGGGCCTTCTTTCCCCCTTCCTTGATGGGGCCTCTCTGACCGGCCCCAGCACCCACAAATCCCATTTACCTGGTTGTGAGGGCGTATGCCCATTGCTGTTGCCCTCGTCCTCCAAGTGCAGCCCCATCAGTGGCCACGCTCTTGATAAAGGCTGAACATGTTGCGCCTATACCCACTGGGGTTTAGAAGAATGAGAGGGGATTTTATTGAAAAATATAAGATCCTGGGGAACTTGATAGGGTGGATACTGGGAGGATGTTTCCTCTGTGGGGGGGAGATCAAAATCAAGGGACATAATTCAAAAATAAGGGGCCTCCCATTTAAGAAAGAGATGAGGAGAAATATTTTCTTTGAGGGTTGCCTGTGGCATTGTCTTCCCCAGAAAGCAGTGGAGACTGGATCATTGATTTTAGTCAAGGCTGCGTTAGATTTACAAGGGGGTCAAGGGTTATGGGGGTCAAACAAGGAAGTTGAGTTGAGACCACAACCAGATTAGCCATGATCTTATTGAATGGTGAAGCAGGCTCAAAGAGCCAAATGGCCTACTCCTGCTCCTAAGTCCCATGTTCCTATGAAATCCTGCAGCGATGTCCTGGGACAGAGCTGATTGATCTCCAACGACCACAATCATCTTCCTTTGTGCTATGTATGACTCCAACCATTGGAGAGCTTTCTCCTTGATTCCCATTGACTTTAGTTTTGCTAGAGCTCTTTGATGCCACACTCGGTCAAATGCTGCCTTGATGTCAATGGCAGTCACTCTCAGCTCACCTCTGAAGTTCAGCTCTTTGGTATATCTTTGGACCAAGGCTGTAATAAAGTCAGGAGCTGGGTAGCCTTGGAGGAACCCAAACTGAGCATCAGCAAGCAGGTTATTGCTGAACAAGTGCCCCTTGATAGTACTGTCGATGACCCCTCCCATCACTTTGTTGATGATTGAGAGTAGGCTGATGGAGTTGTAATTGGCCGGGTTTGATTTGTCCTGCTTTTTGTGTACAGGACATACCTGGGCAATCTTCCACATAGCCAAATAAATGTCAGTGTTGTGGATGTACTGGAATAGCTTGGCTAGTTCTGGAGCACAAATCTTCAGCACTATTGCCAGAATGTTGTCACAGTTCTTAGCCTTTGCTGTATTCAGGGCCTTCAGCCGTTTCTTGATATCATGATGAGTGAATTGAATTGGCTGAAGACTGACATCTATGATGCTGGAGACCTCCAGAGGAGGCTGAGATGGATGATCCATTTGGCACTTCTGTTTGAAGATGGTTGCAAATGCTTCAGCCTTATCTTTTACACTGATATGTTTGGCTCCCCCATCATTGAGGATGAGGATAGTCCTCCTTCCATTAGTTGTTAATTGTCCACCATCATTCTCGACTGGATGTGGCAGGATTGCAGAGCTTAGATCTAATCCTTTAGTTGCTGGTTAGCTCTGTCTATCACTCGCTGCTTCCACTGTTTGGCAAGCAAGAGTTGTTTGTTATAGCTTCACCAGGTTGCCGCCTCATTTCTAGGTATGCCTGGTGCTGCTCTTGGCATGTCCTCTTGCACTTTTCATTGAACCAGGGTTGATTCCCCCAGCTTGATGGTAATGTTAGAGTGGGGAATATTCTGAGCCATGAGGTTACAGATTGTGGTTGAATACAATTCTGCTGCAAAGGGTCCACAGTGCCTCATGGATGTCCAGCCTTGAATTGCTAGACCTGATCAATATCTATCCCACTTAGCATGGTGGTAGTGCGACACCACACGATGGTGGGGGGTATCTTCAATGTGAACTTGGGACTTGTCTCCACTAGGACTGTGTGGTGGTCACTCCTACCAATACTGTCATTGACAGATGGCTCTGTGACAGGTAAATTGATGAGGAGAAGGTCAAACAGGTTTTCCCTCTTTTTGGTTCCCTTACCACCTGCTGCAGGCCGAGTCTAGCAGCTATGTCCTTTAGAACTTAGCTAGCTCAGTCAGTAGTGGTGCTACCAAGCCACTCTTCATGATGGACCTTGAAGTCCCACACTCAGTGTGCATTCTGTGCCCTAGCAACCATCAGTGCTTCCTCCAAGCGGCATTCAACATAGAGGAGTTTTGATTCATCAGCTGAGGGGGTGCAGTAGTGGTAACCAGCAGGAGGTTTCTTTGATGTCATGAGACTTCATGGGACCCAGAGTCAATGTTGAGGACTCTCATGGCAACTCTCTCCTGACTGTACACCACTGTGTTGCCACCTCTGGTGCTTCTGTCCTGTCAGTGAGACAGAAAATTAGCAGAATCATAACTTCATTAGATTCAAGGTTGTTATGGAAAAGGACAAGGATGGGCCAGAAATCAGAGTTCTAAATTGGGGGAAGGCCAATGTTAATAAGATCAGATATGATTTGGCCAGAGTGGACTGGCAGCAGCTACTTTTAGGTAAATCTGTGTCTGAGCAGTGGGATTCATTCAAGAAGAAAACAAGGAGAGTACAGGGCCAGCATATTCCAGTAAAGACAAAGAGTGGGACCAACAAATCCAAGGAACCCTGGGTGTCGAGGGATATACAGGATTGCATAAAGAGAAAAAGGGAGGCTTATGGCAGATACTGAGGGCTCAAAACAGCGGAAGCCTAGAGGAGTATAGAATATGTAGGGGGGATCTTAAAATGGAAATTAGGAGAACAAAAAGGGGGCATGAGAAAACATTGGCAGGTAAAATAAATGAAAATCCAAAGTTATTTTACAAGTACATTAAGAGTAAGAGGATAGCTAGGGAACGAGTAGAGCCCATTAAGGACCATAGTGGTAATTTGTGTCTGGAGCCAGAAGATGTAGATAGAGTTCTAGATGAATACTTTGTATCGGTGTTCACAATTGAGAGGGATGACGTGGGTATGGAAATCAGGCAGAAGGACTGTGATATAATTAAAGGAATTAGCATAGAAAGGGAGGAGGTTCTAAGTGGTCTGGCAGGCTTAAAAGTAGATAAATCTCCAGGTCCGGATGAAATGTATCCCAGGCTGTTGAGTGAGGCAAGGGAGGAGATAGTAGGGGCACTGGCAATAATTTTCAATATCTCTCTGGCCGCAGGAGAGGTGCCAGAGGACTGGAGGACAGTCAATGTGGTACAGTTATTCAGGAAGGGAGGAAGGGATAAACCAGGGAACTACAGGCCAGTCAGTCTAATCTCAGTGGTGGGGAAACTATTGGAAGCAATTCTGAGGGACAGAACTAATCTGCACCTGGAGAGGCAGGGATTAATCAAGGACAGTCAGCATGTTTTTGTTAAGAGGAGATCATGTCTGACCAATTTGATTGAATTTTTTGAAGAGGTGACCAGGTGTGTAGATGAGGGCAATGCATTTGACGTAGTCTACTTGGACTTCAGCAAGGCTTTTGATAAGGTCCCGCATGGGAGACTGATAACGAAGGTAAGAGCCCATGGGATCCAAGGCAATTTGGCAAATTGGATCCAGAATTGGCTGAATGGTAGGAAGCAGAGGGTGATGGTCGAGGGGTGTTTTTATGACTGGATGCCTGTGTCCAGTGGGGTTTCACAGGGATCGGTGTTGGGTCCCTTGCTGTTTGTGGTATATGTAGATGATTTAGACTTGAATGTAGGAAGGTTGATCAGTAAGTTCATGGATGACACAAAAATTGGTGGGGTGGTAAATAGTGAGGAGGATAGCCTTAGATTACAGGAGGATATAGATGGGCTGATCAGTGGCAAATGGAATTTAATCCAGATAAATGTGAGGTGGTGCACTTGGGCAGGACAAACAAGGCATGGGAATACACGATGAATGGTAGGACCCTGGGAAGTACCGAGGATCGGAGGGACTTTGGTGTACATGTCCATCAGTCTCTTAAGGTAGCGGGACAGGTAGATAAGATGGTTAAGAAGGCATATGGGATACTTGCCTTTATTAGCCGAGGCATAGAATATAAGAGCAGGGAGGTTATGCTGAAACTGTATAAAATGCTGGTTAGGCCACAGCTAGAGTATTGTGTGCAGTTCTGGAATCCACATTATAGGAAGGATGTGATTGCACCAGAGAGAGTGCAGAGGAGATTTACCAGGATGTTGCCTGGGCTGGAGAGTTTTAGTTATGAGGAGAGATTGGATAGACTGGGGTTATTTTCCCTGGAGCAGAGGAAATTGAAGGGGACATGATTGAGATGTATAAAATTATGAGGGGCATAGATAGGGTAGACAGGAAGGAACATTTCCCTCTGGTCGAGGGATCAATAACCAGAGGGCATAAATTTAAGATAATCGGTTTAGAGGGAACGTGAGGAAGAATTTTTTCACCCAGAAGGTGGTGGGAATCTGGAATTCACTGCCTGAAAGGGTGGTAAAGGTAGAAACCCTCACAGCATTTAGGAAGTATTTGGATGTGCACTTGCGATGCCATGGCATACAAGGCTATGGGCCTAGTGCTGGAAAATGGGATTAGAATAGTTAGGTACTTGTTTGACCGGCACAGACTCGATGGCCCGAAGGGCCTTTTTCTGTGCTATAGACCTCTATGACTCTATGAGGGATGGTGATGGTTGTATCTGAAACATTGTTTGTAAGGTAACATTCTGTTCGTATGACTATGTCAGGTTGTTGCTTGACTGGTCTGTGGGACAGCTCTAATAATTCTGGTGCAAACCCTCAAATGTTAGTAAGGAGGACTTTGCAGGGTCAACAGGGCTGGGTGTGCTGCTGTCATTCCAGTGCTTAGGTTGATGCCAGGTGGTCCATCCAGTTTCATTCCTTTGTAACTTTTCTGTAGCGGTTTGATACAACTGAGTGGCTTACTCGGCCATCTCAGCATCAACTACACTGCCGTGGGCCAGACCAGGTTTGGATAGCAGATTTCCTTCCCAAAAGGACATAGTGAACCAGATGGGTTTCTACAACAATTAACAATGGTTTCAAGGTCACCATTAGACTAGCTTTTAACTCCAGGCATATTAATTGAATTTAAATTCCACTAGCTGCCATAGTGGGATTTGAACCCATGTCCCCCTCGCCCCAAGAGTATTAGACTGGGCCTCTGGGTTACTTGTCCAGTGACATTAACACTACGCCACCACTTCCCCAGCAGTTAATAAAAGTGATTAACAAAACTAAAAGTTATATAAACTGTCCAATTGTCTCAGCTCGTAAATGCACCATCTAACATGGTATTGGCCAACTAAGAGAAGAGTGGGCCTGGATTTGATTCCTAGTCTATGGTGAGTTAATCAATCTCAGCTAACATCACAGTTGAAGGGTCATGGGGACTCGAAATGTCAACTCTTTTCTTCTCTGCCGATGCTGTCAGACCTGCTCAGTTTTTCCTGGTAATTCTGTTTTTGTTTTGGATTTCCAGCATCCGCAATTTTTTGTTTTTATCTCAGTTGGAGTGTTGCCTGGAGAGGGAAGGGATAAGTCAGCTAATGTTCTTACTAGCTAGCCAGTGACCCTCGCTGGAAAGTGCATGCTTTTGGACTTCAGCTGAGGAAACAACTTGGGATTGGCTGAGATTTTCCACTCTCTTCCAAATGATAGCTTGCAACTCTCACACTGAATGTTCAGAATTCAGTAATATCCACTTGTTGAAGAATGGCCACTCTGCTGTCTTATTGGAACGACAACATTACTTACGAAACTGTATCCCAACGAGAGTTACCACTTTCGGGGGAGAAAAATGATAAGTCCATGCAAACCTGATGAAGGGTCGTGTTGAACCTAGAGCTAAACTCTGCGCCATGAGATCATGACCTACGTATATGCATTGTTTCACCTGTGACAGTAAATGGCAGTTACTGGCAATGCAGGCAGAATGTAACAAAAACAAAAATTGCTGGAAATACTCAGCAGGTCTGGCAGCATCTGTGGAGAGGAAGACAGAGTTAACATTTCAAGTCCGTGTGGCTCTTCATCAGAACTAAAGAGAAATAGAACTGTGGTGAAATATAAGCTGTTTAAGGGGGGTTGGACTGGTGAAGCTGGATAGAGGGCCAGTGATAGTTGGAGGCAAAGGAGAGATTACCAAAGATGTCATAAACAAAAGGTCAAAGGAGTATTGATGGTAGTGATATTAACTAAAGGATGTGCTAATGGTGACATTAAGAGTAGAAAGCAGGATGAGCAAGTGATAGATGGCCCTAGTGGGGTTGGGGTGGGGGGAGGGGATTGAACAGGCAGAATGTAAGTTGGGTGCATAACTGTTATCTGTCAGCAGTGAAAAACTGGGAGCTGTCATCTCAATACGACTTATCTTAGATCATCTGATAAAGGAACAGGACTAGAATTCTAGCTGATAGATAAGATAGGGTTGAAGAAGAAAACTATTTCTCCTGCCCATGCCACCATCTATTCCCATTCCCCTGCATCAGCAGTTGTAAATGTTAAAGGGAAATAAATGACACCATGAGTGGTGCCATGTTATCATGCTTTATGCTTGTTTTTAGGCTACTTTTGACTAATAGGAATAAAAGATAAAAGAGACAACAGCATTTATTTTTGGAGCAGATTTAATATATAATATTCCAAGGCAATTCTTAGAGAAGAAGCAAACAGCCTGTATTGGAAGAGTTGGGTTAATTTGAGCAATATAATTGTTCAAAAATAATTTTTGAGAACTTTAAAAGCATGAAGAGAAGTAACAAAGTGAAGAGGGTTTGAGCGAGATTTCCAGAAAGTAGGGGCAAGATAGCTGAAAGGCTCTGCAGCTGAAAGGAGCAGGGATGTACAAGAGGTCCCAACCAGAGGAACAAAGGACATGGTAGGGATGCAGACAAATAGAGTGAGGTGGGACCATGCGTGGATTTAGAATTCACTTCTTGCAATGCAAAGAGAAGGCTAATGGGCGAGCAGGACTTTTACAGAGCAGAATGTGGAATTTTGGATGAATCACAGAATCACACAGAAGGAGGCCATTCGGCACTTGGAGTTTCTGCAAGATAGAACTCAGGAAGAATATGTGAAGGGTGTTGTTGGAGGTCTGGGGGAAAGGCAGCAAGGAGGAATTGAATAACACAGGTAGCTATATAAAAATTTGTGATATTTAGGATAATGGAAGAATTCAGTTGGATTTACTTTCCCTTTGAGACTTTTGTGTCTTTTTAGAATGGGAGCAGATCGGGAAGAAGGGGCTCTTAACTTTGTAAATTTTTTATACCACAAGTTATGTTTGTTTAAAATCCAAAATGAAAGAAGACATGTCAGGATAGCAGCAGACACCAGACTATGCAGACCTTGGCCAACAATCAAAGCCAACTGTCTCAGGCTAAAGAGCACAAGCAGTGATTGGCAAGATCATCATCATCCTCAATTGTGATAGCCGAGGCCCAGTCCTGGCCAGCTGTACAATATCAGCTAACATACTGCCCACGCAGTATACATGCTGTGGTCACTATGGTCAGGACTTTCATCTCTTTTCCCACTGAATAGCATGACTAAACTGTGGGGAAAATGTTATGCAGTGAGTTGTTATGATTTGAAATGCCTGAAAGGGTGGTGGAAGCAGATTCCAAATAGTTTTCAAAGTGAATTGGATATGTACTTGAAAAGGAAAAATAAATTCTGGGCTATGGGGAAAAAGTAGCAGGGTAGGATGTGGGCTTCGCTGGCTGGGCCAGCATTTATTGCCCATCTTTCATTGCCCTTGAGAAGGTGGTGGTGAGCTGCCTTGTTGAGCCACTGCAGTCCATGTGGAGTAGGTACACTCACAGTGCTGTTAAGAAGGGAGTTCCAGGATTTTGACCCAGCGACAGTGAAGGAACGGCGATATATTTTCAAGACAGGATGGTGAGTGACTTGGAGGGGAACTTCCAGGTGGTAGTGTTCCCATTTATCTGCTGTCTTTGTCCTTCTAGGTGGTAGTCGTCATGGGTTTGGAAGATGCTGTCTAAGGAGCCTTGGTGAATTCCTGCAGTGCATCTTGTAGATGGTACACACTGCTGCTACTGTGCGTCAGTGGTGGAGGGAGTGAATGTTTGTGGATGTGATGCCAATGAAGTGGACTGTTTTGTCCTGGATGGTGTCCAAGCTTCATCAGTGTTGTAGGAGCTGCACTCATTCAGGCAAGTGGGGAGTATCTCATCACATTCCTGACTTGTGCTTTGTAGATGGTGGACAGGCTATAAGAAATCAGGAGGTGAGTTACTTGTTGCACATTTCCTAGCCTCTGACCTGCTCTTGTAGCCACAGTATTTATATGGCTAGTCCAGTTCAGTTTCGGGTCAATGGTAAGCCCCAGGATGTTGATAGTGGGGGATTCAGTGATGGTATTGCCATTGAACATCAAGGGGCGATGGTTCATTTTTCTCTTGTTGGAGATGGTCATTGCCTGACACTTGTTACTTGCCACTTGTCAGCCCAAGTCTGGATATTATCCAGGTCTTGCTGCATTTGGACATGGACTGCTTCAGTATCCAAGGAGTCACGAATGGGGCTGAACATTGTGCAATCATCAGCGAACATCCCTACTTCTGACCTAATGATGGAAGGAAGGTCATTGATGAATCAGCTGAAGATGGTTGGGCCTAGGACACAACCCTGAGGAACTCCTGCAGTGATGTCCTGGAGCTGAGATGACTGACCTCCAACATTCACAACCATCTTCCTTTGTGCTAGGTATGACTCCAACCAGCGGAGAGTTTTCCCCCTGATTCCCATTGACTCCAGTTTTCCTAGGGCCCCTTTATGTCACACTCAGTCAAATGCTGGCTTGATGTCAATGGCAGTCACTCTCACCTCACTTCGGGAGTTCAGCTCTTTTGTCCACGTTTGAGCTAAGGCTGTAATGAGGTCAGGAGCTGAGTGGCCCTGGCAGAACCCAAACTGGATGCCAGTGAGCAGGTTATTGCTAAGTATGCGCTGCTTGATAGCACTGTTGATGACCCCCCTCCATTACTTTACTGATGATCAAGAGTAGACTGATGGGGCAGTAATTGGCTGGGTTGGATTTGTCCTGCTTTTAGTGTACAGGACATACCTGGGAAATTTTCCACATAGTCGGGTAGATGCCAGTGTTGTAGCTGTACTGAAACAGCTTTGCTAGGGGCGCAACAAGTTCTGGAGCACAAGTCTTCAGTACTATTGCCATAATATTGTCAGGGCCCATAGGCTTTGCTGTATCCAGTGCCTTCAGCTGTTTCTTGATATCACATGGAATGAATCTAATTGGCTGAATACTGGCATCTATGATCCTGGGGACCTCCGGAGGAGGCTGAGATGGATCATCCACTTGGCACTTCTCCTGAAGATTGTTGCAAATGCTTCAGCCTTATCTTTTACACTGCTGTGCTGGGCTCCTCCATCATTGAGGATGGGGATATTTGTGGAGCCTCCTCCTCCAGTGAGTTGTTTAATTGTCCACTGCCATTCACGACTGGGTGTGGCAGGACTGCAGAGCTTAGATCTGATCCGTTGGTTGTGGGATCGCTTAGCTCTGTCTATTATTTGTTTTTTATGCTGTTTAGCATGCAAGTAATCCTGTTTTATAGCTCCACCAGGTTGACACCTCAATTTTAAGTCTACCTGGTACTACTCCTGGCATGCTCTCCTGCACTCTTCATTGAACCAGGATTGACTCCCTGGCTTGATGTTAATGGTAGAGTGGGGGTTATGCTGGGTCATGAGGTTACAGATTGTGTTCGAGTACAATTCAGCTGCTGCTGATGGTCCAGAGCACCTTATGGATGCCCAGTCTTGAGTTGCTAGATCTGTTCGAAATCTATCCCATTTAGCACGGTGGTAGTGCCACACAACAGGATGGAGGATATCCTCAATGTGAAGAAGGGACTTTGTCTCCACAATGACTGTGCAGTGGTCACTCCTACTGATACTGCCATGGACAGATGCATCTGCGGCAGGCAGGTTGGTGAGGACTGTACCCACATCTTCCATGGCACTGTGCATTGTCCAGCTGCTCAGAGGGGTAGGAAGGAGTGTGGAAGGGAAATAGTGGTAGGGGATTCATTAGTGAGGTGAGTAGGCAGGCGTTTTTGTAGCTGTAGATGTAATTCCAGGATGGTATGTTGCCTCCCGGGTGCCAGGGCCATGGATGTTACAGAATGGCTCCAGGGCATTCTGAAGCGGGAGGTTGAACAGCCAGAGGTCATGGTCCATGTTGGGACCAATGACCTAGAAAGAAAGGGAAATGAAGCCCTGCAAGCAGCCTTCAGGGAGTTAGATAGGAAATTGAAAAGCAGGACTTCAAAGGTAGTAATCTCCGGATTACTCCTGGTGCCACGCAGCAGTGAGTATAGGAACAGAAGGATAGAGCAAATGAATGTGTGGCTGGAGAGATGGTGTAGGAGGGAGGGCTTTAGGTTCCTGGGGCATTGGGACCATTTCTCAAGGAGGTGGGACCTATACAAGTTGGACGGGTTACATCTGAACAGGAACAGGACCAACACCCTCGCAGGGAGGTTTGCTAATGCTGTTGGGGAGGATTTAAACTAAATTAGTGGGGCGATAGGACCCTGAAAAGTAGTTCAGAGGGGAGAGAAGCTGAGTTGGAATTAGAAATTAAAATGCTAGTAAAGAGTCTGGAAGGCAGAGGAAACATAGGCTAGATAAGAAAGAAGTGTGTTTAGCAAGGCTAAATAGAATATATTTTAATGCAAGGAATAAGACAGATGAGCTGAGAGCACAGATAGGAGTATGATATCATAGCTATGACCGAGATTTAGCTAAAAGAAGGATAAGATTGGCAGCTCAACATTTCTGGTTATAGGGTATTCAGACAAAATAGAGAGGGGGATAGGAGAGGATTTGGGGGGGGCGGTTGCTGGTCGCAATATTGGCCAAGGAATCAATTATAGCAGTGAGGAGTGATGATATCCTGGAAGGAACATCAAATGAGGCCATATTAGTAGAAGTAAAAAACAAAAGGGGCAGACATGCTGTTGGGTGTGTTCTATAGGCTCCCAAACAGTCAGGGAGAGATAGAGGATCAAATATGTAATCAAATTTCAGAGAAGTGTAAGAATAATAAGGCAGTAATAGTAGGGGATTTTAATCACTCAAATATTAACTGGGAAAATTTTAAGGTGCAAGATAGGGAGGGAGCAAACATTGCATCCAGGAGAACTTTTTTAGCCAGTACGTAGAAAGCCTAACAAGGGAGGGTGCAGTTCTGGACCTAATATTCGGATATGAGCCTGGGCAGGTGGAAGGCATATCAGTAGGGGAGAATTTTGGAAATAGTGACCATAACTCAGTTAGATTTAGGATAGTTATGGAAAAGGATAAGGTTGGGCTGGGAATAAAAGTTCTAAATTAAGGAAAGGCTAATTTTACTAAGATGAAATGCAATTTGACCCAAGTGGGCTGGGAGCAGCTACTTGCAGATAAATCTGTGTCAAAGCAGTAGGAGGCATTCAAGGAGGAAATAGCGAGAGTACAGGGCAAATATGTTCCTGTAAAGACAAAGACAAGTTCGGAGAGCCCTGGATGTCAAGGGACATAAAGGTTAGGATTAAGGAAAAAAGAGAAACTTCTGGCAGATACTGAGGGCTCAATATAGCAGAGCCCCTAAAGGAGTATAAAAAGCGCAGGGGGGAACTTAAAAAAGAAATTGGGAAAGCTAAGAAACTGCATGAGAAAACATTGTTGGGTAGTATAAAGGAAAACCCAAAGGAGTTTTTTAAATATATAAAGAGCAAGAGTAGAACTAGGGAAAGAGTAGGACCAATTAGGGATCATAGAGGTAACCTGTGCGTGGACCTGGAAAACATGGGTACAGTCCTCAATGAACACTTTGTGTCAGTCTTCACAATGGTAAGTGACAACGCAGGCATAGACATCAGAGTGGAGGCTGTGAAATATTAGAGGAGCTTAACATAGAGGGAGAGGAGGTACTAGCGGGTTTAACGGCCTTAAAAGTGGATGAATCAGCAGGTCCAGATGAGATGTACCGCAAGCTGTTGAGGGAGGCAAGTGAAGAGACATCAGGGGCCCTGGCAATAATTTTCAAATCCTCTCTGGCTACAGGTGAGGTGCTAGAGGTCTGGAGGACTGCTAAAATTGTCCCATTATTAAAAAAGGGAGGAAGGGATAGACCAGGAAATTACAGGCCAGTCAGTCTAACCTCGGTGTTGGGGAAGTTACTAGAAAGAATTCTGAGGGACAGAATATATCTGCACTTGGAGAGACATAGATTAATCAGGGATAGTCAGCATGGATTTGTTAAAGGAAGGTCGTGTTTGACAAATTTGATAGAATTTTTTGATGAGATTAATGCATTTGATGTGGTCTACATGGACTTTAGGACGGTTTTTGATAAGGTCCCTCATGGCAGACTGGTCAAGAAAGTAAGAGCCCATGGGATCCAAGGCAAAGTGGCACATTGGATCCAAAATTGGCTGAGAGGCAGGAAACAGAGGGTGATGGTAGAGGGATGTCTCTGTGACTGGAAACCTGTTTCCAGTGGGGTTCCACAGGGCTCGATCCTATGGCCCTTGATGTTTGTGGTGTAAATGAGGATTAAAATGTGTCATTGAGGAATATAAAGTGAAGAATACAATGTGTTAGTGAAAGTTGTAAAGTGAGGATTACAATGTGTCAGTGAGGATTATAAAGTGACGATTACAATGTGTCAGTGAGGACTACAAAGTGACGACTCAAATTTGGCAGTGAGGATTATAAAGTAAGAATTGCAATGTGTCAGTGAGGAATGAAAAGTGAGGATTACAATGATTTGGACTTAAACATAGGGGGTATGAACAAGAAGTTCACGGATGACATGAAAATTGGTAGGGTGGTAAATAGGGAGGAGGATATCAATGGACTGGTCAGATGGGCAGAGCAGTGGCAAATGGAATTCAGCCCAGAAAAGTGTGAGGTAATGCACTTGGGGAGGGCTAACAAAGCGAGGGATTACATTATGAATGGTAGGGACCTGGAAAGTACAGAAGAGCAGTGTGCTTATCCACAGATCCCTGAAGGTAGCAGGGCAGGTAGATAAGGTGGTTAGGAAGGCATGTGGGAAACTTGCCTTTATTAGCCAAGGAATAGAATACAAGAGCACGGAGGTTATGCTGGAACTGTATAAAATGCTGGTTAGGTCACAACTGGAGTACTGCATGCAGTTCTGGTCACCACATTATAGGAAGGATGTGATTACACTGGAGAGGGTGCAGAGGAGATTTACGAGATGCTGCCTCGTTGGAGGGTCTGAGCTATGAGGAATGATTGGATAGGCTGAGGTTGTTTTCCTTGGAACAGCAAAGGTTTGAGAGGGGACCTGGTAGAGCTGTATAAGATTATGAGGGACATAGATAAGGTGGATAGGAAGGCACTTTTTCTATTAGTAGAGGGGTCAATAACCAGGGAGCATAGATTTAATGTAAGAGCTAGAAGGCTAAGAGAGGAGTTGAGAATTTTTTTTTCACCCAGAGGGTGGTGGGAGTCTGAAACTCACCTGAAAGGGTGGCTGAGTCAGAAACTCTTGTAACCTTTAAGAAGTATTTAGGTATTCACTTGATTCACTTGCGTTGCCATAGCATCCAGGGCTAAGGGCCAAGTGCTGGAAAATGGGATTAGCGTGGTTAGATCTTTGTTGATTGGCATGGATATGATGGGCTGAATGGCTTCCTTCTGTGCTGTAAACGTCTATGAGTACATGAAAAAAACAAAAAAACTGCGGATGCTGGAAATCCAAAACAAAAACAGAATTACCTGGAAAAACTCAGCAGGTCTGGCAGCATCGGCGGAGAAGAAAAGAGTTGACGTTTCGAGTCCTCATGACCCTTAGAGTTCTGTCGAAGGGTCATGAGGACTCGAAACGTCAACTCTTTTCTTCTCCGCCGATGCTGCCAGACCTGCTGAGTTTTTCCAGGTAATTCTGTTTTTGTTATGAGTACATGAGTCCAACGAAAACTGTAATTTACAATAAATCAGCCTTAGCAAGTAAACCCAATGTAAGGATTTCCCCAGAATCTGAAAACTATCAACTTCTGCCAGAGAAGAACACTGTTTTCCTCTGAAAAGAATGTCCTGGAGTATGCACAGGACAATCCTCTTCACATCCATCCTCCGTAGCAACATGGTCACTTAGCCAGGCATCAAACTGGGGTCAGTGTAAAGTCAAGCAACTGCTCAAAATCATTTTCAAGCTTTTGAAATGACTCCAACAATTCTGTCATCCTTTGAAAGGGCCATTTGCACTTACATGGTTGCTTCTCTATAATTTTGTGCTGCAGCCCTTTAGGGGAACATATGACAATGATATATATGTGCTGCCCTGATGGCATCCAGCAAGTCAGCTCATCATTCTACAGGCACATGATTTGAACCTTGGACAGTGGCTTTGCTAGCTTTTTAGCTGTGGACACAAAATCAGCTCAACAGCAGGTACCCAGGAGTGAGTTACAGAGTAGAACATAATTCGAGGCACTGATAATGCCATGACCTTCATGAGTTTATTCAGGTTTTATGATGGGTGATATTGTAATAGTGACATGACCACACAGGCAGGAAACAGGGAATCAGAATGTGTGACAGCCCAAGCAAAGTGTGAATTCAGAAACACAGAGACCCTTTATGTGAGAGCTCCTCATGTATGTATATGTACAAACATGCATGCACAACTCCACAAGCTCCCCGTATACACCCTCACACACAAGCACACAAAAACCCCGAAACACAGACAACCCCAACACAGACAGCCCCTGTGACACATAAGAACACACAATTATCCCAATCACACACAAACACCACATACCAGCACCATTCCACCTACACACACAAACACAAAGCCCCACCCCCTACCAACTCCACATACACCCCTCCACCAACTACACACACACACACACACAAAGCCCCACCCCCTACCAACTCCACATACACCCCTCCACCAACTACACACACACACACACAACACCAACAATCTCTCACCCCCATTCCCAACACACAAACAAACCTCAAACACATCAGGCCAGTCCAGGAGGAGAGGCCCACAACATGGCACGCCACTCAATTCAAGACTCTTGTAATGCATACAGCCTATACAATAAGGGCTAGCGCAGGAGTAACACTTAAAGTGTTACACAATAAAAAGCACAGAGTTTGGGTTAAACTTTTGCAAATATGTTGCTGCACAAAATGAAAGATAAAAAGCAGTATGTGAGAAAATGTCCTTTGTAGCAGTTAAAATATACCTGTAGTTTTCTGGCAACTTGTTCAATTCCCTGGGCTGATGTCACAGAACAAAACTTGTGCAGAACTGAAAATACCTTGATGTGGTCAGCCTGTGGTAGTAAAAATGAACCAGTGTTGATGAGGATTTGCAATATGCATTTTCTCAGAAACTCCTCCATCAAACATGTAAAATCATGCATGCGGGCTGAAGACTGTGGGATACAGAACAAAGAGAGAAGCACAGCTGAAACAAAGTAAATGAGAACAAAACTTCGAAAGTTGATATAACAGGACAGTGATCAAGTTACTCACACAAATGCAGCCATCCAATGTTGTTGCAGACAGTAATGAATTATCATTCTAGAAGCACAGTCCGGAATGCATTGTGTGACTAAAAATGCTGGTAACACCATACATCTCTGACATACATCAATGAAATGCCAAACACTGTTAGATGTTTGAAAAAAGGACAATTCAGATTGCACAGCATTTTAAGGGTTTAGTCATAGATTTTATCTAGACCATTACAACTAGCCATAGAATACTGATGTACTGATACAATAGCCAAAGATGTTTTGCGCCTGTAAGGCTGACAATTAGGATTTCTCACTATGCTTTTGAAGGCATTCACATCTATTCCCTGCATTAAAAAAACAGAATCAAATGCCTTCCAATCTAGAGTCATTCTTGATGAGAATTTGCTGACAGTCTAATGTAGAGTTTAACTTCATAACTGTAAAATAATGAAGTGCAGGATTTGTGAATCTAAATTTGTATTAAAATGGTGCTTTTATATTAAAATGGCTGACACTGGCCTAACCTGCAAAAGCAAATACTGTAACATAAATAAGTTACCATGACTGCCTGCAAATAACTCGAGGGCTATCTTGGGAGGTGGCTTTCTATAAAGCAAGGTACTGGGTGCAAGGTATGAGATGGTATGAGTTGGCATGGGGGAGTGTGTGGGGGGTTAGGGGGTGTGAAAGGTGAGGGCTTTGTTTTGCTGTCATTATTACAACTGGGACAAAGCACCTGTGGCTGTTTCCAAACTCTTTCCGGGAGGCAGTGGGTCCCACTCCTGTCACCACCCTCCCACACCAGGATGAAATCCCACTTTTGCTAGTACTTTCTTCCAAGGTGGGCAGGTCAAGCTGGGGAATTACTTCACTCCCGATACCCGCCTCTAGGATGAAAACACAGCCCTAGGTTTTCCTATAATACCACACTTCACATATGTCAATCATTGGGCAATGTGTTGACGGCAATGTTCCCTCTAAGCTGCCCAATTCAAAAGTCCCTGCGCAGGCCACACAGAAATCAGCCCCTTTAAATTACTGTGTGCATGACTGCACAAAATACTGAAAGGAGCTGTACACTTAAATCAATCATGTGCACTCCAAAACAAATCACAGGTTATATTGGTGGGGAGCCCAGAAGACGAAAGAGAAAAATGTTTTTATTGTTTTTTATCTTGCTGCTCATATTACTCTTTCAATTGAGTGGTGGTAAAATAAACTTTCCTTAACTCCTTCCACAACCGACGCACAGGACGGGATTTTCTGCATCCGCCCGCTGCCGGGATCTTCCAGTCCCGCCGCAAGTCAATGGACTTCCAGCTGGGGCGCCGCCTCACCCACGGCGGGTCCCACCCATGACAGGGCCGGAAAATCCCGGCCACAGTGGCAGAAGTGTGCACCATCTACAAGATGCTCTGAAGCAATTCATCAAGCTTTGACATCACCTTCCAAACCCATGACATCTACCCCACCTAAGACAAGGACAGCAAGTGCATGGGAACACCACCACCTGCAAGTTCTCTTCCAAGACAGGCGCCAGTCTGTCTTGGAAATATATTGTAACTCCTACAATATCACTGGGTCAATTTCCTGGCACTCCCTCCAAAATTGCATCGTGGGTGAGCCACAAGTCCACAAGGACAGTGGTGGTTCAAGAATGTGGATTACCACCACCTTCTCAAGAGCAATTAGGAATGGGCAATAAATGCTGGAGTTGCCAGCGATGTCCACACCCCTTGAACAAATTTTTAAAAGCCAGTAAATTGCCAGATCGATTTCTTAAACAAAGGATTTGAGCATAAATAACAAAACTATCAATTTAATGGAGTTACAACTAAACTTTCATTCCTCAGAAATCAACCACAATTAATTTTTAAAACTGCAGTGTTAACTAAAAGGCAGATCCCTGAATATTAATATTAGAACATGAATATTGCTGAAAAGAGACACATGTTGCTGAAGCTTTTTTTCTTGCACTATCACAAACGCAAGAATGCCAAATTTCAAACAATCGCAGCAAATTATACTACAGGAGAAAAAAGGTGCTGATCGGTTGGCAAGTCAGTCCTGACTGGCTGAGGCATTCCTATGGAGATAGCAACAGGAAACTATAGGCTCCCCAATCTTCCTCAAAAAGGCACAAAGCTTGAACATATTCCTTCTGTTTGCAGAGAACAGCTCCCTGCATATGAACGTTTGTCACTACTAGCTAGTATAAATGAGCCACATTATGAGCTCCACTGATTATCTTAAATTGGTGGATAGTGTAGTGTTAGCATACTCAGGATTGTCCAGCAAGTGCTGTCCAAACACGGAATCACAGCTAACAGTTTATTCTGGGTTTTGCAAGTGTGGGCTGTTTGAGCATACCCTGGACTCTGCCTAATAGGAACAATAAAATGAACATACTATTTGTCTGACTTAAGGTCTGGCATCGCACTGCTTGGTGAAAAATGTATAAAACTCTTTCTCAAGTACTTTTTATTTTGGCTTTTAAATATTATGGCCACAGGAAAAGGGTTGTGCGCACATGATGCCTTTAGGAACATTTTTAATAGTGATTATATAGCATCACACACAACGTCACAGATGTGGTTTCTAATCTACCCATTATCATGAGACTGCCCAAGTGTTACTGAGTAAAAGTGTTCCTCAAAGGGGAAAGAAGAAGTCACATGATGGTGATCGGTGTTAACTGCCACCCAATTTATCAGACTTAAAACACAGTAAACTACTGTTCTGTCAAAGATTTTGCGGCTATGAAAGATTTTAAATTGCCTGTATTAAAAGCACAAATCTTGTCTGGCTCCCAAATGACTGTCTGCTCTTGTCCAGAATGATTCTGATAGGTTTTGCTGCTGGTTTTCTCTTTGAAGTGATGAGTCACGGAAGAAGGCGTTTGTTTAAAATCACCGAGACAGATTACGTCAGGAAGCAGAAACCCATGCATTGAGTTGGGGAGCAAAGCCTACGTATTCCTGTCAATGGAATTTCCACTGACAGAGGAATAAAAACAATCTGCATGAGCTAGCCACATTTTCATTGAAGCACAAGCACGAAACAGTACAGAGGAGGTAAGAGGCTCCAAAACAATATAACTCATGTCTTCAATTACAGGTCAGAACACAAACTATTTGCTTTGCAAAACTATGATTGGATTACTGCAGCAACTGAAGCTTCATTAGCGTTTCTGGTGTTTAATTTTTACAGCTTAAACCCTGGGAATTTTGGTGAATATGAAGAACTTGGTGATCCATATCATGTTTGGGTGTATGTGTGATGAGTTATTTGTATTTTGAAAGTTTATGAAATGCATTGAAGCTGATGGAAACTTACCTTACACACGTGTACAAAGCACGGATGGTGGTACGGGAAGTAAGAGAACGCAATTGATATGGAGGTGCAGGCAGTAAAAAGTAGTTGGTGTGTTAGGCGGAGGCAGCAATAATCAGTGATAGTACAAAATAGCATGTGTATGAGCAGTAAGAGAGTACCACCACTGTGTTTGGTACAGACCACAATATTGTGTAATATGCGAAGGGCACAGCAAAGGTCTGATCAATATGGTTGGACAGGCAGAGTGGGTGTACAAGCTGTGGGAGCTATGGTTTCTGATTTACCTTATTTTTCTCTGTCATATCAGTGTTTAAATATTAATTTATAAAATCTGAGCAATTTGTTGCTGGTGTCAATGAAGCGCATCTACACCATGCTTAATTGCTCCATCTGACCCAATACTTCATTGTCAGTGAAGCCCCAGCTAAATGCTTTTTGCAATCAGTTGTTATGCATTGGTAGGGTGTTCAATAATGTGAAGGTAACATTTAATGAAAATCATACACTACTGCTTACCATGGCCCTCATTTGAGATGACTTTGAAATTTTAAACATGCTCAGAAGTCGGATCTTGCTGTCATTATTACTGATCAGTAAATAGGAGTGGGCAGGAAAGTTTACAATTGGCTTATGAGGGATGATTTGTGTCTCTCTGCAGATTCCATACATTGTAGGACAATTTCTTTTTGGAGTAATTTTACAGTCATTTTCACTTGTGCAAGTAGAGGTGTTATTGAATAGTGTACTAAAAGTTAGAGACAAAGTGCCTGTGAAGGCCCATCAAGTGTTTGATGATACTGAGGCTCGAGGTTCAATGTAACGTATGAGTCAGACTGTGAGGGAGTCGATCTCTGCACCCATTGCACGCCCATGTTTGTGCACACTCCAATTTCAAAGCCTTTTCTTTTGGTCATATCACTCAGACCCCTGACATTAGAGATCAGCCTCATGACTCTTCTCTGCATTACCTCCAGCTCTTGAATCTTCATTTTGTTTCTCACTGGCCAAAACTGGACACAATAGTCAAGGTGCAATCTGACCAGAGCATGGTAAACTAAGATGTCTAGATCGCTTTCAACCTCAGCTTTCTCAACGTCATCCATATAGTTTGCTTATTGACATTTTTTCTCCTACATACAGTTTTATCTGCATTAAACTGTTCAGCCCAATTCATTCTGTAACTTCTGAGCTGTATTCTTCAGTTCCTTAAAGCCGATGAAGTAAGTTGGTCATACAGGATCTCCCTTTTGAAGGCAGGTTTGGTTCTTTTCTGAGAAGCACCATTAACAGAAGTAGTCAAATTGTTCTTAAAATACTAAATAGCAGTTGAAATCAGTTGCAATTACACATTAACATTCCATGCAGATTTTCTAAAATTTTGTTGTTTGCTTGTCCTAATTTTAGTATTTATTTTACCTGTTTTTTATTTGCAGCAAGCCCCTCGTGCTTTCCACAGCCTAACAGATATACACCAGCAGTGTAATGATGTTGTTATAGTGCAAATGCCTGACCTATTGCAGAGTTTAAAGGATTGAATGGTAACTTTGAAGGACTCACAGGTTGTCACAAACTTGCCACCAGAATCAGTTGTTCACCTGAACATGGGGCATTGTGCCAGTCAGAAAAAACTTGTACAGGAGGAAGACTTTGTTTGGGCATTTTAAGGTTTTTATTGATGCGTGGGGGCTTAACCCCCAACCAAAAACCTAGATGTGATATCTTAATTGATTTGAAATATATTTCAATTTAATTGAAAGTGCGCAAACATAAACACGTCCCAACAGAGCTATTGGGTTTCTTAATAGTCTGATTCATTGGTGGCTGAAGTTTAGGTTCACTTTAGTCTGAAAAATTCTTGACAGTGAGGGCCAGACGATGTTAGTTTTCTTGTCAAGGAGAGTTTAATACCTGGAAAACCAAGATCTGTCATTGCTACAAAAGTTCAACAGCAGAACGACAAATTGACCTGTCTTGTGAATGTTGGACATTATTGCCCTGGAATAATACACAAAAGCGTCCCATTCCTGGAAGTGGGACATCATAGAAAAAGCTTGCCTTAAAGAATTAAGTGTTATTATAGTACAGTGTTTAATTTTCAAGTCAGAACTCATGTTTCTCCTTTCTTTCCATGATTTAGGTTGTAACCATGGCTAATTTGCTGTCTTCGCCATCTCCTGATATCAATGTTTCCCAGCCAGCAATGGACTACACTGCAACATCCAGAGACATTAACTGTACCATTGAAAATGGTTTCCTCCAAATTGGTCTGCCTATTTTCTATATCATTATATGTGTGATTGGGCTCTTAGGTAACTTATTGGCCTTATGGGTGTTTTTCTTCAACCAGCGGAAGCCAACATCTATTTCTATTTACATGAAGCACCTGGCTATGGCCGACCTCCTGTTATTACTTTGCCTTCCATTCAGGATCGCCTACCATATCGGACAGTACAAGTGGATGGTTAAGTGCTACTTTTGTAAGATCATTGGGACATTTTTCTACGTCAACATGTATTCCAGCATTTTATTCCTAGGGTTGATCAGCCTGGACCGCTATTTAAAGATCACAAAGCCTCTCCGCAAGTTCAGGATCCACAGTGTGAAATGGAGTTCAGGCATATCCAAGGCTGTGTGGCTGGTCACTGTACTATTCATGCTACCCTTTTTTGTGTTGAGCAGCTTAAAGTCAAATGAGACAAAATGCTTCCATTACAAGAATCAGAGTGTGTTAGTGGGTGCAATGAACCTGGCAGCTGTCATGTTTATTTTTATCCTCTCCTTGCTATTTCTAGTGTCCTATGCCAAGATTGCAGTCAAACTCTACAACATATCCAAAGGGAAAAAAAAGCAGGAGATCAGGAAAGTGAGCACCAGAGCCATCATAAAGACTTTTATTGTTCTTGCCATCTACATTGTGTGCTTCATGCCTTATCACATTGTTCGAGTCCCTTATGTCCTCTCTCAGATACAGATAATCTCCAGTTGCCAATCAAAGCAGTCTCTACACATAGCCAATGAACTGGTTCTGTGTCTATCTGCCCTAAACAGCTGTCTGGATCCGGTCATCTATTTCTTCCTATCCAACTCTTTTCGCAGGACTATCATTTACACCATTAAAGGAAGATTCAACAAAACCTTCCCCAAAACTAGTGGGGCCAGGAACAGTTTCAAATCCATCACAGACATCTGAAGTTCGGAGCTGCAAATATTGAGGTAATGGAATAGAAGCAGGATGCATGTCCATCAGGGGAGCACAATTGCAGTGGCCATCTTGGCCGAAGGCGATGCATGGAGTTGCGGAATTTTAGGCAAGGTTTTGCATCAGTATGTTCCTATGAATAACAGCAGCCATCCTAGGTACAGCAGAGATCGCCATTCATATATATAGGAGGGCATGTCAAATACTCATGATATGCCCTGTTTCAAATATATGTTTCTGGTTGTGACAAGGAAAGCTCAGCAATAAGAGAGTGAAGCTACAGTTTTGTTGAGTTTGATGCATCTTACTGCAGTGTTGGAACTTGTAGAAGCTGCAGTAACATAGAATCACAGCAAGAACTTCTGATACCATCATGGAGTTATTTCCAGCTGGTCCCAGTGTGTATGCTTTCCAACATGACTTACTGACAATTCGCAAAGAAGATGCAAAATCTAATTAAACATAACACTCCCAATATCACAGCACTGGAAATACTCCACCAGATCATTGCAGGTAAAAGCATTTTAAAATGCAGCAAGATACATTTTCTTCCAGCACAAGCTCAAAACCACAGTAATAGTACCTGTGCGAGCCTGGTAATTTCTCTTTCGCCAACTTGTGTGGACACCAGGAAGTGTTGGTCCTCTAGGATAGGCAAGTCAGTTTTCCAAAGTTTTCACTCCTTGTGGTGCACAAGAGTTTTTTTAGAAGAGCTAAAAGCATAGTGGACACTTTGCGAAGAAACAAATTTGTATTTTTTATAAAGAATCAATCTCCCTGTATAGGACGTTCAAAAATAAAACACCACCTTTGGTCTTGTCAGTCACATCTGACTCTGAGGATGACCAAACTCTTCTATTTATAGCAAGTTCATTTTTCAGTGAGTAAAGCCAGCATAATTTGTATAAAAACATAAAGTATTGTGCTGAATAAAGGACGAATTGGTTCCAATATCTTGTTGTGGCTTTAAAGACTCACTGAATGTTAGATGTGAAAGTTATTTTAAATGTTTTATAAATAATTGTCCCTTAAATGGGCCCAGTCAACTGTGAAAAATTTGGATTATTAGACTGTAACTAGATGTAAAATGAAAATAGAAACTTTAAATCACAAAGCACGAATTATGTGAACTATGTTTTACCAGCACTTTAGCATCTAGTGAAAAAGGTCTTTTTTGTACAGATTAAATATATTATTTTTATTACTAATTCTGGTTTTGCCCTTTTATATAAAAGAAACTCTGCTCTCTGAGATTGTGCACAATTTACTAAAATGTTTTCACAGCGCACACACAATATTTTCCACAAAGAAACTTGCTCTTGTAATAAAGTTCTATCAGTTCACTACAGCACCAATTGCTGCACCACACAGCCTTCCATACAGAGTTCCCTGTGGAGTTTCCAGTACATTGCTCAGTGCGCTGTGGAGTTCCCAGAACACTGCACAGATAACCCCAGTGGAGCTCCCAACATACTGCATACTGCCAGCTAAGGACATCCCAGCACACTATACAGTTCGCAGCACACTACTTAGTTCCCCATTGGAATTCCCAGCTCACAACACAGCTATTCCTGCAAGTTCCACACCTCAATACTGCCTCCAAGCGTCTCCCAGCTCGTGACACATTGTGCTCTCCACATCATCCTCCAAGATGAATGTGTTGGCCCAGTGGCCACTGCATAAGGCAACTTTTCTCCACATTTACCAGTGCAGCAGAGAATGCAATTAACTGGAGAGATAGATCTCCATTATACATAAATTGCCAATTACATGTTATGTCCTGAACCCTGGTTGAGAGTTCCTGAACCAGGAGACCCTGAAACAGTGTGACAAGCACTGCTCAGTCCCTGCCTTATGTTATTTTCTCTCCACATTCTAGGATGTGATGCTAATTTCATCCATTTTACAGGCTCAAAATTTTGAAATTATCATAAACCTTGGCACAAACCAGGTGGCCTGAATGGCACCTGTGCTTTAAATTAGAGGAAGGGATTGTGGCTTTTATGAAGATGGTCACTTTGATGACCATCGAAATAAAAGCCACAATTCCTTCTTCTAAGTATATCCAATTTAAAGCACAGATGCCATTCAAGCCAACTGGTCTATGCCAGTGTTTATGATAATTGAACATCCTCCCACCTACTTCATCACCATCAACAACAATTGCCATTTATATACTGTCCTCAAATGTCCCAAGGCACTTCACAGGAGTGATTATTAAACAAAATTTGATGCTGAGTCGCATAAGGAGGTATTGGGGCAGGTAATCAAAATTGGTCAGAGGTAGGTTTTAAGGAACATCTTAAAGGAGGGGGGAGAGAGTGAGACGAAGAAGCTTAGGGAGAAAATTCCATACCTTAGAGCCTAGGTGACTGGAGTTAGTGCCTTATCTCCTCAGCAATTAGCTCTTGTGGATGGATTTCAGAGACAAAGGGCAGAATCGTTCCAGATTTGCACCATGTGTAGTAGCGGGAGGGTAAAATGACGTTTTACCTGCCGGCCACAATGACAGGCTTTCACGTTGTACCATCCCACTCCCACCAAGTTACTTATGCATTCCTAGGAAATACGTTGTTTTGATGGCGAGCGGGCTCTCATTTGCCCGCGCACCACCACCTTGCCATTTCATCACGTCAGGTGCCATATTTAAAGTCCAGCCACACAAACACACACATCTCAATGCTTCCAGGCCACAACTACTGCAGGGAAGATGCCCATGAAAGGCAAAAGGACTCCAGCCCCCAGGTTTAATGACATGTCACTGGAACGCGTTTTGGATGCTGTGAAGGCCCATCGCGATGTACTCTACTCCCGCTCTGACCGCAGGATGGGCAGCAGCATGACCAACCAAGCTTGGGAGGCGGTGATCAGCGCCAATGCCCTGCAAAAGAGGACAGCCACCCAGCGTCACTACAAGATGAATGGTCTCATCTGTTCTGCCAGGGTAACTCACTCTTCTCATCACTCTCAACTCACATACTCACAAACCCATCACACATCCACAGGGATCTCACACCTTAAGGGACAGCACCACTAACTCTCATACACACCCTCACATCTCCATCAGGCTCATATCCTCTCGAGCTCACATCCTCATTTCTGTCCATGGTGCACAAACATTCCACACATTGTCATGTGTCCTGCTCACATTCTCTCCATCTGTTTTAATGCAGGAGAAGCCTGTTCACATCAGCAGGGAGAGGTCCCAGACTGGTGGTGGGGTAGCCCAGTAGGACCCTCACTCACTTTGAGGAGCATGTCATTGTGTTGACTGGTGAGGATGTGGACCATGCCTGTGGCGATGGTGAGGCTGGTGGCAAACACCCACCTGAGGATCCTGCACCACATCATCCCTCCCTCAAGGCAACTGTGAGTGCTTACTCCCCTGCTTTTGACTCTGCTGCCATGCACTACTTTTCTCTACTTTGGTTCACAGAGAACTCTGCCAAGAGACTGACACCCTCAGCCAGCCAGTCCCTCAACTCCATCCATGTCCTCATCTGCAGCTAAGAGAACTCTGCCTCCAGTGAAGAGGTGGAAATAAGCAGCCCTAAAGACTCGTCACCACAGAGGGAGCAGCTGGTCCACGAATGATTCTGGAGGGAAAAGTGTGTGTGTGGCAGGGCCTTTTGGAGCCTCTCCCACGCATGCGGATCCATCACGATTCACACTCATCTCAATGTCCTGAGCATTTTCAATGCTGTCTGCTGGGGTTCGATTTCAGTTGTCCATCTAAGCTGACCTGCATCTCTGCCCACCTACTGATCACACCTCCATTCAGCACATGATCTCACCAACCACGACTCTCATTTCACTTTCGATTTGGACAGCATGGTGCTAATTTGGTTTTACTTTCACTCCCCCAGCCTTTACCCTCCCCAGTCACCCATTTCCTCTCCCCCATCACAGTTAATACCCCAGGCATCACCTTCCACCTCCCCTCCATGACATACCAGCCACAAACCTTTTCCTTCGTTGATGTGCATGTTCCCTTTCTTCCTGAAAATCCCAGCCCCATCCACATTCACTTCCCCGACCTCCTCCTTCCCACCCCCAGGGTCCGTATCTGCCTCAGGGTCGCCACCAACCACCCTCGCTTTACCTCCTATCAAACTGTCGCACCCTCACCCTCCCACCCTACCACCTCACTCTGTCCTCGGTCATTCTCACCCTTCCTCCATACCACACCCACCCTCAGCTAACTCCCCAGGAGGCAGATGTGGACCCATCAGATTCCTCCTTTGCATGTTCACCTACACATCCTCCCTCCACACCCCTTATCCCTTCTGCACCACTTCCACCACAGAACCTGTTCCCCACTCTGCACCATTTCCCCCCTTCTGACTCCTCCCTGCTCCGCACTTCTTCCCCCCCCAGAACTCCTTCCCCCCTCCGCACCACTTCCTGCCCTCCGTACCCCTATTCCCCAGGAACCCATCTACCGTGGAACCCCATCCACCTGAGACCCCCTTCCCCCCTCTGCACCCCTTCCTCCAAGGAATCCCTTCCCCCTAGAAACCCTCCCCACCCTACTCCCCCACCACCCAAGGACTCACCCCCTGCTTAGTCCCTCCCCCTTCCTGACTCCTTCCTCTACCCTTACGTCTTCCTCCAGCCTCACTTCTTCCTCCAGCCTCATTTCTTCCTCCAGCCTTATTCCTACCCCTTTTCTGGCTCCTTCCTCCACTCTTACTTCTTCCTCAACCCTTACTTGCTCCCCTCTCCGCATTCCTTCCTCCCCACGGACACCCTTCCCTCTCCGCAGTCCTTCCTCCCCCCCGAACACCCTAACCTCTCCACAACCCTTCCTCCCCCTGGACATACCCATCACTTCACACCACTTCCTCTCCAGGGACACTTTCCCCTCTCCGCACTCCTTCACTTGCACCTTCCACCACCACCACCACCCCCACTCCTCCAGTTGTGATCTTCACCCCAATTTCTTTTTTATTCATTCATGGGATGTGGATGTCGCTGGCTAGGCCAAAATTTATTGTCCATCCCTAGTTGTCCTTGAGAAGGTGGTGGTGAGCTGCCTTCTTGAACCACTGCAGTCCATGTGGTGTAGGTACACCCACACTGCTGTTAGAAAGGGAGTTCCAGGATTTTGACCCACCGACTGTATATTTCCAAGTCAGGATGGTGGGTGACTTGGAAGGGAACTTCCAGGTGGTGGTGCTCCCATCTATCTGCTGTCCTGTTCTTCTAGATGGTAGTGGTAGTGGGTTTGGAAGATGCTGCCTATGGAGCCTCGGTGAATTCCTGCAGTGCATCTTGTAGATGGTACACACTGCTGCTACTGTACGTCGGTGGTGGAGGGAGTATATGTTTGTGGATGTGGTGCCAATCAAGCGGACTGCTTTGTCCTAGACGGTGTCCAAGCTTCATCAGTGTTATAGGGGTTGCACTCATCCAGGCAAGTGGGGAGTATTCCATCACACTCCTGACTTGTGCCTTGTAGATGGTGGACAGGCTTTGGGGAGTCAGGAAGTGAGTTACTCGTTGCACGATTCCTAGCCTCTGACCTGCTCTTGCAACCACAGTATTTATATGGCTAGTCCACTTCAGTTTCTGGTCAATGGTAACCCCCACAATATTGACATTGGGGGATTCAGTGATGGTAATGCCACTGAACATCAAAGGGCAATCGTTAGATTCCCTCTTGTTGGAGATGGTCATTGCCTGACACATGTGTGGCACAGCTGTTACTTGCCAATTGTCAGCCCAAGCCTGGATATTGTCCAGGTCTTGCTGCATTTGGACATGGACTGTTCAGTAACTGAGGAGTTGTGAATGGTGCTGAACATTGTGCAATCATCAGCGAACATCCCCACTTCTGATCTTATGATGGAAGGAAGGTCATTGATGAAGCAGCTGAAGATGGTTGGGTTGAGGACACTGCCCTAAGGAACTGCTGCAGTGATGTCCTTCAGCTGAGATGACTGGCCTCCAACAACCACAAGCATCTTCCTTTGTGTTAGGTATGAGTCCAACCAGTGGAGAGGTTTCCCCCTGATTCCCATTGACTTCAGTTTTGCTAGGGCTCCTTGATAACACACTCAGTCAAATGCTGGCTTGATGTCAATGGCAGTTACTCTTACCTCACCTTGGGAGTTCAGCTCTTTTGTCCATGTTTGAACCAAGGCTGTAATGAGGTAGGAGCTGAGTGGCCCTGGCGGACCCCAAACTGGGCATCAGTGAGCAGGTTATTGCTAAGCAAGTGCTGCTTGATAGCACAATTGGTGACCTCTTCCATTACTTTACTGAAGATGGAGAGTAGACTGCTGAGGCGGTAATTGGCTGAGTTGAACTTGTCCTGCTTTTTGTGTACAGGACATACCTGAACAATTTTCCACGTAGTCAGGTAGATGTCAGTGTTATAGCTGTACTGGACCAGCTTGGCTAGGGGCGTGGCAAGTTTTGGAGCACAAGTCTTCAATACTATTTCCGGAATGTTGTCAGGGCCTATAGGCTTTGCAGTATCCAATGCCTTCAGCCATTTCTTGATATCACATGGAATGAATCGAATTGGCTGAAGACTGGCATCTGTGATGCTCGGGACCGCTGGAGGAAGCCAAGATGGATCATCCATTCGGCACTCCGGGCTGAAGATGGTTGCGAATTCTTCAGCCTTATCTTTTGCACTGATGTGCTGGACTCCTCCATCATTGAGGATGGGGATACTTGTGGAGACACCTCTTCCAGTGAGTTGTTTAATTGTCCACCACTATTCATGACTGGATGTGGCAGGACTGCAGAGCTTAGATCTGATCTGTTGGTTGTAGGATCACTTAGCTCTGTCTATCACTTGCAGCTTATGTTGTTTGACATGTAAGTAGCCTGTTTTATAGCTTCACCAGGTTGTCACCTCATTTTTAGGTTTGCCTGGTGCTGCTCCTGGCATGCCCTCCTGCAGTCTTCATTGAACCAGTGTTGATCCCCTGGCTTGATGGTACTGGTAGAGTGGGGGATATGCTGGGCCATGAGGTTACAGATTGTGTTTGAGTACAATTCTTCTGCAGCTGATGGTCCAGAGCGCCTTATGGATGCCCAGTCTTGAGTTGCTAGATCTGTTCGAAATCTATCCCATTTAGCACGGTGGTAGTGCCACACAACAGGATGGAGGGTATCCTCAAAGCGAAGGTGGGGCTTTGTCTTCTCAATGACTGTGCGGTGGTCACTCCTTCCAATACTGTCATGGACAGATGCATCTGCGGCAGGGAGGTTGGTGAGGATGAGGTCAAGTATGTTTTTCCCTCAATGTAAACAAAGCTCTGGCAATAAGTCCCAATTTCTGCACATCACACTTGTCAAGATGTGTTCTACACTGGTGTGCTTTCCCACCGACGTGGGCGGATGATCCAGCAGAGGGGTGCGATTCGGGCAGGAAGGCCTAATAATAATATGCTGATATATTACAATGAGATTCCAGATGTCAGCAGGTGGGGAACGCGGCCTGCCATCAGCAGGCTGAGCGGACGATTGCGAACTGATTTCACGCCGGTGTGAAACCAATCACACCATATTGTCCGCTCACACCACTGAACACGCCCGACGCTGGCGGGCACAGAAAATCCCAGCCAAAGCTAAGGGTGTAAATTATGGCAACTAAATGTAAAACCTATGGTAAGAATGACTTATGGTTACCATTGTGATAAATCTCAACCTTAAAAGAACAAAATTTCATCCTCTAAACACAGCTGAGAGACAGAATTTCGTCTCTCTGACACAGAGGGCCATGAAGTGTGTGTTCCTGCAAGGTCTTTGAAATAAATTAGAGATAAAAACAAAAAAACTGCGGATGCTGGAAATCCAAAACAAAAACAGAATTACCTGGAAAAACTCAGCAGGTCTGGCAGCATCGGCGGAGAAGAAAAGAGTTGACGTTTCGAGTCCTCGTGACCCTTCAACAGAACTAGGTGAATCCAAGGAAGGGGTGAAATATAAGCTGGTTTAAGGTGTGTGGGTGGGGGGGGTTTGGGTGGGGGGAGAGAAGTGGAGGGGATTGGTGTGGTTGCAGAGACAAACAAGCAGTGATAGAAGCAGATCATCAAAAGATGTCACAGACAACAGAACAAAAGAACACATAGGTGTTGAAGTTGGTGATATTATCTAAACGAATGTGCTAATTAAGAATGGATGGTAGGGCACTCAAGGTATAGCTCTAGTTGGGAAGGGGGGAGCATAAAAGATTTAAAAATATTTAAAAATAATGGAAATAGGTGGGAAAAAAAAATCTATATAATTTATTGGAAAAAACAAAAGGAAGGGGGTAGAAACAAAAAGGGGGTGGGGGTGGAGGAGGGAGCTCAAGACCTAAAATTGTTGAATTCAATATTCAGTCCGGAAGGCTGTAAAGTGCCTAGTCGGAAGATGAGGTGTTGTTCCTCCAGTTTGCGTTGGGCTTCACTGGAACAATGCAGCAAGCCAAGGACAGACATGTGGGCAAGAGAGCAGGGTGGAGTGTTGAAATGGCAAGCGACAGGGAGGTTTGGGTCATTCTTGCGGACAGACAGCAGGTGTTCTGCAAAGCGGTCGCCCAGTTTACGTTTGGTCTCTCCAATGTAGAGGAGACCACATTGGGAGCAACGAATGCAATAGATTAAGTTGGGGGAAATGCAAGTGAAATGTTGCTTCACTTGAAAGGAGTGTTTGGGCCCTTGAACGGTGAGGAGAGAGGAAGTGAAGGGGCAGGTGTTACATCTTTTGCGTGGGCATGGGGTGGTGCTATAGGAGGGGGTTGAGGAGTAGGGGGTGATGGAGGAGTGAACCAGGGTGTCCCAGAGGGAATGATCCCTACGGAATGCCGACAGTGGGGGTGAAGGGAAGATGTGTTTGGTGGTGGCATCATGCTGGAGTTGGCGGAAATGGCGGAGGATTATCCTTTGAATGCAGAGGCTGGTGGGGTGATGTGAGGACAAGGGGGACCCTATCATGTTTCTGGGAGGGAGGGGAAGGCATGAGGGCGGATGCGCGGGAGATGGGCTGGACACGGTTGAGGGCCCTGTCAGTGACCGTGGGTGGAAAACCTCGGTTAAGGAAAAAGGAGGACATGTCAGAGGAACTGTTTTTGAAGGTAGCACCATCGGAACAGATGCGATGGAGGCGAAGGAACTGAGAGAATGGGATGGAGTCCTTACAGGAAGCGGGGTGTGAGGAGCTGTAGTCGAGGTAGTTGTGGGAGTCGGTAGGCTTGTAATGGATATTGGTGGACAGTCTATCCCCAGAGATTGAGACAGAGAGGTCAAGGAAGGGAAGGGAAGTGTCAGAGATGGACCACGTGAAAATGATGGAGGGGTGGAGATTGGAAGCAAAATTAATAAATTTTTCCAAGTCCCGACGAGAGCATGAAGCTTCACCGAAATAAATTGGTGTATCAAGTGTGCTGCAGATGGGGCTCACAGGCTTAATGAAAGGAACTTTTAGCCCTCCCAGCCCAACCTTATTTACGGCTTGACCCGATCGCCTGCACCTTCCTGGTGCCTCAGGGACAAAACCTATATCCTCTTTTCCCTTGTGTCACCAGGAATATGTCCATTTCCCTTTTGAACTTTTAAACCAAGTTCACGATCATTTATTGCTCTGATTGGCAATTTATTCCAACTGCAGATAAGGCTAGTCACTCCTTATAGCAGCTTTCTCAACCAGAAATTCATTGAAAGGGTGTTACTCAGTCTGCAGCTTGGGCTGGACTGGTTAATTATGATTTTGGGTCTTTTCTATCTTCTGTACATATGTTCTTATGGCAATGTTGTTTGTAGGACCTTGTTGTGCACAAATTGTCTACCACGTTTCCCAACATTGAATGCGCTTCGAAAGCTTGCATTCCCAGCAAGCAGGGGAGGCTGAGTTAGAAAGATTTTTGGTTGACAATGGAGTCAAGTGTAATGGGGGTGGGGAGGGGGGGCAGGTAGGAAAGTGGAGTTGAGGCCACAGTCAGATCAGCTTCGATCTTATTGAATGGCTAAGCAGGCTCGATGAACCTAATGGCTACTCCTGCTCATATTTCTTATGTTCTTATGTTCTTTTTCTGAATTAATTCAACACTCATACTAAGAGCACTCTCGCGGGCAAGTCACAACTCCCCATTTCTTTGAAATGTCTATCTTTGTTTTAAGAGCTGGCTTTCCCTAACATGCCTGTAATAACAAAGCACAAACTGTTGGCGTGTTTAGCTACTGGACTCAATTCTGTGCCTTCATAGTATCTCGCTCACCTTTAAGGAGCAAGTATAATATCACACATTCAGGCTTGTTTTACATTTAAAACTGTAAAGCAATCATTATGTATGTACAAAAGTACGTATATTAATGGACTTCTCAACAAAATAATATTCAGATCACAGGTCTAAGAATGAAACTAATTGTTTATAACTATCTTTCTGGCCCACAAAATGATTCAACTTTTCACAGTGGGAGTTTATAATAAACCAAACTGCCTTTTGGAAATTTCAAACTGATTGTTCTTTCTTTCGAGAGTTTCAAACTGACTGGTTCCTTATTTCAATAAAGCACTGGTTTAAGTTTCACTTTAAATACAATACCCCAGGATAGAGCTACTGGGACTTCCTGATTTTGAATATATGACCATTGATATTTTTTAATTGTATTGTTGGTTGGCCTCCTTCAATCTGTGAGAGATGATGGGCATGCAGCCTCAGGACTTTGGTCAGGTCAGATGAGATCATCTGCTACACTTCTTTTGATGGCTGAACAAGCCGATTCTGGAAAGGCAAAGTCTGCCATAAGTGCCACACATGAAGTTGTCCCTTGCCGGTGGTGCAGGATGATCTCTGCTGACACCTTGTTTTCAGGGCTGGAGTCTGCTTTGGAGCTTCTGAAAGCACATGTCATCGTGCTGGCGAATTCCTGCCCACAGCTGGTGTCACCATTTGCATCAATAGTCAGCTAGAGTTTCCCACTTGACATGACTGATGTTGAGGGCTTTCATACCTCTTTTGACAGCATCCTCAAATCAGGTCACGCTGCTGGTCTCTTGGCACAGGCTGCTTCTCTTTATATCCTTGGTGATATGGCTATCTTCCATCCTGTGCACATGCCCAAGCCAGCAAAACCTTGTTTGCTTGATTAGCGCTAGCATGCTTGGCATGTTTGCTCTAGAAATGGCTGATTCATTGGTGACTTTGTCCTTCCATGTGATGCCAAGGTTGGGCGGTAGATGCGTCGGGCGGTAGATGCATTGTATAGAAACTGTACCAATCACACAGCATTGTTTATGTGTGATAAAACAGAAAGTGTTTAGGACTTTGACAATAAGGACAAAGAAGGTAAAGGAGCAGGTGTTACACCTCCTGCGATTGCAGGGAATTGCATGGGATTGCACAGATAGGTAGGGGACGAGGTCTTGGGAGGGGGTGATAGAGGAGTGGATCAGGGTATGGCGGAGGGGATGGTCCCTTTGGAATGCTGATAAAGGGGGGGGGGGAGGAAGTGTTTGATGATGGCATCATATTGGAGTTGGTGGAAAAGTGGAGGCAGATCCTTTGAATGTGAAGGCTGGTGGAGTGGAAAGTGTGCTTCTGGGAGGGAAGAGAAGGAGTAAGAGCAAAAGTACAGGAAATGGGTAATTATCTTGCTCTCCTGCTCACATTTCTCTTTTGCTTTGCCTGAGCCTCCCCCCTTTTCCACAGCATAAAACCCATCACACTTTGCATTGATCATCAGCTAGAGTTTCCCATTTGGCGTGATTGATGTTGAGGTAATTCTATCTCTCTTCAGTTCTGAAGAAGAGTCATACTGGACTCGAAATGTTAACTCTGTTTCCCTCTCCACAGATGCTGCCAGACCTGTTGAGTTTTTCCACTGCTTTCTGTTTTTGTGTCAGATCTCCAGCATCCACAGTATTTTGCTTTTATTTTATTGTTTATGTGTGAATTGGAACAGTGCAGGAGGCCCAGGGCAGAGAGGTCTGAGTGGGAGTGGGACAAGGAATTAAAATGACAAACCGTTGGTGGGTGGAAAGTGAGGACAGCCCTGGAACCATATCATGATTCCCAGAGGGAAAGGAAGGAGAGAGAGAGAGCAGAAATATGGTAAATGGGATAGATACAATCAATGGCCCTGTCAATCATGATGGAAGGAAATTCTTGTTTGAGAAATAAAGGAAGACAGATTGCAAGCAAAACATTGCTGATGCTAGAAATCTGAAATAAAAACAGAAAATCGTGGAAATACTCAGCAGGTCTGGCAGCATCTGTAGAAAAACAGAGTTAATAACGTTTCAGATCTGTGACCTTAATCAGAAAAGTCAGAAAGCTGATGATAGGTCACAGACCTGAAGCTTTAACTCTGTTTTATCTCCACAGATGCTGCCAGACTTTCTGAGCATTTCTAGGATTTTTAGCTTTTATTTTATATTAGACACGTTGGAAGCTTGGGTACGGAAGATGGCACTGTCAAGACAGATGTGGCGAAGCCAGAGAAACTGAAAGAATGGAATGCAGACCTTACAGGGGGTGGGAGCAAGTGTAATCAATGTAGGTGTGGGAGTCAGTGAATGGCTATTGGTTGATAGTCCATCCTCAGAAATGGAGATACAGAAGACGAGGAAGGGAAGAGTTGGAGATGGTCCATGTGAATATGAGGATGGGATGAGCATTGGAAACAAAATGATGAAATCTCCTTACAGCTTTTATAGCACATAACTTTTACAGCCATTCTTTGAATTTTCTTGTATACCTGCATGCAATTTTGTAAGTGCAGTGCCCACAAGTGGCTAGGATATTCCAATTATCCACTAATTCTTAGCAAATTAAGCACTGCCTCCTCAGCCTGTTAGTTTTATTTAACTGGTTCCCATTGACCCTAAGGAATTCAATTTATGTATTTTCCTGTCTTTATTGTGTTACAATCATTTTTCTATTTCTCTGTAAATAAAAATATTTTCTGCAACGATAATGCCTTTTCCTTTCATAAGAATTTAAGAAGTAGGAGCAGGAGTAGGCCAGATGGCCCATCGAGCCTGCTCTGCCATTCAATATGATCAAGGTTGATTCTTGGCTTCAATTTAACTTTTACGTTTGTTCCCCATATCCCTTTCAGTAACAGAAATTAGGGGGATTCACTGGATGTGCGCCATAATTACAGGAAGTCCCCTCAGCAGAAGATTTGAAAATCACTTAAAAATTGCTATTCCATCTGTCTACTTACCATCTATTGTCTCAGGGTAAGGGGTTAGCCATTTCCGACTGAGATAGGGTAAAATTTCTTCACTCTACCCCAGAGGACTGTGGATGTTCTGTCCGTGAACATAAAGATTCAGATCAATAGATTTTTGGATATTAAGGGAAGCAATGGATATGGGGATAGGGTGGAAAAGTTGAGATGAGATAGAAGATCAGTCATGAACATATTGAATGTTGTAGCAGGCTCGAGGGGCTGTTTGGTTTACTCCAGCTCCTATTTCCTATGTTTTTATTGCTAGCAGCAAGGATAGATGAAACATTACAAAAAATATGCAAATTTGTGATGGCAGGATAGAACCATAGAACCATAGAACACTACAGCACAGAAAACAGGCCATTCGGCCCTTCTAGTCTGTGCCAAAATATTATTCCGCTAGTCCCATTGACCTGCACCTAATCCATAACCCTCCAGACCTCTCCCATCCATGTATCTATCTAATTTATTCTTAAAACTTAAGAGTGAGCTCGCATTTACCACGTCAGATGGTAGCTCGTTCCACACTCTCACCACTCTCTGAGTGAAGAAGTTCCCCCTAATGTTCCCCCTAAACCTTTCCACTTTCACCCTAAAGCCATGTCCCCTCTGTTTATTTCTCCTAATCTAAGTGGAAAGAGCCTACTCGCATTTACTCTGTTTATACCCCTCATAATTTTGTAAACTTCTATCATATCTCCCCTCATTCTTCTACGCTCCAAGGAATAAAGTCCTAACTTGTTTAATCTTTCCCTGTAACTCAACTCCTTAAGACCCGGCAACATCCTAGTAAATCTTCTCTGCACTCTCTCAATCTTACTGATATCCTTCCTGTAGTTAGGCAACCAGAACTGCACACAATACTCCAAAGTTGGCCTCACCAATGTCTTATTCAACCTCACCATAACATCCCAACTCCTACACTCAATAATTTGATTTATGAAGGCCAGTATGCCAAAACCTTTCTTTACAACTTTGTCTACCTCTGACGCCACTTTCAGGCAACTATGTATCTGAATTCCCAGATCCCTTTGTTCCTCCGCACTCCTCAGTGCCCTACCATTTACTGTGTATGTCCTACCTTGGTTTGACCTTCCAAAATGTAACACCTCACACTTTCCCACATTAAATTCCATCTGCCATTTTCTGGCTCATTTTTTCAGTTGGTCCAGATCTCTCTTCAAGCTTTGAAAGCCTTCCTCACTGTCCACAACGCCTCCAATCTTAGTGTCATCAGCAAACTTGCTGATCCAATTCATCACATTATCATCCAAATCATTGATATAGACAACAAACAACAATGGTCCCAGCACAGATCCAAGAGGCACACCACTAGTCACAGACCTCCAGTCTGAGAAGCAATCATCCACTACCACTCTCTGTCTTCTCCCACACAGCCAATTCGAATCCAGTTTACAACCTCTCCATGGATACCAAGTGTCTGAACCTTCTGAACTAACTTCCCATCTGGGACCTTGTCAAAGGCCTTACTAAAGTCCATGTAGACAACATCCACAGCCTTTCCTTCATCTACTTTCCTGGTAACCTCCTCGAAAAACTCTACAAGGTTCGTTACACACGACCTACCACGCACAAAGCCATTGCCAACTATCCTTAATCAGCCCTTGGCTGTCCAAATAATTATATATCCGATCTCTCAGAACACCTTCCAATAATTTATCTATTACTGATGTCAGGCTCACTGGCCTGTAATTACCTGGTTTACTTTTGGAGCCTTTTTTAAACAACGGAACAACATGAGCTACCCTCCAATCCTCTGGCACCTCACCCTTGGCTAAGGACATTTTAATTATTTCTGCCAGGGCCCCTGCAATTTCTACACTAGTCTCCCTCAAGATCCAAGGGAATATCATGTCAGGCCTGGGGGATTTATCTACCTTTATTCGCTGTAAGGCAGCAAGCACCTCCTCCTCTTTAATCTCTATATGTTCCATGAAACTACTACTTGTTTCCCTTCCTTCCTTATACACTATGCCAGTTTCCTGAGTAAATACTGATGCAAAAAAACTGTTTAAGATCTCCCCCATCTCGTGAGGCTCCACACATAGACGACCACTCTGATCTTCAAGGGGACCAATTGTGTCCCTTACTATCCTTTTACTCTTAATAAACTTGTAGAAACCCTTCGGGTTTACCTTCACATTATCTGCCAAAGCAACCTCATGTCTTCTTTTTGCCTTCCTGATTTCCTTTTTTAGTATTTTCTTACATTTTCTCTACTCTACAAATACCTTATTTGCTTCTTGTTGCCTATACCTGCTATACACCTCTCTCTTCTTCTTAACCAGATCGCCAATATCCCTTGAAAACCAAGGTTCCCTATGCCTGTTAACTTTGCCTTTAATCCTGACAGGAACATGCAAACTCTGCACTCTCAAAATTTTGCCTTTGAATGCCTTCCACTTACTGAACTCATCCTTGCCAGAAAACAACATAAGCCAATCCACTCTTCCTAGATCCTTTCTCATTTCCACAAAATTGGCCTTTCTCCAATTTAGAATCTCAACTCGAGGACCAGACCTATCCTTATCCGTAATTAGCTTAAAACTAATGACATTGTGGTCACTGGACCCAAAATGTTCACCTACACATACTTCTGTCAGCTGACCTGTCTGGTTCCCTAATAGGAGATCAAGTATTGCATCCTCTCTCGTTGGTACCTCTATATATTGATTTAGAAAACTTTCCTGAACACATTTGACAAACTCCAAGCCATCCAGCCCTTTTACAGTATGGGAATCCCAGTCAATATGTGGAAAGTTAAGATCTCCTTTTATCACAACTTTCTGTTTCTCACATCGGTCTGCTATCTCTCTACAGATTTGCTCCTCCAATTCTCTGACTATTCGGCGGTCTATAATACAACCCTATTAGTGTGGTCACACCTTTCCCATTCCTCAGCTCCACCCATATGGCCTCTGTAGACGAGCTCTCCGGGCCGTCCTGCTTATGCACAGCTGTGATATTTTCCTTGACTAGTAATGCCACTCCTCCCCCTTTCGTCCCTCCCCCGCTATCACGTCTTAAACGACGGAACTCCAGAACATTGAGCTGCCAGTCCTGCCCCACCTGCAACCAAATCTCACTAATAGCAATAATATTGTAATCCCATGTGCCAATCCACGCCCTAAGCACATCTGCCTTTCCGACAATACTCCTTGCATTGAAATAGATGCACCTGAGAACATTTCTATCACGTAATTGATTTCTGTCTCTACATGCATTCCTCGCTTGACCTTTATCCTTCCCCACCTCACTATCTGCTCTAACACTCTGGTTCCCCTCCCCCTGCAAATCTAGTTTAAACTCCCCGGAGCAGCACCAGCAAACCTACCCACAAGGATGTTAGTCCCCCTCCAGTTCAGGTGCAACCCGTCCCATCGGACCAGGTCCCACCTTCCCTGGAACAGAGCCCAATTGTCAAGAAACATGAAGCCTTCCCTCCTGTACCATCTCCTTAGCCACGTATTTAGCAGCTTTATCCTCCTATTTCTAGCCTCACTAGCACGTGGCACGGGTAGCACTCCTGAGATCGTAACCCTGGAGGTCCTGTCCTTCAACTTAGCACCTAACTCCCTAAACTCACTTTGCAGGACCTCCTCCTCCTTCCTATCTACGTCTTTGGTCCCTACATGGACCACAACATCTGGCTGCTCACCCTCCCTCCTGAGAATACTGAGAACTCAATCCGAGATATCGCGGACCCTGGCACCAGGGAGGCAACAGACCATCCAGGATTCTTGATCTCTCCCACAGAACCTCCTATCTGTCCCCCTAACTATCGAATCCCCTATCACTACTGTTCTCCCCTTTTCCCTCCCCTCCTTTCTGAGCTGAGGGTCCAGCCTCGGTGCCAGAGACACGACAACTACAGGATCCTTGGGACTGATTCTGTATTGCTTTGTGACCAGGTTAATCGTCCTTTCATCACTATTTCAAGAACCACCCTTCTTGTACTTTCAGAACAGGTTCTCCTGTTAGCTAATGTTTCACTCCATAGGATAATTAATTGAACTATCATTCAGCTCCCTCGGCTGGCTGAAAATGTTATTACAGCTACAGATTTCCACCCTGTCAGCAGCACGTCATAAGAATGGCAAAGGAGACTATCATCAACAGCTACATTTCCCACTAAGCATGGGAATCCTCACTGGTTCCAGTGGGCAGTCAGCATAAATTTCAATCATCAATGCTAATGGTGAGCACTGATTTGTTTGCTAAACCAATTCTGCTTGTGTTTTGCTGCATTCAAATGTTAACACTTGTCCTAAAGCACATAAATGTTAGAAAACAATCAAGGACTTGAAAAGACATTAGCTGATTGAAGCTCATTCGCCACCCCCACCCTCCCCGAACCCTAGCTGTCCTATTACAGCATACTACTGCAAGTATTCCTCATATCTCATTCCCATTGAACTTGGGATCAACTTTCTAAGAGACACCTAGAGTAGACATGCACCCAACCTGATCGGGAGTGAAATTGCGGGAGATGACGTTGGGTGAGCGTCCTGACGTCATCTCGTATGCTAGCAATCTTCAGCAGGCGTGCGCAGGTGTGGGCGGCATGCCCGCCATCAATTAAAATGCCACTTAAAGCCATTAGTAAGGCGATTGATCCCAATTTTATGTTGCCCAAGCAATTTCACGCTCATTGCACAGGCAAAATGAGCAGGCAGGCAGCTACTTTTTGCAAAGCCTGGGATATCCAAGGTTGGGATAAAAAGGGTCAGCAGCATTGCCAGTGTGAGTAGCGAGGAGTTTAGGAGATAGTTTGCTGCTGGTTGCTTATTTGAACCTGACAGCTTCATCTCTGGTCTGAGCTTCAATCTTAGTATTTCTGGGCTTCATTTCAGGACTCATTGGTGTCTCCAAGGCTCCCAGAGAATTTTGACCATGTGGATCCTTCCAGATATCAGACAATCTTCTGTAACACTGGTAATGGGGATTGTGCTCTCTGCTGGAGGTACCTCCTCGAAGGAGGAAGAGAGGGGCAGAAGGGAGAGGAGGCCAGCTACCTCCAAGCAGTTTTTAGGGGAGCAACCTGTGGGAGGAGAGGCGCAGGCACAAGGGATGCAGGGCCAGCAGGTAGTCCAAGACATAAAGGGCAGAAGAGGATGCTACTATGCTGCTGCGAGGGTTTACAGGCGATGATGCAGCTACCTCAATATGTCCAAGGTACAATGCCAAAGGAGGCTCCACCTCTCCGGGGAGACAGCGACCTCCATTTCTCATTGGGTCTGAGATCACCTCCAACTGTGTGGACACCTGTGCCAGTGGCTCTGAAGGTCACGACCCTCAACTTCTATGCTTCCAGCTCTTTCCAGGGCTCAGTGGGGGATCTGTGTTGGGCCACCCAATCAGCTGTCCACAGTTGCATCAAGCTGGTGACAGGAGCTCTGTTCAGGCGGCAATTGACTTTCATTCATTTCTGTATTGACAACGCCAGCCAGGCTGAGCAAGCCAGAGGGCTTTCAGCAATTGCTGGTTTCCCTCGAATCCAGGGCACCATTGACTGCACATATGTGGCCATCAAGGCACCAGTGAGTCAACTGGGTGCCTTCATCAATGGGAAGGGACTCCACTCGATGAACACCCTGAAACAACATCTGGTGTCAATGCGGCACATCCACGAGGTTGAGAGTTTTGTGGATAGCAGGTTTACAGACGTGGTCACCCTGCAGCTTATGACTATGCAGGGGGAGATGTAATGGGGTGACCATGAGGCAGTCAAAAAAAGTAGGCAGGTAATGCAGGAGCCCCTGGTGCATCTCACTCTCCAACCAGCTTTCAGTTCTGAATACTGATGAAATTGATGAAACACATGGGGAGTGCAGCCAGATCCAAGTCCTTGGCACCACAACTGACTCAAGGGAGCAAGAAAAAGACTGGAGGAGCCGTAGTGATAGGAGACTTGATAGTCAGAGAAACAGACAAGTGTTTCTGCGGCCACAGATGTGAATCCAGGATGGTATGTTGTCTCCCTGCTGTCAGGGTCAAGGATGTCACTGAATGGCTGCAGAGCACTCAATTCCAACAACATAGGTAGAAAGAGAGATGTGATCTGCAGACAGAATTTAGAGAGCTAGGTAGGAAATTAGCAAGCAAGACCTCAAATGCAGTAATCTCCAGATTATTCCCAATAGCACATGCAAGTGAGTATAGAAATAGGAGGATATAGTGGATGAATTTGTAGCGGGAGAGATGATGCAGGAGACAGGGCTTTAGATTCTTGGGATATTGGAATCAGTTCTGGGGGAGATGGGATCGATTTCCTTGTGGAACGATTGCTACTGGGGAGGATTTAAACTAACTTGGCAGGGGTGTGGGAACCAGGAAGTAATACTAGAGAGGGATACCAAGGTGTAAGGAATACTGGGAGGGACAGTACTAGAGTAGGAAGTAGTAAGGTATTAGGTGGGGTTCAGCAAAAGGGGAAAAGTAAGAAGTCTAAATTTGGGTTACAGTGCATGTATGTGAATGCATAGTATGCAAGGAATGTGGTAAATAAGATTGGTGAGTTGCAGGTGCAGACAGCCATGTGGAAATTGATGCTGTGGCTATAACAGAGACCTGGCGCAAAGAAGGGCAGGACTAGATATTAAACATTCCTGGATACAAGGTGTTCAGGAAAGATAAGAAAGGAAGGAAAGAAGGAGGGGCAGCAGTAATGATTAAAGAAAGCATTGCAGTGCTGGAGAGAGATGGTGTCCAAGAGGAGTTAAGGACAGAATCTATTTGGCTAGGGCTAAGGAACAAAAAAGATGCAATGACATTTTTTGGTGCCGTCTATAGGCTACCACCTAGAGGGAAAGATATAGAGGAACAAATTTTCAAGGGAATTACAGAGATGTGCAAGAATTATAGAATAGTTATCATGGGGAATTTTAATCATCCGAATATGGACTGGGATAGTAGTAACGTAAAGGGCAGTGAGGGTCAAGAATCCCTCAAGTCTGTTCAGGAGAATTTTCTACAGCTGGATGCTTCCAGTTCAATAAGAAAGGAGACATTGCTAGATTGGGTTCTTGGGAATGAGATGGGCCAAGTGGATCAAGTATCAGTAGGGGAACATTTAGGCAACAGTGATCGTTGTCTCATAAGGCTTCGGTTGGCTATAGAAAAGGACAATAAGCAATCGAGAGTAAGAATAATTAACTAGGGAAAACTAACTTCAGCAGGATAAGAATGGATCTGGCCCAGATAAAGTGGAATCAAAAATTAGCAGGAAAAACTGTAACTGAACAATGAGCTGCCCTTAAAGAAGAGGCAGTTTGAGTACAGTCAAGGAATATTCTCATGAATGGGAAAGGTAGTGCAAACAAATCCAGAGCTCCCTGGATGATGAAAGAGTTAGAGATTATGATGAAACAGAAAAAGTGTGAGCATGACAGATGTCAGGTGAATAAACCAAGTTGAATATAGCAGGTTCAGAGGGAATTGAAAAAGCAAATAAAAGAAGCAAAGAGAGAGTATGAGAAGAGACTGGCAGCTCACATAAAAGGGAATCCAATAGTCTTCATTAAGCATATAAATAGTAAAAGGGTGGTAAGAGGAGGAGCAGGGCTGATTAGGAAACAAAAAAGGGGATTTATGCATGGAGTCAGGGGGGATAATTGAGGTATTAAATTAATATTTGCATTTGTCTTTACCAAGGTCTTTACCAATGCTGCCTAGGTCATGGTGAAAAAGGATTTAGTTCAGATACTTGAAGGGTTTAAAATTGATAAGGAGAAGGTATTGAATAGGCTGGCTGTACTTAAAGTTGATCAAACACCAGGACCAAATGAGATGCATCCAAGGATACTGAAGGAAATGAGAGTGGAAATTGCAGAGGCACTGGCCATAATTTCCCAATCTTCCTTAAACTCAGGGGTGGTGGCAGAGGACTGGAGAATTGCAAGTGTTACACCCTCATTCAAAAAAGCATGTAAAGATAAGCCCAAGAACCACAGGCCAGTCACTTTAACTTCAGTGGTGAGAAAGCTTTTAGAAATGATAATTCGGGGCAAAATTAACATTGACTTTGGCAAATACAGGTTAATGAAGGAAAACATGGAGTGGTTCTGGACAAATTGTGTTGAACTAACTTGCTTGAGGTTTTTGATCAAGTAACAGTGAGGGTTGATGAGGGTGTACATGGAATTCCAAAGGCATTTGATAAAGTGCCGCAAAACAGACTTCTGAGCAAAGTTAGAAGTCACATAGCTACATGCATACAAAATTTACTGAGTGAAAAAGAAGTGCCGGTGAATGGTTGCTTTTTGGACGGGAGGAAGGTTTATAGTGGCATTCCCTGGGGATTGGTGTTAGGATCCCTGCTTTTCCTGATATATATTAATGACACATACCTTGGTGTACAGGGTTCAATTTCAAAATTTGCGGATGAAATAAAATTTGGACATATTGTGGACTAAGAGGAAAATAATGTAGACCCTCAAAAGGATATGGAAAAGTTGGTGGACAAGTAACAGATTAAATTTAATGCAGAAAAGTGGAGAAGTGATTCATTTTGATGGAAAGAATGCAGAGAGACAATATAAAATAAAGGGTACAATTCTAAAGGGAGTGCAGGAGTAGAAGGATCTGAGTGTATATGTGTATAAAACATTGAAGGTGGTAGGAGAGGTTGGGAGAATGGTCAATAAAGCTTATCGCGTCCTGGGCTTTATCAATAGGGGCATAGAGTCTAGAGCAAGGAAGCTCTATTAACCCAGTATAAAAGGCTGGTTCAGACTCAACTGAAGTATTGCATCCAGATCTGGGCACCACACTATAGGAAGAATGTAACAGTTTTAAAGAGGGTGCAGCAAAGATTCACAAGAATGATTCGTTGGATGAGGAGCTTCAGTTAAGTAGAGAAACTGGAGAATTTGGGACTGTTTTCCTTGGAGAAGAGAAGGTTGAGAAGACATTTGATAGAAGTATTCAAAATCATGAGGGCTCCGGTCGGAGTAGATACGGAGAAACTGTTCCCATTGGTGAAATGATCAATAATCAGAGGGCACAGATTTAGGGCAGAATCTTGCCTTTGTCGGGTGGGCTCAAGGAGGGCGGGCGAGGGCAATTGGGAAGCTGACCACTGTCCACGATTGAGGCCGGAAGGCGATTTCATGCTGGTGGGCCAATTAAGGCCCACCCAGCGTGAAATGCGAGCGGCAGCACTGAGCGCTACCTGTGGGGGCGGGGAAGGAGGGCAAGCAGGGCGATCACAAACTTGGTGCATGTGCGCGAGTGCGCGCTTCAGAATCTCCCTGAGGCACGGAGCTGCATCAAGGAGATGAAAAGTTTTTTAAAATAAATAAAGAATTGAAAAATGCAATAAAACATGTCCCCTCCTGTGATCTGTCACATGAGCAGGGACATGTTATTAATTAAATTTTAAAACTTTTATTTTATTTTTATTTGCTCTTGGAAACCTCATGCCACCCTTGGATGATGCTTTTGAAAAAATGCAAAGGCTGCTTGGCCTTTTTGCCTGCCCGCCAACTGTAAGGTTGGACGGGCAGCGAAAAACTTAACTTAATTGATTTCTTTATGGCCTTAACAGGCCTTTTAATTGCCAAACAATCGCGCAACTGCGTGTTGATGTCGGGACGCTCGCCCATACGTCAATGCACGTCATTTCGCGCTCAAGCAGGTCGGGCGTGTGCCCACCCACTGAGCTAAAAATTTTGCCCTTAAGGTAATTGGCAAAAGAAGCAATGGTGACATGAGGAAAAATTTTATCATGCAGTGAGTGGTTAGGATTTGAATGCCTGAGAGTATGGTGGAGGCTGGGTCAACTGAGGCTTTCAAACGGTAATTGGATCATTATCTGAAAAGGAAAATTTGCAAGACTATGGGAAAAGGCAAGTGGCAAGTGAGTGAATTGCCTCTTCAGAGGGCCAGCACAGACATGATGTGCCGAATGGCCTCCTTCTGTGCTGTAACCATTCTGTGCTTCTATGAATCCAAGAACAGATTAAAGTAGAGGTATGGTGAATTATTGAAATAAAACACAAAGTGGATTGCACTGATACTTTTATTTTAAGATCTCAGCAGTGATACAATACACACAGTACGTCAGTGATTTCTTTAAAATATGAACAAGGACTCTATAGCTTTCAGCTAGGAAATGGATATCACTTCAAGAAAATGTAAGACACCAAAATGTATTTATTTTGCAAAACAGCAACCACCGATAAAAGGTTGAAGCGGGTGAACATGGATAGACACCTTCATTATTCAGACAAACACGACTTAACCCTATTCTGAGAGCTGGCTTGCAAGTTACATCACCATCTTTAATTTCTTCGGTTTGCACACAATTATCAGATGCGCTTAATCCAGCAGAGCCTTGGGATTGGCCACTAGTGAAGACACAAAAGTACAAGAGTCCAATGGAGAAATTTTCTGTCAGTAAATCAAGGCAAATTTGGCATCTCAAATTAAAGCATTTCAACCACTTAATTTTACAGTTAGGGAGTTTTTATTTATTTTTCAGAATATTTTTCTGATTAGTTTGCTCCTGTTTTCTTCCCTTTGTTCCTGACAATTCAGAGCTACAAATCCACAGATGTTGGCATTTTGCACGTGTGAGCAGAGACATTGACAAGCTTGAATAAAAACAGAAAATGCTGGAAAAACTCAGCAGGTCTGACAGAATCTATGGAGAGAGAAACAGAGTTAACGTTAACATTCTCTCTTCATAGTTGCTGTCAGACCTGCTCAGTTTTTCCAGCATTTTCTGTTTTTATTTCAGATTTCCAACATCCTCAGTATTTTGCTTTTATTTGACTTTGCTCTGACCTGATGTCCAGATATATGCATTTTCCAGCAGAGATAGGGTTACTGGACAGTGTAAATCCTGACTGATTGTCCCCCCACTAAAGCAGGGATGCTGAGACCCAAACTGTCCAATACACAGATTACTCACTAAATCTAATTGGCCAATTTAGATGGTGCGTTTACTAGGATGGTGGCATTCAGTGGTTTAGAATCATGTAGTGAATTTGTAAAAGAGAATTTCATGATCCCATAATATACTACCTTATATATAGACTGTGGTTTGAAGAAAGAAGTAAGCCTGAAGCTGCATTATTCAAGCCACTGACTCAAGGGTTGGGAGAATTATTGTCCTTTACTTTTTGCCAGTGATGGATGTCATTGCAGGGAGTTGACTTACAAGTTGTTCAGTCTCAGTAAAGTAGCTCCTGAATCTCACTGCCTGATATTTTTTCTTATCTTTACAGCGATTCATCACAGTTGAGACCTTTGGGACTATGTTGAGAAGAAAACAAATTAAGGGATTCAGTAAACTCTATGAGTTTCAATGTTCTTGAATGCCTGAGAAATGCATGAGAAATTCATATAATGTGATAAATTCCAACCCTCCCCTAACCCTCAGCTAATAAAAGAACTGATGGCTCCACAAGATTGGCTGTGATCTGTCTAATGTACTCCCAAATGACCCTGCTCTCAGCTGCCCTGGTTCAAATTCTGACCTCAGCTCCAAAATGGCACCATTGATGAATTCTAACAGGTGATCTTTGCAACAAGAAGTTTCCATCCACTGCACAGCCACAAAGTTACTCCTCAAGCCCTGTGCAGACAAATTTTCCTGGACATGATGACACCAGCAACTGCCAGACAAGTGGAAAAGCTGAGCACCATCAAGAATACTGGCACAGAGGGTAGGTGTCGCTCCCAGAATGTTGTGATAATTGGTCGACCTGGAACTTCCTGAATAAAGGGAAAAAAAGAGCTTGAGTATTTCCTGTTCAGCAATATAGTGTAGTGTTCTTGGTTCAAATATGGACAAAAGAGCTGAACTCACGAGGTGAGGCAAGAATGACTGCCCTTGACATCAAGTTAGCATTTGACTGCATCAAGGAGCCCTAGCAAAACTGGAGTCAATGGGAATCAGGGGGAAAACTCTCCGCTGGTCGGAGTCATACCTAGCACAAAGGAAGGTGGTTGTGGTTGTTGGAGGTCTCAGGACATCAATGCAGGAGTTCCTCAGGGCAGTGTCCTATGCTTTTATTTTAAGAAATATAGCTTCAACCATATTTTTTAAATTTATTCTTTCATGGGATGTGGGTGACGCTAGCTAAGCCAGCATTTATTGCCCTTGAGAAGGTGGTGGTGAGCCACCTTCCTGAACCGCAGCAGTCCATGTGGTGTGGGTACACCCACAATGCTGTTAGGAAGGGAGTTCCAGGATTTTGATCCAGTGACAATGAAGGAACAGCGAAATAGTTCCAAGGCAGGATGCTGTGTGGCTTGGAGGGGAACTTGCAGATGGTGGTAAAGGTCACAGTTTTGGAAGGTGCTTTCGAAGAAGCCTTGGCGGGTTGCTGCAGTACATCTTGCAATTGGTACACACTGCTGCCAATGCGTGTCAGTGGTGGAGGGTGTCAATATTTGTGGATGTTGTGTCAATCAAGCCGCCTGCTTTGTCCTGGATGGTATCAAGCTTCTTGAGTGTTGTTGGAGCTGCCCTCATCCAGGCAAGAGAATATTCCATCACAATCCTGAATTGAGCCTTGTAAATGATAGGCAGATTTTGGGAAATCAGGAGGTGAGTTACATTACCATAGAATTCCCAGCGTCTGAACTGTTCCTCTAGCCATGTTATTTACATGGCTAGTCCAGTTCAGTTTCTGGCCAATGGTCACGCCCAGGATGTTGCTAGTGAAGGATTCAGCGATGGTAATGCCATTGAATTTCAAGGGGAGATGATTAGATTATCTCTTGCTTGAGATAGTCATTGCCTGGAACTCATTTGGCATGAACGTTATTTGCCACATATCAGCCCAAGCCTGAATATTATCCAGGTCTTGCTGCAAATGGACACGAATTGTCTCAGTATCTGAGGAGTCACAAATGGTGCTAAACATTGTGCAATCATCAGCAAACATCCCCATTTCTAACCTAATGATGGAAGGAAGGTCATTGATGAAGCAGCTAAAGATGGTTGGACATAGGGCACTACCCTGAGGAACTCCTGCAGTGATGCCCTGAAGCTGAGATGACTGACCTCTAACAACCACAACTATCTTCCTTTGTGCTAGGTATGACTCCAACCAGTGGAGAGTTTTCCTCCAGATTCCCATTGACTCCAGTTTTGCTAGTGCTCCTTGATGGCACATTCAGTCAAACATTAACTTGATGTCAAGGGCAGTGACTCTTGTCTCACCCCTTGAGTTTGGCTCTTTTGTCCATGTTTAGACCAAGGCTGTATTGTGGTCAGGTGCTGAGTGACCCTTGCGGAACCTGAATTGAGCGTCAGTGAACAGGTTATTGCTAAGCAAGTGCCATTTGATAGCATTGTTGATGACCCCTTCCATAACTTTGCTGATGGTCAAGAGTAGACTGATGGGGCACTAACTGGCTGGATTGGATTTGTCCTACTTTTTGTGTACAGGACATACCTGGGCAATTTTCCACATAGCCGGGTAGATACCAGTGTTGTAGCTGTACTGGAACAGCTGGCTAGGGGCATGGCAAGTTCTGGAGCACAAGTCTTCAGTACTATTGCTGGAATATTGTCAGGGCCCATAGCCTTTGCAGTATCCAGTGCCTTCAGCCATTTCTTGATATCACATTGAGAGAATCGAACTGGCTGCAGGCTGACTTCTATGACACTGGGGGCCCCAGGAGGAGGCTAAGATGGATCATTCACTTGGCACTTTTGGCTGAAGATGACTGCAAATGCTTCAGACATATCTTTTGCACTGATGGGCTGCCCCCCCGCCCCCCCACCACCCACCCCCCCCACCCCCCCCACCTCATTGAGGATGGGGGTATTTGTGGAGCCTCCTCCTCCAGTGAGTTGTTTAATCATCCACAACCATTCACAACTAGATGTGGCAGGATTGCAGAGTTTAGATCTGATCCATTGATTATGAGGTCGCTTAGCTCTGTCTATCGCATGCTGCTTCCATTGTTTGGCATGCAGGTAGTCCTGTGTTATAGCTTCACCAGGTTGACACTTCATTTTTAGGTATGCCTGGTGCTGATCCTGGTGTGCCTTCCTGCACTCTTCATTGAACCAGTTGATCCACTGGCTTGATAGCAATGGAAAAGTGAAGGATATGCCGGGCCATGAGGTTACAGGTTGAGGTTGAATACAATCCTACTCTGCTGATAACCCACAGCACTTCATGGATGCCCAGTTTTGAGTTGTTAGTTCTGCTCGAAATCTAAGCCATTTAGCATGGTGGTAGTGCCACACAACATGATGGGGGGTATCCTCAATGTGAAGATGGGACGTTATCTCCACAAGGACTGTGTGGTGGTCACTCCTACAAATACTGTCATGGACCGGTGGATCTGCAACAAGCAGATTGATGAGAATGAGGTCAAGTATGTTTTTCTGTCTTGTTGGTTCCCTCACCACCTGCCACAGACCCAGTCTAGCAGCTATGTCCTTTAGGACTTGGCCAGATCGGTCAGTAGTGGTGCTACTGAGCCACTCTTGGTGATGGACAATGAAGTCCCCAAACCAGAGTACATTCTGTGCCCTTGTCATTTGCAGTGCATCTTCCAAGTGGTGTTCAACATGGAGAAGAACTGATTCATCAGCTGAGGGGATGGTGAGGTGAGGGATGGGGGCGCGGTGCATGGTAATCAGCAGGAGGTTTCCTTGCCCATGTATGACCCGATGCCATGAGACTTCATAAGTTCCAGAGTCAATGACGAGGACTCTCAGGGAAACTCCCTTCCAAATGTATATCACTGTGCTGCCACTTCTGGTGGGTCAGTCCTGTATCTAGAACTGGACATATACCCAGGGGTGGTGATGGTGGTGTCTGGGACATGGTCTGTAAGGTATGATTCTGTGAGTATGACTATTTCAGGCTGTTGCTTGACTAGTCTTTGGAACAACTGTCCCAATTTGGCATAATTTCTCAGACATTAGTGAGGAGGTCTTTGCATGGTCAACAGGAATGGGTTTACCGTTGTCATTTCCGGTGCCAGGTGGCCCATCTGGTTTCATTCCTTATCAACTTTTCTGTAGCAGTTTGATACAACCGCATGGCTTGCTAGGCCATTTCAGAGGACATTTAATAGTCAACCACTTTGCTGTGGGTCTCCAGTCTAGGTAAAGATGGCATATTTCCTTCCCTAAAGGACATTAGTGAACCAGGTGGGTTTTTACAACAATTGACAATGGCTTCATGGTCACTATGACTGATTCCAGGTTTATTAATTGAATTTAAATTCAACCAACTGCCACGGTGGGATTTGAACCCATGACCCCAGAGCATTAGCCTGGGCCTCTGGATTACTAGTCCAGTAACATTACCATTGCCACCACGGCCAGCACCACTCCACAGTTGTGGCTGAAAGCTGGTATGACAAAGGTGGAGATAACTTTCTTTCAGTAAATGTCAATGATAACCAAGAAAGTTATAAAGCACACAAATTGAACATAAAGAATTTGAATTTATGTAGTGCTTTTCACATCTACAAGCCCTCCCAAGGCACATTACAACCAATAGATTGTTTTTAATGTGTAGTAGCTGTTCTTTTTTCAGTAAATTTGACAGCAAGGTACTAAAACTGCAACCATAGAGCCATAATTCTCCAAAGCTCACTTCCATCTAGTTACTCTCCACTCTGTGAACACACCCTTTCTGAACTTACTTTAAGTCTGAAGGTTTTCTATTCACATCCCACAGTAATAAATAACCAGATAATCTGGATTTTGGGAATATTAGTTGTGTGAGAAATATCGGTCAGGGTTCTGAGGTGTCTCCCTGCTCTTTGAATTGTGCTTTGAGATCCTTGTCAGTTGAGTAGGCAGAAGGAAATTAGGTTTAACCTTGCATCCAAAAGATTGCACCATCGACAATATAGAATTTTCTCAGTACCCCTTTAAAGTATCTGTGTGGTTGGAATACTGAAATCTATAGTTGGGCTTTGAACCCACATTTATGAACAAATGGAAGAGCACTGCTAATTGAACCAAATTGACACACATCTAATTTACATTAAAAGCTGTTAGATGCAACATTTTCTGTTAGGTAGCTCACCCTCGCTGTTTTTATTTACTCATTTGTGCAGTCACATGATCAGCGCTAAGCAGCAAATTCAGTGAGGCTGCACTCCCAGACTGGAGTTGCAGTAGGCTGGCGTATGAGTCCAAGATAGGCCTATAACCTTATTACCATGCTTCTTTGACCCATGCTCCCTTCTAGGGAGGCTCAGGGCCATTAAACCTTCCTCAAGTCAAAGGATTGTTTATCATCCAGATTCCAGAGGTATAGCTGTGATGATTTGAATCCATTCCCAATCCAGAATTTCAAAATCAGTTCACCTTGGAGAAACAAAAGGAGTAACGACAATAACAAGCATATAGAGCAGCTTTTCAACACTGTTGAATACTGCAGGCTGATTGAGAAGGATGAGGGAGGATTAGTTTACCATTGTCACAGTCAGAGTGTCATCTGTGACTTTGATAAGAGTCGTTTCGGTTCTGTGACAGGGCAGAAATCTAATTGGGGGAATCAAGCTCGGAATTGTGGGCAGGGTGGGCATGGATTTGGATTTGCAAGGCAACAACATGTTCAAGGACTTTGGAGAGAAAAGGGTGATTGGGGATGGCATCATAGTTTGCAAGGAGAGAGGGCTCAAGGCTGTTTTTTGTTGAGGAGATGGGTGATGAAGAGGGAGGCACCAGTATCGAAGAGAGAGAGAACAGTTAACTACATCCACTAATGCAGGAGCTAGGAAGAGAAGTTGGGTAGTCAGCAGTTTGATGAGGAATGGGGTCAAAGGGAGCAGGAGGAGGGTCTAATTGACAAGGTGAGCATAGAGGGAGCATGAGGGCAGATAGAAGAGAATCTAGAAAAAGATTTGAGATAAGGGGAGATAGAGATGAATCTTCAGAGAATTTTGGCCAGATGGACTAATGGATGAGAGGATAGAAACAGAGGCAGCTGAAGGGATAACATCAATTTTTGTGACAAAAATGTCCCTGAGCTCCATGCACTTATTGTCAAATCTGAGGGTAGGGTGTTTTAAGAAGATGGTTTGCAGTCGAGAAGAGTGCCAAAGTTATCTTTGCATTCCTGGATGATCCTTGAATAGTGAACAGGTTTGGCAAAGGGGAGCAGGACCTGATAGTGCCTTAGCTGATCCAAGCAGATCTGGCATCAACTCCAAATCAATGATCATGATTTGAGCACTGAATTCCCACACAATGATCTACATCCCTTCATTCCCATTATATATAACTGCAATGGATTAGTTCATTTAACCTTGATCAAAGTTCTTGATGTACACAATATGTAAACATGAAATACTGTACTCTAGTACATTGATCACATAAATCTGGGCCCAGGAGAGGCTAGTCACTCAGACATTGCTCGCGTCCTGTTTGAATACATCATCAATTTCAAATCATTCCTGTGGGAGTGATTAACCAGGCAGAGCTATCAATACAACAGACTGATCTTTATTCAATTTATCAACACTGCTGATCACAATATATATTTGCTTTAGTGAACATATTCTCCAGTGTCACTTCAGATTTACTAATGGATCTCAAAGGGTTTAAACATTCACCACCAAACCATCTTATTATTCAATCATCAAGCTGACATTGAAATGGGTAGCTTTAAGATTTTAATTTAATCTGTTCACCGCTTACCTGAACCTCGGGCTCGAGGGTCCAGATTGCCGTCTCCGGAATAATTCCTATGGCACACATTACCTACAGAAAGAACACAGGCTAATTAAGGGCAGCATTGAGCAAATTAGTCATATACACAGATAGATATATCAAACAGACCCAAAGTACAAATGAAGACAGTTTTGACTGCTACCCCAAGCGCGAATGTAAAATGGGAGATAACAACTCAGGCACTCGTTAAACATTTTTCCTAATTTTCAATTCCATTGACATCATTCATAAACTCCTCAACTCATAAGGAGAGGCGATGGTGCAGTGGCATTGTCGCTGGACTAGTAATCCAGAAACCCAGGTAATACCTTGGGGACCCAATTTCAAATCAATAAAATTCAATAAAAATCTGGAATTAAAATCATTGCCACTAATGTCCCTTTAGGGAAGGAAATCTGCCACCCTTACCTGGTCTGGCGTACATATGACTCCAGACCCACAGCAATGTGACTGACTCTTAACAGCCCTCTGAAATAGCTGAGCAAATCACTCAGTTGTATCAAACTGCTACAAAGTCTCAAAAAGGAATGAAACCGGGCGGATGGACCAACCGGCATGGACCTAGGTACCAGAAATGACAATGGCAAACTCAGTTCTGTCGACCCTGCGAAGTCCTCCTCACTAACATCTGGAGGCTAGTGCCAAAATTGGGAGAGCTGACTCACAGGCTAGTCAAGAAAAAGCCTAACATAATCATCCTTACGGAACCATATCTTACAGATCACCATCCCAGCAGAGGTGGTGGCACAGTGGTATGCAGTCAGGAGGGATGTGCCCTGGGAGTCCTCAACACTGGCTCTGGACCCCATGAAGTCTCATGGCATCAGGTCAAATATGGGCAAGGAAACCTCCTGCTGATTACCACGCACTGCCCTCCCTCAACTGATGAATCAGTGCTCTTCCATATTGAACATCACTTGGAGGAAGCACTGAGGGTGGCAAGGGCACAGAATATACTCTGGTTGGGGGACTTCATTGTCCATCACCAAGAGTGGCTCGGTAGCATCACTGCTGACTGAGCTCACTGAGTCCTAAAGGGCATAGCTGCTAGACTGGGTCCGCAGCAAGTGGTGAGGGAACCAACAAGAGGGAAAAACATACTTGACATCATCCTCATCAACCTCCCTGCCACAGATGCATCTGCTCATGACAGTATCGGTAGGAGTGACCACAGCACAGTTGTTGTGGAGACCAAGCCCCGCCTTGAGGATACCCTCCATCATGTTGTGTGGCACGACCAGAGTGCTAAATGGGATAGATTTTGAACAGATCTAGCAACTCAAGATTGGGAATCCATAAGGTGCTATGGTCCATCAGCAGCTGCAGAATTGTACTCGAACACAATCTGTAACCTCATGGTCCAGCATATCCCCCACTCTACCATTACCATCAAGCCAGGGGATCAACCTTGGTTCATTGAAGAGTGCAAGAGGTTATGCCAGGAGCAGAACCAGGCATTCTTAAAAATGAGGTATCAACCTGGTGAAGCTATAACACAGGACTAGTTCCATGCCAAACAACATAAGCAGCAAGTGATAGACAGAGCTAAGCGATCCCACATCCAACAGATCAGATCTAAGCTCTGCAGTCGTGAATGGTGGTGGACAATTAAACAACTCACCGGAGGAGGAAGCTCCACAAATATCCCCATCCTCAATGATGAGGGAGCCCAGCACATCAGTGCAAAAGATAAGGCTGAAGCATTTGCAACAATCTTCAGCCAGTAGTGCCAAGTGGATGATCCATCTCAGCCTCCTCCGGAGCTCCCCAGCATCACAGATGCCAGTCTTCAGCCAATTTAATTCATTCCACGTGATATCAAGAAATGGCTGAAGTCACTGGATACTGCAAAGGCTATGGGCCCTGACAATATTCTAACAATAATACTGAAGATTTGTGCTCCAGCATTTGCCGTGCCCCTAGCTCAGTTGTTCCAGCACAGCCACAACACTGGCATCTACCCGGCTATGTGAAAAATTGCCCAGGTATGTCCTGTACACAAAAAATAGGACAAATCCAACCCAGGCAGTTAGCGCCCCATCGGTAAAGTAATGGAAGTGGTCATCAACAGTGCTATCAGGCTGCACTTGCTTAGCAGCAATGTGCTCACTGATGCCCAGTTTGAGTTCCACCAGGGCCACTCAGCTCCTGACCTCATTACAGCCTTGGTTCAAACATGGATAAAAGAGCTGAGCTCCTGAGGCAAGCTGAGAGTGACTGCCCTTGACATCAAGGCCTCATTTGACAGAGTGTGGCATCAAGGAGCCCTGGCAAAACTGGAGTCAATGGGAATCAAGGGAAAACTCTCCACTGATTGGAGTCATACCTAACACAAAGGAAGATGGTTGTGGTTGTTGGAGGTCAGTCATCTCAGCCCCAGGACATCACTGCAGGAGTTCCTCAGGATAGTGTCCTCGGCCCAACCATCTTCAGCTGCTTCATCAATGACCTTCCTTCCATCATAAGGTCAGATGTGGGGATGTTCGCTGATGATTGCACAATGTTCAGCACCATTTCTGACTCCTCAGATACTGCAGCAGTCCGTGTCCAAATACAGCAAGACCTGGGCAATATCTAGGCTTGGACTGACAAGTGGCTAGTAACATTCATGTCACACAAGTGTCAGGCAATGACCATCTCCAACAAGGAAGAATCTAACTATCACCCCTTGACATTCAATGGCATTACCATCACTGAATCTCCCACTATCAACATCCTGGGGGTTACCATTGACCAGAAAATGAACTAGATTAGCCATTTAAATGCAATAGCTACAAGATCAGGTCGGAGGCTAGGAATCCTACAGTGAATAACTCACCTCCTGACTCCCCAAAGCCTATCCACAATCTACAAGGCACAAGTCAGGAATTTGATGGAATATCCCCCACTTGCCTGGATGAGTGCAGTTCTAATAACACTCAAGAAGCTTGACACTGTCCAGGACAAAGCAGCCCACTTGACTGGCACCATATCCACAAACCTTCACTCCCTCCACCACTGACACACAGTAGCAACAGTATGTACCATCTACAAGATGCACTGCAGGAATTCACCAAGGTTCCTTAGACAACACCTTCCAAACCCATGACTACTACCATCCAGAAGGACAAGGGCAGCAGATAGATGGGAGCACCACCACCTGGAAGTTCCCTTCCAAGTCACTCACCACCCTGACTTGGAAATGTATCACTGTTCCTTCACTGCCGGTGGGTCAAAATCCTGGAACTCCCTTTCCTCCCTCTCTTCCTGTGGGTGCACCTACACCACATAGACTGCAGCGGTTCAATTAAACAGCTCACCACCACCTTCTCAAGGGGAACTAGGAATGGGCAATAAATGCTGGCCCAGCCAGTGATGCCCAAGTGAATGTATATTAAAAAAATGCTCTTATTATACTATCACCAGATGTCTAAATCACAGCCAGTCCATAAACAATGACACATACTGCACATTTCTTATTTCAGGAGCAGGCAACAGATGTTGGATTACAATTTCAATGCATCACAGCACTTAGAAAGTAAGATTTTTAAATTTGAATCTTCATGTTGTAACTCCAATGGTACCCTTCAATACCAGCTGCACTTTTTACTTAACAGAACATTGGTGATTATATGTACACACCGGTGATTAGAAAATTGTAGAAATACTCAGCAGGCAAGGCAGCATCTGTAGAAAGAGAAACAGAGTTAATATTTCAGATCTGCGACATTTCATCACAAACCTGAAACCTTATCTCTTTTTCTCTCTCCACAGATTCTGCCTGGCCTTTTCCACCAATTTCTATTTATATTTCAAATTCTCAGCATCAGCAATATTTTGCCTTTTGCAATGGTAATTTTTTTGGCAGTTCAGTAGTGTCTACATATACTTTATAGCATCACCAACAAATCAGCTTCTTTTCACCAGCACAATCACCTAGAACTTTATTCCAACATCTCTAGACACACTACCTGCTTCCACTCAGGCTTTAAAGCTGCAATAGACACTTAACACTAACAGAGAAATGTACAGAAGCTAAAATGCAGTGTACCCGTGGGGAGGGAGGAGGGGGGATTGAATTAACATTTTGCTCCAGTGGTACCTCTCTAGCAGCACGTTCCCCAGCCTGTACTGCTCCATCCATATAACCACTCCACTTGGTGGCTGTCTCGGTCCCAGCAAAATACATTCTCCCAAAGGGCTCTCGCAGAACTCTGAACAAAAATTAAAAGCAACCTGTGTGAGTCAATCCCCTCAAACAAAATCACCTGATCCAAAATAAAATAAAACAGAAAATTCTGCAAATATTCAGCAGGCCAATCAGCATCTGTGGAGAGAGAAACAAATGTAATGTGAAATAAAAACAGAAAATGCTGGAAAAACTTAGCAGGTCTGACAGCATCTGTGCAGAGAGAAACAGAGTTAACGTTTCGAGTCTGTATGACCCTTCTTCAGAACTAAAGAGAAGTAGAAATGTGATGGCATTTGTAATGTTTAAGGGGGGTGGGGCAGGTGAAGCTGGAAAGAAGACCAGCAATAGATGGGGGCTAAGGAGAGGTTGACAAAGATGTCATGAACAAAAGGACAAAGGGGGTGTTAATAGTAGTGGTAAGGGCTAAAGAAGGTGCTGATAGTGACATAAAGGTAAGAAAGCAGAATGTGTTAATAGCAGAACAAGGGTAAGCACTCTGTGAAAGAATAACTTTTGACAGATGCTGTCAGATCTGCTGAGTTTTTCCAGCATTTTCTGTTTTTATTTCAGATTTCCAACATCTGCAGTATTTTGCTTTTAACAAATGTAATATTTCAGATTGATGAACTTTCATTAAAACTGGAAATATTTAGAGATACAATAGATTTTAAGCAAATACAGTGGCAGGCAAAGAAGGAAGGGAGGAAAGGCCAAAAGGAAAGGTTTATGATTGGATGATGTTGTAAGATGCCTGTAAGGGATATCTACATGACATCACTGGAAGGCAAATCTGTCATGTGATCCAGTCTTAGTTTCACTTTTGCCTTGAGCAGAGCACACACACAGCTCTGGTGTCTTCAAGCTTTATGCCTATGTATAACCGTTCTTGTGTGCCTAGCCTTAATAAATGAGCCCAGAAGGTGTTTACCCAATCCCTTGCGAGTGATTGCTGCCTTGTGCCTTGTACAGTAAATATGTAAATATGCCCAAGGTATTATGTCATTATAAGAACATGACAAATGGAAGGCAGGAGAGATTAAATGGCAAAAGGGATGATAGTGCAAACATTAAGCCCGGCAGTTGTAGGACTGACAGTGTGAGTTTTATGCTCCATCACAGTTGTAGCTGATAATTAAGCATACCCAGGTTATACCATCTACTGAAGTCCAGTGAAACGGAAGCAGGGTATTGACCCCAATTAGTTGGCACTGTAGTACATATGAGAGCAGAGACAAAGTACAGCTCTCACCATTCAGCAAGAGACACCATGTGCTATGATGCAGATAGCAAATATTCACAGGCACATACCTGCCAAACTGAATAAACATCCCAGGTGGGAAGTATGCAGTATAGCAGCCACCCGAGTACTGTTCCTCACACCAGTCTTTCTCTTCATAATGAACAGCCTGACAACAAGAAAAATTTGTGTTTTAATGACAAGTGATAATGGTAACAGAATTTATCATTAGTTATACCTGAATAAATCTTTAAGCATTATCAATTTTTTTCCAAGGTAATGGGACACAAGGAGCAAAAGTGGATAGCTCCCAAACTCAGGCTGAGGGATCAGGAAGTGCCCATTCAAATTAACGTAGGCATCTCACAAATTCGCACTGCTTGCTAATGATAATGATTGTGGAATGCAGTTCAGCACTAAATGCACATTTGACTGGCCCCCTGCCCCCACAGAGGACACAAATACGTAAAAGGCTAGCGCCACTTAAAGCTAGCTTGCACTACTTTAAGCCAAACTGGAACTCTTAAAGTTGCTTTCCCCTCATGTCCCTCAACCCAACTCATGTGAGCCTCAGACTCTATGGAGCTGGCACCCATGCTATCCTTTCCAACTGGCTTTGTTGTAGTCCGCTGATGCCCAGTGACTCACCCTCTTTCTTTATTCTTACAGGTAATCAAGGGCTTGACCAGGCCCAGTGGGGCAGGCGGTTGAAGTCCTCGAAGAATAAGAGACTGATGAAGAAGTATCGTCACTTGATCTCATACATGCAGCCACCAGCTCTGATACAGACTCTGTGTGAGCATTAGAGGGCAGCTTAGAAGTGGCCCCTTATTCTAGGAACCCCAGCCATGGTGAGTCACCGGGCCCTAATGGGCTACAACCAAGTCAGAGGGAAAGGATAGTGTGGGTGGCAGCTCCATAGCCTTAGTTCGTCCACGAGTTCTGCTGTCGAGGGCTCAAATGAAGGCTTTGATGGGATACTTGACATATAGACAAAGGCTAATAGCATGCACTCAGAAATATTTCACCCATTGGCAAGCCTGCCAGAAATCCTGATTTCACTGTTAAGCAGTTCAGCTCCAACTCAGCACAGGGTTTTGCGTGGAGCGTGCAGCCCATCCTTTCTAGCATGGAAGTGGTGGCCAACTCCATGAGAGCGCTTGAAGACCCGACCATGGTGCAGCATGTGATTTCCGATTTCTCAGTCTCCATTGCAGCAGCAGCAGAAACACCCAACACCAAAATGCCACAGTGGGAACTCAGACAATCTCGGATTGTATGTTTTAATTGGCCCAAAACTTCCGATCAAAGTCGGAACCCTTGTGTCCGATGCTGATCACACAGAACCCACTTCCCTGACTATGTTGAAAATCTCTGACTTCCAACCCACGATACAGAAGGAATCTTTCAGCACAGGAATCCACGCAGATAGCAGTGAAGAGAATCAGCACAGAAACAACATCCCCTTTTTACTGTATGGATGTGTAAAGGATAGCTTTTGTTGCACTAGTTGCCATACAGTAAGTTTAAATGTTCAGTGTGAATGTTAGTAAATGGATGAATGGAAGAGTGAATTAATGTGTAGGGTGGTAGGCTGGGTAGAGGTGGGTGAGGTAAGTGGGTAAGTGAGTAGGGTGGGTGAGGGAGGTGGGTGAGGTGGTAGGGTGGCAGGTGGGTAGGGTCGATGAGTTAGGGAGTAATTGGGATGCAATGGGAGGGTTTTTCAGGTCAGGAGCTAGTCCATTTAGGTCAGGGGAGTTGGGGGTGGTAGGGAGTTGGATGGTGGGGGCTAGTCAGGTCAATTGGGGGTGGGGGGCGGGGAGTCCAGGAGCATTAGTTGTATAGTTACCCGGAGTTAGACTAGGATTTTTCTGTCTGATATTCATGAGTAACTATTTGGAACTGTTCAAAGTCCCCAACTCTAACTCAGGGATGTGGATGTGCTGGCTGTCTCCTCCCTTCTTCCTCAACCTGGTAGAATGGGTTGTGCCCTCATGATGGCCAGGTGGCAGAGGATACAATGGACAACCACTGGACGGCTCCTCCACAGTGGTTGAAGCAACAGCACCATTCCCAATGATCTGCTCGAAGATGTTTATCGTGGCAGCATGGCTCACAATTTAATGTTGGCCAGTGTAGTAGGTTGTTGTGCTGAGCCATTAGCCAGTTATAGGGCGGATAGCCTTTTTGTCCAGCAGTTACCATCTGATTTGACTTCGTAGCTGAAAAAGTGCAGGATCAGTGGATTGGTGAAGAATGAATACATCATAGAATCATAGAAACATAGAAAATAGGAACATTAGTACGTCATTTGGCCCTTTGAGCCTGCTCTGCCATTCATTATGATCATGGCTGATCATCCAACTCAATAGCCTGCTCCCGCTTTCTCCCCATATCCTTTGATCCCTTTCACGCCAAGAGCTATATCTAACTCCTTCTTGAAAACATACAATGTTTTGGTCTCAATTACTTTCTGTGGTAACAAATTCCACAGGCTCACCACTCCGGGTGAAGAAATTTCTCATCTCAATCCTAAATGGTCTACCCCATATCCTTAGACTGTGACCCTGGGTTCTGGACTCCCCCACCATCGGGAACATCCTTCCTGCATTTACCCTATCTAGTCCTGTTAGAATTTTATAGATTTCTATGAGATCCCTCCTCATTCTTCTGAACTCCAGCGAATATAATCCTAATCGACTCAATCTCGCCTCATATGTCAGTGCCGCCATCCCAGGAACCAATCAGGTAAACCTTCGCTGCACTCCCTCTATAGCAAGAACATCCTTCCTCAGATAAGGAGACCAAAACTGCACACAATATTCCAGGTGTGGTCGCACCAAGGCCCTGTATAATTACAGCAAGATATCCCTGTTCCTATACTCAAATCCTCTGGCTATGAAGACCAACATACCATTTGCCTTCTTTACCGCTTGCTGCACCTGCATGCTTACCTTCAGCGACTGGTGTGCAAGGACACCCAGGTCTCGTTGCACATTCCCCTCTCTCAATTTATAGCCATTCAGATAATAATCTGCCTTCCTGTTTTTGCTACCAAAATGGATAACCTTACATTTACCCACATCATAGTTGCTGCGAGGCTAGCTAATTCAGCGTGAGCTGAGCATGGTCAGACATTAACTACACATTGTGTGGTAACCTATGCAGTTTGGATACATCTCATCATTGAGGTGCAGCAAAGCAGCCCGTAGAAATATAGATACATAGGAGCAGGAGTAGGTCATTTGGCCCTCCAAGCCTGCTTCGCTATTCGATATGATCACGGCTGATCCTCTATTTCAATGCCATACTCCTGCTCTCTCCCCATAGCCCTTTATGCTTTTAGAGTCCAGAAATCTATCTGTTTCCTTCTTAATACATTCAGTGACTGGGCCTCAACGGCCTTCTGTGGTCGGGAATTCCACAGTTTCACCATCCTCTGAGTGAAGAAGTTTCTTCTCATCTCACTCCTAAATGGCCTATCCATATCCTGAGATTGTGACCCCTTGTTCTAGGACCCCAGCCAGAGGAAACAACATCCCTACAAATAGTCTGTCCAGCTCCGTCAGAATTTTATATGTTTCAATGAGATCCACTCACATTCTTCTAAACTCCAGTGCATACAGGCCTCATCGGCCCAATCTCTCCTCATATGGCAATCCTGCCATCCCAGGAAACTGCGTGGTGAACCTTCACTGCACTCCCTCTAGGGCAAGTATATCCTTTCTTGAGTAAGTAGATGAAATTTGCACACAATACTCCAGGTGAGGTCTCACAAAGGCCCTGTACAGTTGCAGTAAGACATCTTTGCTCCTGTACTGAAATCCTACTGCAATGAAGGCCAACACACCATTTGCTTTCTTAACTGCTTGCTGTATCTGCATGCTTGCTTTAAGTGACTAGTGTTCAAGGACACCCAGGTCCCTTTGTATATCAAAATTTCCCAATCTATCACCATTTAAATAACACTCTGCCATTCTGTTTTTTCTACTGAAGTGGATAACTTCACACTTATCCACTTTATACTGCATCTGCCATGTATTTGTCCACTCACTCAACTTGTCTAAATCACCTTGAAGCCTCTTAACAAATTCCTCACTACTTACATTCTAACCTAGTTTTGTGCTGTCAGCTAACTTGGAAATATTACCTTTGGCTCCCATGAAATGTGCCGTGAGGAAGCCCATTATTTTGGCAAAACCATGTGCGCACTCAATGTTTCTCTCTGTTCAGGGAGAAGACAATGAAGTCCCTGTACAGAGCCTCTGTCATCTCTCTGATGCAGCAATGAGCAGCAAAAGGGCAGATGTTAGTCATGTGGCTTTGTCCAGCCTGAAGGGATCTCAATACAAAGAAGTTAAAGGCCATGGTCACCTACACAGCCATTCACAGCTCCATCTTCAGCCGGCTCTGTGGCTGGTTTCAAGAGCTGAAAGAGTTCTGTGGAAATCATGTGAATCACTGACAATCACTCTGCTCATGGGGGGAGATGGTGGCTTAGTGGTATTGTCACTGGACTAGTAATGCAGAGGCCCAGGGTAATGCTCTGAGGACCTGGGTTTGAATCCAACCAAGGCAGATGGTGAAATTTGAATTCAATCATTGGAAATCTGGAATTAAAAGTCTAATGATGACTTTGAAACCATTGTCAATTGTTGTAAAAACCCATCTGGTTCACTCAAGTCCTTTAGGGAAGGAAATCTGCTGTCCTTAACTGGTCTGGCCTTCTTGTGTCTCCAAACCCACAAGTAATCTGGTTGACTCTGAAATGGCCCAGCAGGCCACTCAGTTCTCAAGAGCAATTAGGGATGGGCAATAAATGCTGGCCTAGCCAGCAATGCCCACATCTCATGAATACATTTTTAAAACGGTGGAGGTTAAGTGCCCCCTAAAGAGCCTTAATGAGTAAGGCCTCCTCCTAACAGCTCTTTTCCTCCCTCTGCAAGCAACTTGTCCTCTTATTTATTGCCTCTGCATCACTGTCCTCACATGCTGTAGTTCAAGGGGACTGTTACTGTAGCCCTCATGACTGGGAGCAAGTGGTGTGCTCAGAGCCCTTCCAGCTACAAGCATTGCCTTCCTCATGTGTAGCACCATTCCCTGCAGTTTTTACCAACTGTAAACAACTCCTCAAAACACCCAGCACTGCCACCATCTCAAACAAAACAAGTAGAAGGTAATCAGCAATTAAACTGATCATTTAAATGGTGTTGCTGGCATCCTTTGTGTAGTTGAGTTCTTGTTTAGCTGTGTGTTTAAGAAAGGGCATTAACTAGAGTGGCAATGTCCAAAATGGCAGTGCTGACATCAAATCCTCACTAAACACTGACTGATGTCACAATCTGCCTACTCTACATACTTCTGTCACATGCTTGCAATGCTGGCGCTAAGAACATCACCAAGATGGTGTTCAGCATTAGACACACTGGAAGTGAGTAGTAGCAGCACAGATACCATTTTGCTACCCATAGTGTCAAAACCACTGGAGTTACAGAGCTAAGTGTTGTAGCCACAGTCTCCTTTGTAGAGCTGTCTATTGAATGTCAATGAACAACTGGAGCAGAAAGAAAGGATGGCTCTTTTTCAGTAAGAAGGTCAACTAGGATTAAAATTTATCATTTCTAGAATGACTGTATTTAAGGGTCCCTTAGTAATGGTGTTTGGTGTGCCCTAATTTACATGAAATGTGAGGCTTCGATGACCTTTGTGCACACCAGAATGCAGGCTCCTAGCTGCTGCCTATTGGTATACCCAAGAGCTTATGATATTAGGCATGGAGTAAGTTTGATTTTAGGGGGATTCCACATTGGAAGCTCTTTGACATTTCTCAGTGAATCACTCTTGAAGTAATATGAAGAAATGTCCCAGTAATTCAGCATTGCCAACATCCCACATTCAGCACTAAGATGTTTGACCAATTAATCTGTCCTGTGGTGACATCTGACATTGGAGAATAGAGTATTCTTCAAATAGTGACATGATGTTTGTAGATATTGGGCACAAACAGAGTAAAGCTTAGACATCAAATTTCTGTATCTAATAACCTGTCAACATTTACTATCAGAAGGTTGGCTACACAGGTCAGTGTATTCAGGAGAAAAGAAAAGATTACTGGGGAAAAAAGGCATATCTCGCTTTCAACAACTTGTATCCTTCCCCTTCATAATTGCACATTGCATGCAGCAAAGTGACACATTTCCTCCTCCCTTCCCATTACTAAAGGCCTAATGTCTGTATAGACATTCAATGGAATTACCATCACTGAATTCCCCACTATCAACATCCTGGGGGTTACCATTGACAAGAAACTGAACTGGACCAGCCATATAAATACTGTGGCTACAAGAGCAGGTCAGAGGCTAGGAATCCTGTGGCGAGTGACTCACCTCCTGACTCCCCAAAGCCTGTTCACCATCTACAAGACACAAGTCAGGAGTGTGATGAAATACTCCCCACTTGCCTGGATGAGTGCAGCTCCAACAACATTCAAGAGACTTGACACCATCCAGGACAAAGCAGCCCGCTTGATTGGGACCCCATCCACAAACATTCACTCCCTCCACCACTGATGCACAGTAGCAGTAGTGTGTACCAATTACAAGATGCACTGCAGGAATTCACCAAGGCTCCTTAGACAGCACCTTCCAAACCCATGACTACTACTATCCGGAAAGACAAGGGCAGCATATAGATGGGAACACCACCACCTGAAAATTCCCCTCCAAGCCACTCACCATCCTGACTTGGAAATATATCGCTGCTCCTTCACTGTCGCCAGGTCAAAATCCTGGAACTCCCTTCCTAACAGCACTGAGGGTGTATCTGCATCACATGGACTGCAGCGGTTCAGGAAGGTAGCTCACCACCACCTTCTCAAGGGCAATTAGGGATAGGCAATAAATGCTGGCCCAGCCAGCGAGGCCCACATCCCTTGAATGAATAGAAAAATTACTCCGCCAAACTGTGTGAAGCAGTGGGTGCGTACCAGATCTGCTTAGGTTTTCCAGGGTTGGATGCAGCCTGACTAGCAGCCGTCACCAAAACAGTAAGTATTTCAAGTGGAACCAGGAGGAGTAGGAGTCTATCCCTCAGCTATGTGCCACTTCTGAAAGCTGCTGTCAGTTGCAGATGACCCCTTTCTCTTCTCCTCTCCAGCCACCATTCCTGGCATGTACCTGAGAACCACTGTCAATGAAGCCAACAGTCTGAAATTTGTTTTCCGCTTGTCTGTGACAGTCTCTTACAGCTTTGCCAAATTAATGAAATGAGGCATGGGCCCAGAAATATTTTTATTCCATTAACTCACATCCTCACTACAAATGAAAGATAATTGAATGTCGTGGAGTCTTGTATTAAAAGGTGCTTACATACAGGGCTTCTTCTGTCTCCAGGACTCGTGCATAAATCTGGCAAATTCTTTGCTTCCTGAAAAACAAGATTTTTTTTTCATTCCACCCAGGAATGTGGATAGTTTAATATTGAGACACATAATGTGCTAGCATAGTCTCCTGCATGGCGTATTATACTGTGACATCACATGCTGTATCACACAGAGGTGTTATGGATTAGTTGCAAATTAAGCTCTATTTACATTGCTCCATCAACCACTTTCTTTACACAGAGAGTGGTGTGAGTATGGAACTCTTTGTCACATTGGGTGGTTGAAACAGTTAAGGAGGATTGATGCATATATGAGGAAGAAAGGACAGAAGGATGGGGCAGGGTAGGAAATGGCAATTAGAGTAGGAGGAAGCTCTTGGAGAGGATAAACACCGCCCAAAAAGCCTGTGCTGCAGATTCTATGGAATTCGATGTAGGTGCAATATTGGTTTGGTCAGTGGTATTCACCAGAAAAATAGTGAGGATCAATTGGGATATTGGAAAATTTTAATCAGGCCACAAGTAGGATTTTAAAAATATTTCTAGATTCATTATGATTTATTTCTTCAAAAAGGTATGCTGGTACATCAAGCAGAGAAAATGATTATAAAAGATAACAGATTAGTAACTATACACAGGAAGCCACATGTAAAGTTACTTTTGTGTTTAATAACTTACCAACTTCTTAATAACCTACTAACTTTTTCTACTTACCTCCCACTCACTGCCTCTCCCACTCGCTGCTTCTCTCCATGAACCTCTCGCTCAACGACCCTTTATTCATAGCTTCTCCCAATCCTCTTGCTTACCACCTTTCTCCCGCTCGCTGATCCTCCCGTTTGTTGCTTCAGGGTTGCCAAACAGGAAAAGGTCAACAAGCGGGAGGGTTGACAAGCAGGAGCGAGGCAGCGAGCGGGAGGGTCAGCAAGTGGGGGGGTTGGCAAATGGGGATGTTGGCAAGTGGGGGTTTGGCAGGCAGAAGAAATATGGCAAGCAGGAGGGTCGATGAGCAGGAGAGAGGTGGCGAGTGGAAGGGTCAATGAGTGGGAGAGAGGCAGTGAGTAGGAGAGCCAACATGCAGGTCACAGGAAACACAAGTGTGGTCCATGTGGTGAATATCATTGAGTTGAAAACACACTACAGTTCCCTCTAATCTCAACAAAAGTTTCAAATTAAAACAGTGTAGCACTTCCATTTCCCACCTTAGCAATTCTAAATTTCCCTTTTGGGCAGACTGACAATTTAGTGACAAATTACATTGGACAATTCTGTGGTATAAATGTACATTAATGTGAATTGAGGTGAGACAATCCTAACTTCATTAAACATTAGACCTTTAGAGCCAATAAAGAATGGAGACTTTTACATATCAGTTCAGACTAATTATAAACTAATATTACAGCAATGAAGGGACAATGGGGTATATCTTAACTTTGGGATGTAGTGCAAAATAGGGCAGAGTGGATCGGCAGCCTGGCTTCTATCTCTCCCAATTTTTATTTCTATTGAGTTGGCTGAGTGACCATAAACAGAGAATAGAGATGAACAGTTTATTTTCAGACTGGAGGACGGTATATAGTTGGGTATCCAAGGGGTGGTATCAAGACTACTAGGGGAGGCAGACTCAATTGTGGCTTTAAAAAGGTATTGGATAATTATCTGACAATTAAAATTCTCAAAGCTACAGGGAAAAGGCAAATGGGACTAGCTGAGTTGCTCTTGCAGAGAGCAGGCATGGACACAATGGGCCAAATGGCCTCCTTCTGTGTTGAAACCATTCTATGATTGAATACAAGTTTTATGGGGTAACTCTTGAACATTGCACTCCCAGTGGATGAAGCTCTAGTCACATTATTATCTGGTAGGTCAACTCAATTCACCATTCACAGAATTAACTCTGAAACAATGTGAAAACATGACCATTTCAAAATCGCAGCCATTTAGGGAAAAGGGTTAGAAGCAGATAGCATGGTGTATTAGTGACATTTACTGTTTCCCATATTTGACTCTGAGTTCTATTTAATTACAGACTCCTGTCAAATGTGCTAAGGGGTGCTGAGGGCACAGGTTTATGTTGAGGTTTCCCCATATTAAACACAGCTGCAGGAAAATTGCAAACACACTCCCACTTTTACATGTCAGGTAATTATAAAATTTATCATAGATAAGATCACAGAATATCAGCCAAACATCACAATACCCACCTCTCTGCTTTGGTGAGACTAAGTAAGAGTCGCGCTTTCCTTGCCAATATAAACCTAGAAAGTAATAGTAATACTCAATTATACCTTAGATAATCTCATGACATGTAATTTAATAATCTCGTTACTGATCCATAGGACATGTATGGCATTTGGGACTGACCCTATCCAAGATTTGGGGAAAAAGAGTTACATTTAACAGTTTGTTTAAAGCGAAGTGTATTCACACATTTAAAAGAAAATACAGATCAAAGGTAGTTAATGAGCAAGTTTTGAAGTTGCTTCACTAAAGACTGTAATCAATACTGGGAAGTTCACAAGGGTTGGCAGAGGTTCTCTAGTATTGAACCTTTCCGAGGGTTGTGAATGCAGCAAAATAAACTATACAGACTGAGACACACAATGTGAATAAGGCTTATGAACAGATGGCTAAGCAAGTAAGCTCGCAACAAGCCTAGAATTTTAGGTTACAGGATGGTAGAAGTTATTTTATTTAAGCGAAGCAAGGCAGCCCATTAATTTGGGAAAGTATAGTGACTTCACTACTTTGTATTATTGCACAAAGATGAATTGTACTGAAATAAATATGGGAGGTCAAGCATAACTGTTTCTTTATTTGTTCATTTGCCGTTTGCAAAATTAAACAGCTTAATTATATGCATATGGCTGCAAAAACACATGGGGCTGAATTTTCTGGTTGGCGGGAGGGTGGTGCAAGAGCAGGCGCGGACCTGATCACCACCTGCAATCAGGTCCGCGCTGCCATTTTACACAGTTGGGCCGATTAGGGCCCACCCAGCGTAATGCGCAATTCCCGAGGATAGCGGGAGTGGGCGGGCGGCGGCAGGAGTGCACTAACCGCCGGGTCCAACTAAGGCCCGGCAGCCTGTTTAAATGAAGTGCTGGCAGGCTTTGCAAGGCTGCTCACAATGGCAAGTGCAAGACCACTTGCTTCTGGTGAGCAGGCCAGGTCGGAGGGCAGGGCAGCGGAGCAGGCCAGGCTGGAAGGTAGGGCAGTGAGATAGGCCAGGCCAGATGGTTGAGAGGGATGCCAGTGTGCCCCTCGTTTTTCAGATGACTGCCTTGCTGCCCTCCTTGAGGAGGTGGCAGCATAGCGGGAGCTGCTACTTCCCCAGGATGGGAGGAGAAAGCACCCCCCCACATGAAGAAACGTGCCTGGGAGGAGGTGGTGAGCTCCCGCGACGTGGTACAGAGCACCTGGATCCAGTGTCACAAGCGCTTCAATGACTTGTTGCACTCTGGTGGGGTGAGGACAATGTTGGCATTGGTCATTTAACCCAGCAGGTCAGCTTACCCCCCTGCTGCCCGCCACTCACCCCAAGTCTGAGTGTAATGACTGCATTGAATCATTGACAGCATTTGTCCTTTGCTGAGGGGGCAAGCAGATACTGCCCACGCTGAGGTCAGCCTGAGAAGGTGATGAAGAGATGTGTTTTGCTCCCGCAGCATGTGTTACACTAAGTCCCACATGACTGGTTTGGGGGCAACCTGGTGGAGTTGCACCTAGGCGCTGTGTTTAAACTCCAGGATATGTCCAAGTCAGGGTGATGACATGCTGGGAGGGAAGCTTCAAGGTGGCGTGGCAACAAACCATCTGCTGCACTCTGCACTCCATGTGCTTGAGCCTCCTTGCTATGGAAGGACAGACCGCGTGGTGCCTAATGTGATATAGGTAGCATGTGTCCAAGGGAGGGGGGTGGGGAGGTTGGGGAACAGGCCTCACATCTTTTTGTGAGTGTTCGGCAGCAGCAGGGTGAGGAGGCTCTGGAGCCCTGATATGTCCCACTCTGGTTGGGGTGGGCCATGTGCGAAGAGAGTCCATGTGCAATTTACATAAATCAATGTTTGTCTCTCATTTTCAGGAGAAGAATGCTCATAATGTGGCACACCATGTGAGGACTGGAGGCGACCAGGCACAGATCACCATTCTTATCTGGTTTGAGCAGGAGGCCCTGGATCTGGAAAGGTGCCATGGCGTCAGTGAGGCTGGGGTGCCACAGCCAGGTATTTATGCCCAACAGTGAGGTCAGCATTGTTCTCCCAACAGCCATAACAATGTTAGTTGATTTAATTTTGCAAGATGGTTTGACCATTGGTTATGGAAGGATAAGCACATAATGATCTGGGGCCTGGGATGAACTTTGCCATTTTCTCCATGTTAACTGATTTACTGTCCTTGTTCTTCCTTTCAGCATCAGCAGAGCAGGGCTGGGAGGAGCAGCAGCAGAGGCCCCATCTCACACTTGAGGGGCTTGACCAGGGTCACATCATTTCTGCCAGGCAGACACCAGCGCAGATACTAACACCTCGGTGGGAATTCGAACATCGGCTAGTGTCCCGGGGCACAGCGGTGAGGACACTTCACAGTCACCAGAGGAGCTTGCAGAGACAGAGAGTGCCCATGGCGCCTGCAGTCAGAGGACTGCAGGGGACCAGGCACATGCTCAGTCAGTGCCTGATGATGTGCCTCTGGAGTCGTCTGCGACGCAGTAGGGGCAGGAGGTGCGGCCGGGTGTGCGGGAGCATCTGGGCGAGATACATGAGTCTATGCTTGGCTTGGCCTCTGTGGTGGAGGAGTCTACGTGGATGATCGCCGTAGCAATGAGTCTCATGTCTGAGCGCCAAGCGTCCTCCATGGAGAGAGGCTCCCCCAGGAGACCCATCAGGGCTTCCTGGGGATGCACTCTGACCAGCAAGCCCTCACATCGGCATTGACCTCAGCTGGCCAGTGCCAGTGTGGGAGATGGTTTGAACATCAAGTTTTCCAGTTCAGTGCCCATCCATCCATGGTGAGCAGGGAGGTCCGAAACGACCTCACACCAGCGCAGCAGCTGCCTGTCATCTCTGCAGGCACCTCTCAGGGTGATCCGATGAGGGTGGCAGCTCCTCTGCCCCTCTCCCAGTGACTGTAGAATCCGGTGAGGCTGCAACGACTGGGGAGATGCCAGCTGTGGAAATGGCAGATCCTTCCCAGGTGGGGCCAGCACAGTCTCCACAGGCCAGAGGATGACCACCAAGGTCATCAAGGCCAATAGGACAGCAGAGTCAACAGGATGTCTCAGATGCCACTCCGAGCAATGGGGCTGCACCAAGACGTAGCACCCGGAAACAAAAAAATAAGGCACCTTAGGCACACCATGGGTTTCTCACTGGTGATTTTGTGTTGGCCCGAGATGAGGTCCTTATGATTTGTTTGGATTGGTAATACGATTCTCTTTTTTTTGGAATAAATTGGATTGCTTGACAGATTAAATTCAGATTTGTGACCATGGCTGAGTTTGCCTCTTTTCTTCTGTATGTGTAAGGTTTCCAAAACTGTAATGAGTGCTTTGGTGAACATTCAGCTTTATTAACAAGGCCCTTAGTGACTGTTCCTAACCTGGCAGATTTTGCACTTAGGTGACGAGTATGGAGCCTACAGCCCAGGCTTGTCCTGGAGGTCCATCTGTGTTGTGCTAGCTGAAGTTCATTGGATGAAAGCCTCCCGGGGTCCCTGCCTCCCTGAAGTATGCCCAGGTCAGCGCTTTCAACATTTCCCTGTGCGTGCTCATCCTCAGACTCACTGCTGGACTCATCGTGTGCAGCAGCAGCCACTGCATCGACGTCTTCATCGGCCATAGTGTCGCCCCTTTCTAGCGCAAGATTGTGGAGAGCGCAGCATGCAACCACTATCACCAAGACACAATCTGGGGGGTACTGGAGTGCGCCCCCTGTGCGGTGCAGGCATCAGAAGCGCATCTTGAGAAGACCAATGGTTCTCTCCACCATAGCCCTTGTGGAGGCATGGCTCCTATTGTAGCGCTGCTCAGCTTCTGTTCTTGGATAGCGGAGTGGTGTCATGAGCCACCTTCTGAGGGGATAGCTCTTGTCACCCAGCAGCCATCCATCCAGCTGGGCTGGAGCACTGAACAGCCCCAGCACCTGGGAGTGTCTGAGGATGTAGGCATCATGGGAGCTGCCTGGGTACCTTGCACTGACTTGTACAATCAGTGTCCTGTGATCACACACTATCTGCACATTCATGAAGTGGAAGCCCTTCCTGTTGACGAAGACACCGGGCTCACCTGCTGGCACCTTGATGGCCACATGTGTACAGTCTATAGCACCCTGGACGCGGGGGAAGCCAGCAATGGTCGCAAAGTTTCTGGCTCGCTGTATCTGACTTGCCTGGTCCCAACAGAAGTGGATAAAAGTCAATGCACATCCGAACAGAGCATCTGTAACCTGCTTGACACAAGTGTGCACAGCTGATTGGGAGACACCGCAAAGATCACCCACTGACCCCTGGAAGGAGCCAGAGGCATAGGAGTTGAGAGCAGCTGTGACCTTCAGAGCCGCTGGCATGGGGTGTCCGCCCACACAGTTAGCAGAGATGTCAGGCCCAATCATCTGACAGATATAGTTGACTGTCTCCCCTGAGAGATGGAGCCTCCTTCGGCACTGCACCTCAGACTTATTGAGGTAGCTGCTTCACTGCCTGTACATCCTGGCAGCAGGATAGTGGCATCTTCTGTGGCCCCTTCCACCTTGGTCCACCACTTGGCCCTGCACCCCTTGTGCCTGCGCCTGTCCTCCCAAAGGTGGCTCCCCTGGAGGCTGAATGTCCACTCCTGGCCTCCTCCCCCCTTCTAGCCCTCCCTTCCTCCACAGGGGAGCTTCCTCCAGTGGACAGATCAGCTCCCATTCCCAGGCTATGGGAAGGCCCAGAAAAGATTCCTCACTGCAGAGTGCTGACTTTAGGGTTAAGAGTCCAGACAAAGCAGCTGGTGTGCATTTTGAAGTATTGCAGATCACACAGGCAAGTTTCAATAATTTTGAAAAATAAATATTTGACAGAGCAAACTCACAACCCCACTGAGCCCTCTTATCCTACCTGTGAATGAGGTTTATACAAATATCTCCTAACCGCCTGCCTGTTGTGCCCATGCGCCGACTCGAAGATCGCACAGACACCAATCGGCATCGATTGGTGAGTCAAGGGCCTTAAGTGGCCCTTTAATTAATGTCGGGCGTGTATCGGACATCATTGCATGCTCAGCCAACAAAATATCGCGATGGTGCACGGTGACATCGGGACACTTGCCCAATGTCGCTGCGTGTAATTTTATTGCCGTGTGTGCGGGTCCCGGCCCCCCCCCCACACAATCAGGAAAATTCTGCCCGTGATGTATTTTCTCGGTCAACGTTTGAAAAGATTGAAGAAGCGTGTGTGTGGGCACATGTAAAAGATGCAGCATCCAGCTTGTATGTCAAAGTTTGATTATTTCCCTTGAAATGCTATTGTACAAGTAGATATTGGGCAGTGTGAGCCAACTCTAGCACATAAGGGGCATGGGGTCCAGTTACAGGAGCATCTGAATTAATAACAGGGATATAGATGAATAACCATTACCTCCATGTGAAGCTTGGCCAAGGTCTAAAACACTGCCTTTCTCATCACTAGCACAGCTTCTTGCACTATCAATGGCCAACTCATTTCCTGTATTAAGTTGGTGGGAAATCTTCATCTGTAGAATGTAATGTGACAGTATGGCCGTAAATCTGAAGAGCTATATACTTTATCACAGGATATCCTGGCACTCCAGATAATAAATGTAGCTGGATTATATTTCCTATAGCACAGTTTGGTGCTCCAGGCAGAATGAAAGATTATTTTAAAATTTCTACTCAATGTTCTTCAGCTGTTTAATGACAGGGAGGGTGATGTGCAGCCAGATTCTCACTGACTCTGGGATTGATCCAGGACAAAGCTCAGGGTCTACTGGATTTGTGCTGGTTCTGCGATTAACTAATTCACAGTTCACAGTTTACGGTGGGATTCTAGAGCACAGTAGGTTGAGACAATACTGAAATCAAAATGCTGTAAGAAAAGAAACATCAGGAAAAGTCAAGAATGAGAAAAGGTCAATTGCCCATCATTCTCATCCCTCCAGTATGTCAGCTCACCTTGCCTAGAATGTAATTGCATTTTGAAGGCCCTAATGCCATTGATTCAACTACTTTATGTGGTCGTCCATTTCAACCAAGAACCAAGACATTGGGCATTGATTTTTTTTTTCTAAGATGTGTTTAAAATTTTATTTTCACCAATTTACATTTATGTCCTTACATTTTATTGTCCTTGAGCTGGCTAGGCCCTAAGCTCTGGAATTTCCTCCCTAAACCTCTCCACCTCCCTCTTTTTTAAAAAACATTCCTTAAAACCTACCTATTTGACCAAGGTTATGGCCCTATGTTCTAATATCTCCTTGTATGATTCAGTGTCAAAATTTGTCTGATAATGCTCCTGTGAAGTGTGTTAGGACGTTTTCCTATATTAAGGGTGCTATATAAATGCAAGTAGTTGTTTTTGTTTATATCTTATTTGTCCTATATAGTACTTTATATGAATGATTTAAGCATGCTTGCTGCTGCCATAGAACTGCACTCACCATGAGAAAATATTGGGAAATTATGAGTAGGTTCCCTAGTATATGAGGCCAGCAGACAAGGCTATACCAAAAGCACGACTGCATAAAACTGTACCTTTTGTATCACAATGAAGTTGCCCATTGGCTTTTAGTCTAGGCTGGAAAGCATCTCTCATCTTTATATGTAGCTCATTCCTGGTATACTTAGAATCACTCTCGTTGCTCTTCTCTGTAGCCTATCCAATGTATGTATCTTCCTTTTGTGACAACCAGAATTGAACTCCACATTGCAAATGGTACCTGACTCGTGTGTTATAAATATTTGGCATAACTTTGCAAACTTAAATTCCACTGCTCTGGCAACATATCCCAGCATTTTATCTGCTCTTTACTTACTTCTCCATATCGTCTTGACAATGAAAGTGGAGAGTCTAAGATTGCCTCCAGGTACCTTTCAAAGTTTCCCTGTGCTAATTTTGATCTTTTTAACATCACATAGGATATTGGTGGTGTGTATTTCTTTAGCTCTGTGAACTATACCCCATAATTGCAGGGTGGGAACCATCGGGCTTGGTGTCATCCAATGTCAGGGAAATAGGTGATTCCTCATCTTCAATCATCATCGTACCACAATAACCTGTAAGCAGAAAGATGGTCTTAGCCTCACCCTTTCACTCCTTCCCCATATCCCTGCAAATCTTTTCTTCCTCGGGTATTTATCAATTCCCTTTTGAAAGCCACTATTAGATCTGTGTCCATCCTATTCCAAATCCTATTAACTCATTCCATGAAAAAGGTTTTCCTCAGGTCATCTCTAGTTCTTTTGTCAATTACCTTACTCTGAGCCCTCTGACCATACTCTGTGCCCTCCTATTAATGGTATAGAAAATATCACTGATATAGAATGTATCATTTCAAAGTGTTATACTGAAAAAAAAATGAATTAGACACGAAGACAATAATTGAGTGGCAATGATTGTCCTGAAAATGAGTACCTCACTCCCATGATCTATTCTCTTTCCTTTAGCCAAAGGGACAAACAGGTAGTCTGATCCTAAGCATCTACTGATACAATGGAGTTATTGCTCATAAAGAGATTTTTGTCATTCATTTGCACGATGTGGGTGTCGCTGGCTGGGCCAGTATTTATTGCCTATCCCTAGTTGGTGGTGAGCTGCCTTCTTGAACAGCTGCAGTCCATGTGGTGCAGGTATACCCATAGTGTTGTTAGGAAGGGAGTTCCAGGATTTTGACCCAGCGACAATGAAGGAACAGCGATATATTTCCAAGTCAGGGTGGTGAGTGACTTGGAGGGGAACTTCCAGGTTGTGGTGTTTCCATCTATCTGCTGCCCTTGTCCTTCTAGATGGTAGTGGTTGTAGGTTTGGAAGGTGCTGTCGAAGGAGACTTGGTGAATTGCAGTGCATCTTGTAGATGGTACACACTGCTGCTGGTGGTGGAGGGAGTGAATGTTTGTGGATGTGGTGCCAGATTGATGTGAGAGTGATCTAATATGACAATATCCTTGTTTGGGATCACTCCTATTAGCTAGTAATTACATATTTGTTATGTGAGGTTAAGAGCGGAGCCATTTCCTGCTACCCTGGAAGTGGAAGGTGCAATCTAAAATCAAAATTGCACAATGTGGAGCTGAGCCAAACAGACTGGAAGGCCTCAGATGCAATCCCAAGTCTGAGCTGAGTTAGCTGATTCTAGCCAGAATGTCAGTGGTGAAGCTACAATTGCTCACCAGGTCTGATAGCATCTGTGGAGACAGAAACAGAGTTCATATTTCAAGTCCAATGATTCCTCTTCAGAACACAAATCAAATTATCTAACTCCTTCTTGAAAACATACAATGTTTTGGCCTCAGCTACTTTCTGTGGTAGCGAATTCCACAGGTTCCCCACTCCCTGGGTGAAGAATTTTCTCCTCATCTCAGTCCTAAATGGTCTACCCCATATCCTCAGACTGTGACCCCTGGTTCTGGACTCCCCAACCATCGGGAACACCTTTCCTGCATTTACCCTGTCTAGTCCTGTTAGAATTTTATAGGTTTCTTTGGGATCCCTCCTCATTCTTCTGAACTCCAGCGAATATAATCATAACTGACTCAATTTCTCCTCATATGTCAGTCCCGCCATCCCAGGAATCAGTCTGGTAAACCTTAGCTGCACTCCCTCTATAGCAAGAAAATCCTTCCTCAGATAAGGAGACAAAAACAGCACACAATGTTCCAGGTGTGGTCTCACCAAGGCCCTGTATAATTGCAGCGAGACATCCCTGCTCCTATTCTCGAATCCTCTCGCTATGAAGGCCAACATACCATTTGCCTTCTTTACCACTTGCTGCACCTGCATGATTACCTTCAATGACTGGTGTATGAGGACACCCAGGTCTCATTGCACATTCCCCTCTCTCAATTTATAGCCATTCATATAATAATCTATCTTCCTGTTTTTGCTACCAAAGTGAATAACCTCACATTTATCCACATTATTTTGCATCTACCATGCATTTGCCCACTCACTCAGTTAGTCCTAATCACACTGAAGCGTCTCTGCATCCTCTTCACAGCTCACCCTCCCATCCAGCTTTGTGTCATCTGCAAATTTGGAGATATTACATTTGGTTCCCTCATCTAAATCATTAATATATATTGTGAATAGCTGGGGGTCCCAGCACCGATCCCTGCGGCACCCCACTAGTCACTGCCTGCCATTCCGAAAAAAGACCCATTTATTCTTCCTCTTTGTTTCCTGTCTGTCAACCAGTTTTCTATCCATCACAATACACTACCCCCAATCCCATGTACTTTAATTTTACATGCTAATCTCTTATGTGGGACTTCGTTGAAAGCCTTCTGAAAGTCCAAATAAACCACATCCACTGGCTCCCCCTCATCAACTCTGCTAATTACATTCTCAAAAAATTCCAGTAGATTTGTCAAGTATGGTTTCCCTTTTGTAAATCCATGCTGACTGTCTGATTCTGCCACTGTTTTCCATGTGCTCAGCTATTAAATCTTTTATAATGGACTCAAGAATTTTCCCCACTACCAACGTCAGGCTGACTGGTCTATAATTCCATTTTCTCTTTACCTCGTTTTTTAAATAGTGGGGTTACATTAGCTACTCTTCAATCTGTAGGAACTGTTCCAGAGTCTATAGAATCTCAGAAGATGACCACCAATGCATCCAGTATTTCTAGGGGCCACTTCCTGAAGTACTCTGGGATGTAGATTATCAGGCCCTGGGGATTTATCGGCCTTCAATCCCATCAATTTCCCCAACACCATTTCCCGACTAAGACTGATTTCTTTCAGTTCCTCCTTCTCACTAAACCCTGTGTTCCCCAACGTTTCTGGTGTATTATTTGTGTCCTCCTTTGCGAAGACAGAACCAAAGTGTGTATTTATTTGGTCAGCCATTTCTTTGTTCCCAATTTCTGACTGTAAGGGACCTACATTTGTCTTCACCAATCTTTTTCTCTTCACATACCTATAGAAACTTTTACAGTCAGTTTTTACGTTCCTCACAAGCTTACTCTCGTAATCTATTTTCTCCTTCTTAATCAATCCTTTGGTTCTCCTTTGCTGAATTCTAAACTGCTCCCAATCCTCAGGTCTGTTGTTTTTACTGACCAATTTGTATGCCTCTTCCTTGGATCTAATACTATCTCTAAGTTCCCTTGTAAGCCATGGTTTGGCCACCTTTCCTGTTTTACTTTTGCGCCAGACAGGAATAAGCAGTTGTTGCAGTTCACCCATGCGCTCCACTTTACAATGGCTGATGCTTAGTTTCCATAGGTTCAACACTTCAGTGTGACGAACAAGGTCAAATCAATAAGTCTGCCACAAATATAAAAATACTCAAACCATGCACGCATTTTGGAATGCTATTCCTTATAGCCTTATTCTACACAGCCACAGCCAAACAATCAATGGCCACAGCACCAGCAAAAGCAGGAAAATGCCACATCAGTTGGACTGGTACAAACACAATCATACAATTGTGGACCCTTTTACTCTGTGTCCAGTAGGTGGCGCTATTAGTCAACCAATCCGACATCAAGTGATGTTAGAGGGCTGATTGGTGAAGATGAAAACCCCAGAATTTTAGTTATTATTCTGCAAGGATCGGAATGACATTGGAACTTTTAGAGCCTTAATGTTGCCTTTGCCTATTGTGTTACCCACTCTCTGTCCATGTATGCCATTTTTGGCCAAGCACCCACCTGAGCAGTAAGAGCTTGCCAATGGGTGGCCACGTTATGCTAAACAGGGAAGTGTTGTCACTCATTTCTGATAGCAAAAATTGTTGCAATGTTAAGTGCTTTAAAAAGCCATTAACAGCATATTGGGCAGTGCATTTGTTTTAGAGAAAAAAAATTCTTCAAAACAGCTGAACTAACTTGCTCGACAGGATGGAATTCTAGTCACCTGAGATCATGGCAGTCAGGTATGAGGGGGCCTTGCATTTAGTAAAAGTGCCTGTGAAGTTACATTACTGTTGCTGACAGCCCTTCTCTTGCCCTCCAGCTTTACTCACCAGGGGCAGAATTTTGCCGTTGGCGAGCAGGGGGGCGGAGCCCACTCACCGACGCAGGATGACGTCAGGCGGAACCGCCGATGTCACTGCGCCCCCTTTAAATTTTCAGGTAGGCGGGGGCGCAGCACGATCAGCTGTCCACCAGCCGACCTGTCAATGGCCAAATGAGGCCATTGACATGATCATTAAAACAACTAAAGGACCTGCCTGTCCAACCTTAAGCTTGGCGACAGGCCAGGAGCCCCAGCGGCAACTAGAAAAAACATGAAACCTCATCCAGCGGCGGGATGAGGTTTCATGCAGGGTTTTAAACAGTTTAATAAAGTTATTGTGTAAATTATGAACATGTCCCATTCATGTGATATTGTGACATGAGGGGGACATGTTAAAGATTATTTTTTCTATTTTCAATCTTTTTCAAACTGTCAGCGATCTCCCTGAGCACATCTCCCTTAGCCTCAGGGAGATGTGTGTTCTTTCGTGCACATGCGTGGAAGAACGCAGTCTTGCTTTTGGGGAATCCCCCCTACTTGCACAGGAAGTGCATAGTACTTCCCACTGGACTTCACGCTGGGCGGGCCAATTAAAATGGCAGCGGGGCCCACTTCTCCGGCAGGGATCAGCTCTCCGCCCGCCGGAGATTGGACCGGACCTGCCCACCTGACAGGTAGAAAATTCTGCCCCAGGTGTTATAAAGATGATGCATTGCCACTAAACATGATAAAATATTCAAGCGGGTTTATAGCACAAGAAACAAAGTATAGTCAATATGTAAACAATGACCAATTTCTGTCCTGAAATCTATCTATTTCATATTAAACTGAAACCCCATCTACTGCTCGGATGAATCTAAAAGATCCTAAAGCAGTTTTCAAGGAAGAGTCAAGCTTTCCCAGTATAGTGATCAACATTCCCCCTTCAAGCTGCCGCACCAAAAACACATTGTCTGGTTAATTATTCAGTTGCTATTTGTAATATCCGCGGTTACACTTCAGAAGTAATCTTTTAGCTATGCATCCTTGGGATATCCAATGAATGTGAATAAATGCAAGATCTTTTCTAATTTCAGCACATGCTTTGTGTATGGACTCTCTCTGCCTCTGATTACTGGGCATCTCTCAACAGATACAGACCTTTCTCCCTCCAGAAAGCTCGGCTGTAGTAAACCATACACTTAATGATGGATCCCATTGGCACGCGCTGGATCAACTGGTTTCGCAATGGAGGCAGTGGAGGGCTGTAGTGAACTTGCTGAGTTAGGGCAGGTGGGATAGCACTGATGACATAATCAGCCTAGAAGCAGTACAAAGGAAATTAATGAGAACATATTAACAACTACAGAGAAGACTGTAGGGATTGCTCTAGAATAATTGATAAATTATTGCAGGAGCGAAGAAAGAATCTGCAAATGATAAAAGAAAAAGGAGCAAAGTTCATTGTGTTCTTGCTATATTCAGCTTCACTATACCAAAAATGACATGGTCGTGCCAGGGTGTCCAAAATGATACTGCCAATAACGTTATTGTATTTGAATACTAAGGTGCCATTTCCCTAATGGGCCTCAATGATATGTTGATAGAGCAGCACTTTACCAATATTTTTTTATTCATTTACGGGAAGTGGGCATTGCTGGCTGGGCCAGCATTTATTGCCCATCCCTAATTACCCTTGAAAAGGGGATGGTGAGCTGTCTTCTTGAACTGCTGCAGTCCTTGTGGTGTAGGTATGCCCACAGTGCTGTTAGGAAGGGAGTTCCAGGATTTTGACCCAGCGACAGTGAAGGAACAGCAATATATTCCCAAGTCAGGATGGTGAGTGACTTGGAGGGGAGCATCCAGCTAGTGGTGTTCCCATGTGTCTTCTGCCATTGTCCTTCTGGATAGTAGCAATTTTGGGTTAGGAAGGTGCTGTCTAAGGTGCCTTGGTGAGTTCCTGTAGTACGTTTTGTAGATGGTACACATTGCTGCCACTGTTCCTCGGTGGTGATGGGAATGAATATTTGTGTAAGGGATGCCAGTCAAGCGGACTGCTTTGTCCTGAATGGTGTCAAGTTTCTTGAATGTTGTTGGAGCTTCACTCATCCAAGCAAGTGGAGGGTATTCCATCACACTCCTGCCTTGTGCCTTGGAGATGGTGGACAAGCTTTGGGGAGTCAGGAGATGAGTTACTCATCGCACGATTCCTAGCCTCTGACCTGCTCTTGTAGCTACAGTATTTATGTGGCTAGTCCAATTCAGTTTCTGGTCAATGGTAACCCCCAGGATGTTGATAGTGGGGGATTCAGTGATGGTAATCCCATTGAATATCAAGGGGCCTTGTTAGATTCTCTCTTATTGGACAAGGTCATTGCCTGGCACTTGTGTGGCACGAATGTTGCTTGTCACTTGTCAGCCCAAGCTGGATATTGTCCAGGCCTTGCTGCAATTGGACATGGACTGCTTCAGTTTTCATGGTATAGGATTGGAGGACATTGCAAGGCTAAGTAATAGGTAGCAGAGTATTGGACCAATTGGAATTCATGGAGGAAGAATGAGAGACTAGGAGTAAGAGAGTTAGAGTAATCAAGCCTAGAGGTGACCAAGGCATAGCTAAGGTTTTCAGTAGCAGAAGGGCTGAAGTAGAGTGAGAGGGCAATGTTGTGGAGGCAGAAGGAAGCAGTCTATGTGGTGGAGAGAATATGGGGTCTGAAGCTCAACTTCAGGGTTGACTGGGATGTTGAGACTGTAGCAAACTGGTTCAAGTTGAGTTACCAGGAAGGGAATAGAGCAGAGCTTGTGATGGGTGCTGAAGTCAATAACTGGTCTTCTAAATGTTGCAGTAACTGGAAAATCCTAGAAGAGCAGTGATTTCCAGCTCAGAATGCTCAAGCCTTAGACTCTTTCCATTCCCTCCCTCAAACGTTCACTTAACATCACTGTTCTTCTTAAAGAAAAGCTCTCATGGTCAGGAACTTTAATAACATTAATAAAATCACTTTATACTCCATTTTTTAATGATGGTGATTGCTTTTCATAACAATTTTTCATTAAGGAGACTGGGTAGCTTTGTTGCTTGGTGCAATATACTGCCAGCTTAAGAATCTGAGTTTCCAATAAATAGTTGGAACTTTCTATATCTGCTGGCTGTGAAATGAATTGTTGGAAAATCTCAATTTATTACCGAATCAGTCTAAACACACAGCAGAAAACTGCCCTTCGTTTGGCACCAACATCATCAAACTAAAAGAGGTCACAAGACAGCTCATAAGTAAAACAATGCTTTTCCGAAGAGTGCAAAGCTGATATTGGTTCTCCAAGTTGAGGAAAAAAACGTCATTTATTATCCCTTTAATGTGATTTTAAAAATTATTACTTATAAAAGCATTGTGTTCATAAATGGTTCATCAGCACATTTCTCAAAAATGTCCCAAATATTTTACAAGTTATTTGTTACATAGCCAAATACAGCAGCCATTTTTCATATAACAAGATCCTACAAAGTAGTGCCATGAATAACCAGTTAAAAGAATTTGTCAGTATAGGTTAAGGGCAGAATGTTGGTCAGGTAGCTGGGAAGACTCCCTGTTCCTTTTTGAATAGTACCAAGGGATTGGGAGCATCTGTCTGAACTACTGGAAGAAGCATTGGTTTTGGAGCTTAGTGGAAAGATGGGATGTCGCTATTTAAATGATTAATTTGTGTTAAGGGTATTAATGGACAAATCCTGACTTTAATTAAACAACTAAAGCTATCAGATTGACTGTGCCATTAATATTTTTTACAATAAATCAAAGAACTTGATTGACACAACTGGTGTTCTTCAGTACAACATTCACATGTAATCATTTGCTCACACACCTCATATTCCTCTCCTTGCAATGTCTCCACACGGATGGTCCCCTCAATTTGTTCCACTCTCACCACTGGCCTGTTCAGCTTCACATTATCCTTCATTCTCTCAGCCAGACGCTCACTAATTTGCCCCGAACCACCAATAAATTTCCTTTCCTGATGAAATTAAAGGCTAAGTTCAATGTGCTGCATCTTCAAAGAAAAATCAAGGTAAAAGCAGTAGCATTAAATGCAAACAAAACAGCTAAGATATTGCTACGCTCAGCATCAGAGAACAGAGGAAACATTTTTCACATAGAGGATTGTGAGGCTATGGAATGCACTACATGTAACAACACTTTATATAGGTGGAACGATGATAAAGGGCTGGAAATAAGGTAGATAGATGGGATTAGGACTATTCCTTGCCTGGACAATAAATACCACAATGGGTTGATTGGGCCAAGAAACCCATTTCCATGTTGTAAACCTTTATAAATTCTATGTAAAAGGATGCCAAGATGCAGTAATACACTGTCATACCCAAAGCATTATGGCAACATAAGATCCTGGGTACACCTTGACTTTGTGGTGTGGAGTAAAACAGGTCATAATGGATTGGCAGCCTGTTTTACATCCCAATTTTTATTTCCATTCACTCCAATTGGCACTCGCTCTTATTTGTGTTACACTATTGCACAAAATCAACACTTACCTCCCTAGGTGTATGTGAGCGATCTAATAGTCAACATTTCAGCAACTCAAACATCGTTTCCTGACCTTCTTGACCAAAATTGCAAGGATTTCTATTTAGATGGTTCTTATAATGTGAGCATTTGTCACACTCAACTTCAGGAATTATCAATAGTCTAGAAATTATTGTCGGCAATACAAGTCGTCAAACATTTAATAGTCAAACATTTAATGATCTTAAACTAGAATGTTTTGTGTTAATTACTTGTATGATATTATCACCAATAATAATTACTAGGTTAATGTTTCACATTGGTTTGAATCTGTAACACACTCGAGAAGGTTAGTGTCAGTGTAAAGTCAAACCCGCTTTGAAATGATGCTAAAAGTGGAGCATAAATCAGGTGAATGAACCTTAAAGTGATGTGGAATTATAAAGTGATTACATTTTTATTCAATCTCGGTAAAGAATTTAAAGTTCGAAGCTAAGGAATTGTCACAATTCTGTTTTGAAAGTGGCCACCAAATACCTTTATTGGATTGAAAATATCAATTCATAAAATTAATCAAGTGAATCTGACAGGATTTTCTGTGCGGTATTAATTGTCTTAAGTGACAGCCCCTGAAACTCTAAGGAACATCTCAAACCTGGCCTCCATTGGTGGTAGAAAATATCCTCTTTGTCCCTCCACACTGTCTCACATACCACAGAAACCAAAGAGCAGAGACTTCATAAGGCTCGGAAGTGACATTGACGTTGACAAAGAGTGTTGCAAAGTCTCTCGCCACCCTGCATTTAAACACATAGGGTAAAGGCTCCTGGTTAAAGTATGCAATAACCTTCCACTGCACTTTACTGTTTACACCATCCTATCTTAAACAGGACCAAATGTGTGGTAGAAATAAAAGAGGCAATTTAAAGAAAATTAATTCCCTCCCCATTTTTTATTACCAACAGTTTTACCTATAAAACTCCTGCATCTTCAGAGAAGGCCATTATTATCACCCCACACCAAGAGCCCTGGCGTTCAATCTCAAGTGGAAGGTCCCACATGTGTTTTAAAAGAATATGGATTGGTGCTTTTTTTCTCTTCTGGAGACTGATCAAGATACCTAATGTGGAATAATTCAATAAAATAGTTTTGAAGAAGCACCACTAGATTGGTTCCTGGGATGAGAGCGTTGTCCTATGATACGAACATAGGAATTAGGAGCAGGAGTAGGCCACTCAGCCCCTTGAGCCTGTTCTGCCATTCAATAAGATCATGGCTGATCTGAATGTGACCTCAGCCCTACATTCCTGTCTACCCCCAATAACCTTTCACTCCCTTGTTAATCAGGCCCTGCCTTAAAAATATTCAAGAGCTCTGCTTCCACCTCCTTTTGAGGAAGAGAGTTCCAAAGACACAACCCTCTGAGAGAAAACAAAATCTCCTCATCCCTGTCTTAAATAAGCAACTCCTTATTTTTAAACAGTGACCCCTAGTTCTAGATTCTCCCACAAGAGGAAACACCTTCTCCATATCCACCCTGTCAGGACCCCTCAGGATCTTAAAGGTTTCAATTAAGTCACCTCTAACTCTTCTAAATTCCAGCAGATACAAGCCTAACCCTGTCCAGCCTTTCCTTGTAAGACAACCCGCCCATTCATGGTATTAGCCTAGTAAACCTTCTCTGAACTGCTTCCTATGGGTTTGCATCTTTCTTTAAATAAGGAGACCGATACTGTATTACAGTACTCCAGATGTGGTCTCACCAATGCCCTGTACAACTGAAGCATAACCTCCCTACTTTTGTAATCAATTCCCCTCACAATAAATGATAATGTCAGTTAGCTTTCCTATTTACCTGTCGTACCTGCATATTAACGTTTTGTGATTCATGCACAAGGACACCCAGATCCCTCTGAATCTTAGACCACTGCAGTCTCTCACCATTTTGGTAATAAGCTTCTTTTTTATTCTTCCTGCCAAAATGAACATTTTCACACTTGCCCACATTATACTCCATTTGCCAGATTTTTACCTACTCACTTAACCCATCTATGTCACTTCGTAGCCTCCTTACATCATCTTCACAATTTACTTTTCTACCTATCTTTGTGTCGTCAGCAAATTTAGCAACCATTCCTTCGGTCCCTTCATCCAAGTCATTTATATGATGAGGGATTGAGTAAACTGGCCCTCTACTCTCTGGAGTTTAGAAGAATAAGAGGTGATCTCTTCTGGAGGGGCTTAATAAGTTAGACACTGAGAGGTTGTTTCCCCTGGCCGGGGAATCTAGAACACGAGGTAATCTCAAGATAAGAGGTCAATTATTTAGGACTGAAATGAGGAGAAATTTCTTCACTCAAAGGGTTGTGAGTCTTTGGAATTCTCTGCCCCATAGGGTTGTGGATGCTCCATTGCTGAATGTACTTCAGGCTGGGATAGATGGATTTTCAATCTCTCAGCATATCAAGGGATAGGGGGGAACAGGCAGGGAAGTGGAGTTGAAGCAGAGGGTCAGCCATGATCATATTGAATGGTGGGGCAGGCTCGAGGGGCTATACAGTCTACTCCTGCTCCTATTTCTTAAGTTCCTATAAAATCTTTGTTATTCCTGGTAATGTGATTCCATGATCCTGATTGGCATTCTGATATCTTTTATCTCAACAGGTACAAAGCTCATGAAAAAAATAAGATACAGGCTGTTTACAGAAGATAGTTACAATTCAGGTCAGTTATGCTTGGCTATCTTCAGGATGATCCTGAATTCAACTTCTTGAAACTGTAGACCCTTGAGGGATCAGGGGATCATTGTCACTAACTGTTAGCCACCTAGGCCATCAGGAGCAACGTACCTTGTCCAGCAAAGTTTGTCAATTAACTCTTTCATGGTCATGTTATCCCACTCCATTGCAAGTTCAGCACTCCATGGTGCATCTGCAGGAATCTAAAAGTATTAAATTTAAAATCATTACAATATGCAGACAACAGGGGGTTGAGTCAGCAAACTGTCTCTTCACTTCTAAAATTTGCTTAGTGAGAAATGAACAAAGACCTCCAACTTTGGTATATTATTCATGTTATAACATTCTTCTCAGGGATATAAATCCTGCCAAGACAGAAAGCAACTGGCCTCAAAACTGCAGCAGTGCAGGGGGGCAGAAGTCAGAAATAAAGCTTTTGTGGGCCAGGAATTTCTGGCAGAGCCAAGATTCTGCTGGAGAAGTGTACTGGTCTAAACTCTGTTCTGGTTCAGACAGACTGAGGTGCCTGTCTTCACAATAGCAGCCACAGGCAAATGATGGAGCTAGGAGAACATTGTATAACCTCTGCTTATCCATTTCCCTTTGAGAATGTATGCAACTGTTTAACAGGCTCAATTTGGCAGGACCATTTCATCAAGGCAATTGGAATTGATTAAAGGGAACTGAGATTGTTTATGACCATCTCTTGGGGCCTGCAGCAAGCTTTGGAAAATTTTACTCAGTTTATGCTCAGGAAGCCTTCATTACTCTTGGAAATTATTCAATTTCGCAATCACTGAGCTAGGATCTGAGGGCTGTATGATAGACTTCTGAATGGGAATCACAATTTACAGGATCTGTACTAGAGTTGCCATCTGTGATTAAATGTATTCCTGAAGGTTTCATCACATGTCTTTCCCCCATGCTCCAGCCATTAGTCCCCCAACACCTCTAACTTATGGCCCAATGCCTTCCCACACCAGCTGGAAAGCAAAAAGATGCATTACCCAATTGGATGATGCTTGATGCCAAACAACATCTTTCCCCCCATTTTCAATGTTTCGATCCGGTAAAAAGAAAATTACGAAAAAAGACAACCTATTTTAATGTCGCTATGATTTTCTCCAGGGTTGTATATAGCAGTGTCCTGGAGATTGAATTTCAATTCCTGGAAACTCCGGGCTAACCCTGGAAGATTGGCAACCTTAATCTATACACTGAAGGGGAAAGAGGAGTTGGAGGCCATAAAGGAAACCAGGTAGCACCAGGCAAGAGCCTGATCATCCTAACACTATCCATCCAGTAGGACCCATATATCAATCTGTGCGTCCCAACACACTTCTCAGGAGCTCTGCCTCATGTGGCTGCATTTCAATCACAGTGCAGACAGCTCTCACTGTGGTACAGAACATGACCACAGCTGTTGAATTTTATGCCACTAGTTCATCCCAGGGAATCACAAGAGGATTTTTGACTTAAATTCCATCAGTTCAGTGAATTTGTTGTGCCTTCCCCTGTAAAACATGACAACAATGCCAGGGTGTTTCAGTCCATTCAATTTGATACTGTCCCCAAACAGATGACTCAGTGGGCCCTCAAATGTTTCAGAATTGCCAGATTCCCCAGGATTGTCAGGGCTGTTGATTGCATCCTTATGTCACTGTGTTCCCCAGATGTAAATCCCAGATTTATATCAATCAGAAAAATTTCAATCAGCTACAAGATGAGCCAAGTATCTGTTTAATGACCAGCACAGGTTAGAAGAGCACGTCTTCTGATCTCACTAACTACATATCCACATGAAAGACAAGAAGGGGAAATGTGGCACTGACAGACAGGAAAATAAATGTATGTGACCTTTCCAACAAAGAATACTTTCAGAAAGAAGCAAGCTTGTCACCTTCTTTCCCATTTCATCCAAAGTTCTCCAGAGGTTGTTGTAATCCAAGTAAGCAATAGGGTTCCACACAGGAGGAAATGGCCCATTAAACGGGTAAGACCTTCCCTGCAAAAAATGATGGCAAATGCAACAGAAACTTCAATTCAATGTGTTGGATATATATCCATTACTCAGATATACCCTGTATTGTACTGGATATGCATCTATTACTTAGACATACCCTGTTTGCATTGAATATGTGTATGATACTCAGGGATATAAAGTATTGTGCTGGTTACATACCAATTTATCCATTATTATGTTGGATGGATACTTGTTATTCAAGAATACACCATGAAGCACTGATTATGTACCCAACCCTCAGATATAGCATCGCTATGTGTATCCATTATGCAAGAGATACACAGTACTCTGCTGGATATATACTTGTTATCAGAGAGACCCAGTACATAATATATTTATTGTTCAGAGATTCTCGTTACAGCACTGGATATGTAATTATTATTCAAAGATGCAGAATATAACATCAGATATGTACCTATTACTCAGGGATTCAGAGTATTGCACTGGATATGTACCTGCTGCTCAGAGGATCTCACTACAGCACTGGAAATGTATTCATTACTCTGAGATACAGTATTTTTCAGTGTCCTATTCATATCAACTTTTAACTGTTTCTGATCCATGCTAATACATGCTCATAAAATGGAACTTGCATTCCTCCAAAGGCTTAATGGGTAAATTGAACACATGATATATTACAAAGCCACAAAGACTAGAAAGCCCCAGGTTTTATTTGCAGTCTGAGTTGAGGTACCATATCTTCAGGACAACGGTGAACTGTAATTCACTTTAGTGCCCTTGGGTTATGGAGGGGTGGAGTGAAGTCAACATTTCCACTTACAGCAAGAGTCAACAGGCTAAAAATTGAATTGCTCCTCTTTTTGGGAGCCTGGGTCAGGATGTGCAATTATCCTACACTCAGGGCAGAATTTTCTTTGCCCGCTAGCATGGGCATGATAGGTGGCATGATTTGACAATATGACGCGATCGGTTTCATGACGGTGGGAAGGCAGGTCGCGAATGTCCGCTCAGCCCGCTAATGGCGGGCCACGTTTCCCACTATCAGTCGTCAGGATCTCCATCAATTGTTATACATCAGCATATCATTATCAGGCTATCCCGCCAGGCTCTTGCTCCCCCGCTGGATCATCCGTCCACATTGGTGGGAAAGCACACCGACATGTTTCACAACAGCACACGGACGACATGCACTTAGTGGCCTGCATTTTGGGTGAACGGTGGTGGGCGGGGGTTGAGCACAAACAACGTTCTGCAGAGCTCGCCAAGGTCGCCTGTTGCATTGCAGGCTTCAGGGGCACCAGGGTGTCAGTACAGGAAAAAGACACCCAACATTTCAATGCTGCAGGGAAAGCTCAGGCTGTGCTGCCATGAAGGCTCAGATTTCTGTCATTATGGCTGCGCATCTCAATGCTCAAAGGGGCTTTCAGGTGCTCACAGCTATCCAACAATCTGTCCTCCAAGAGATTACTAGGACTATCGAGGCACCACACCAGGGGAGTGCAAGTGTTTTCATGAAGCATGGACCTCTCTCAGGTGACAGCATTTTCATGGGGATTTTCAACTACTCTGATATTAATTGGATAGAAAAGGTAGGTAAAGGGGATAAGGGGATGGAGTTCCCACAAATTGTATAGGACTCTTTTCTAACCCAATACATAAAGAGTCCAACAAGGGAAGATTTGCTATTAGATCTAGTAATGGGAAATGAACTGGATTAGATAAGGGAATAAAAAATAGGGGAACATCTAGGCAATACTGACCATGATATAATATTTTTTAAGATGATGCTAGAGAAGAATATAAGTACGATGAAAACCAGGGGCAGAACTTTTAGCCGAGCTGGTGGGTGTGTGCCCAACCTGTTCGAGCGTAAAATGACGCACGATATTTCAGTCGGCGGGCACATGTGGGAGTCAGCAGCACACCCACCGATAATTAGCAGGTCTATTAAGGCCATTAAAGTAATAATTAAATGGGAGTTTTCACTGCCTGTCCAACCTTCGCGACTGCTCCTGGGCCCACTCACTGCACCCGCCAATGAGGTAAAAATCCTGCCCCAGATTACTAGATTGGAGAAAAGATGATTTTGAGGAGCTGAGAATAGAACTTGGGAAAATAAAATGGGCAACAATATTGGTAAACAACAATGTAGAACAACCATGGGAAACATTTAAAAAAGTGTCCAACAGAGTGCTGGAAAAATATATTCCACTAAAAGGGAGAAAAACAAACTAAACACCCAAGGGACTCCATGGATGAATAAAGATCTAAAGGAACATTAGAGGATTAGGAAAGAGGCATATGTTAAGTACATAAATAGCAGACAAGTGCAAAATAAAAGAGAAGATGAAGAGATTAGGAGAAAAGTTTAAAAAAAAATAGAATCTATGAAATTACATTATCAAAGGACATAAAGCAAAATGGTAAAATATTTTACAGGCGCATCAATAAAACAAAGGAAGGCTGTGATGGGAATAGGAACATAATGCCACAGGTAATGATAGATAGCAGAAATATTAAATAATTATTTCACTTTGATATTTACCAGGGAGAGAGAATAAGAATATTATATCATGGTCTGTATTGCCTAGATGTTCCCCTATTTTTTATTCCCTTATCTAATCTAGTTCATTTCCCATTACAACATAGAATAATGAGATGAGAACCATAGAACCATAGAACCATAGAAAAGTTACAGCACAGAAGGAGGCCATTCGGCCCATCTTGTCCATGCCAGCCCGAGGACACCCAGGTGCCATTCCTAATCCCACCTTCCTGCACCCGGCCCACAGCTCTGTAGTTTACAGCACTTAAGGTGCAGATCTAGGTACTTTTTAAAAGAGCTTAGTGTTTCTGCCTCTACTACCAACTTGGGCAGCGAATTCCAGACACCCACTACCCTCTGCGTAAAAAAGTTCTTCCTCATGTCCCCCCTACACATTCTGCCACTTATCTTGAATCTATGTCCCCTGGTTCTAGAATTCTCCAGCAAGGGAAACAATTTTATCCTGTCCACTCTATCTATTCCCCTCATAATTTTGTACACCTCAATCAAGTCACCTCTCAGCCTTCTTTGTTCTAAGGAAAACAACCCCAACCTATCCAATCTTTCCTCATAGCTACACTTTTCTAACCCTGGCAACATTCATGTAAACCTCCTCTGCACTCTCTCCAGAGCTATTATGTCCTTCCTGAGAAATTAGATAAGTGCAGTTAAAATAAAAAAGGGGGTGCATTGAATAAACTCATAGGGTTTAAAATAAAAAGAATGCATCCATAAATTTTAAAAGAATCTAGGTAAGAGATAGCTGAGGCATTATTAAATTATTAAACATATTTAATAATTCATTAGATAAAAGGTGCAGTGCCAGAGGATTAGTGAATAGATAAAGTAATTTCTTTATTTAAGAATTGGGACAGAACATACCCAGACTGGCCAGCTTAAAATCAGTGGTTGGAAAAATAATGGAGTACTTGCCAGAAGAGAGAATAGAAGAACATCCAGAAATCAGAAATATAAAAATCAAAATCAGCATAGGTTTCAAAAGTGAAAAACTTGCTTGACCAATCTTATTAAATTTTTTGAAGAGGTACAGAGATAATAGACAATGGTAATACAAGGGATGTATAAGAAAAGGACATAAGTATGATAAAAAAACAGGGGCAGAATTGTTAGCCGAGTGGCCGGTACGCACCCAACCTGTTCGAGCGTAAAATGACACACGATATTTCGGTTGGCGGGTGCATGTGGGAGTCAGCAGCGCGCCCACCGACAATTAGCACCTTCAATAAGGTGCCCCATAATAGACGATTGAATAAGGTCAGATAATGTCAAATCAGGGGACAACTGGCAGGATGGATTGCTAGCTGGCTACAAGACAGAAAACAGAGAGTTGGAGTAAAGGGCAGTTATTCAGAATTGCAGAAAATAGGGAGTGGTGCTCCACAAGGATCAGTGCTGGAACCACTGCTGTTTACAGTTTGCATTTTAATGATTTGTACATCAGAATCAAAAACATAATTTCTAAATTTGCAGATGACTCCAAGTTGTGGGAGGATAGGCAATATTGAGGAGGGCTGCAACAAGTTACAGGAGGACATTAATAAATTTGCAAAATGAGCAAATATTTGGCAAATGAAGTTCAACACAGACAAATGTGAGGTAGCACATTTTGGCAGGAAGAATAGGGAGGTCACTTAATACTTGGAAGGTACAAGTCTAGATGGGGTAGAGGAACAAAGGGGTCTCAAAGTCCAAAACACCAGTTGCACCACAGGTCAGCAAGACCATAAAAGGACAAGCCAAGCACTAAGCTTTCTAGAGAGATAGAATTGAATAGTAGGGGAGTTATACTAAATCTGCATCAAACCTTGGTTAGACCACATTTAGAGGACTGAATGCAGTTCTGATCACCATATTATTAAAGGCTTCTGGAGGCACAGGAGAAGGTGCAGGGAAGATTTACAAGGATTATGTCAGAAATGTGTGGGTATACCATCAAGAAAGAATCGACAGGTTGGGTCTCTTTTCTCTTGAAAAAGGGTTAAGGGGTGAAAATAAGGAGGTCTTTAAATTTAATGAAGGTTTTGATAGAGTGAATACAGAGGAAATGTTTTCTCTTGTGGGGAAGTGCAGTCACCAAGGAATCCAACAGGAAATTCAGAAGAAAGTTCTGTACTCAAAGGGTGGTGGGAATGTGAAACTTGCTACCACAGGGAGTGGTTGAGATGAATAGTATAAATGCATTTAAGGAGAATCTAGACAAGCATATTAGGGAAAAGGGAATAAAGGGTTATGATGATAAATTCAGATAAGGAAAGATGGGAGGTTGAGCTGAATGGCCTATTTCTGTGCCATGTATCCTTTCTGATCCTATATAATATAATTTGAAAACAAACTACCTCCTGAGTTCTCACAACGATAATCAAGTCCAGCGATCAGTATTAAGGTGATTTTAAAGATGACCGGGATCAGTGCAATTGAGAACGAAGGCAGACAGGAAGCTCTCCGTCCCTCTGCAACTTTCAAATCTCATTTATAAAATCAGAGGAAGTCTCCCACCTAAGCCGTCAGGAAGATCTGGGTGGCCAGTGGCTGGGAATGGGATTTCACATGTCAAAAGGCCATTTCCAGGTATCTGAATGAACAGTCCCCAGCAGTAAATGTTTGGGATGTTGTTTAAAAGTGGAGGGAAGCCTGGGGCAGGGGAGGCTTCAGGTTTCCCTCTGCAACACAGAAGAACATTCACGTTCCTCCTGACCCATAAAGAAACCAATAGTTTTTTTTTATGCAGCTTGCCTTTCTAGGCCTCTTCTGACCCAGCAGAATTCACTGCCTAACAGGTTTGGCCTGGTTTTCGCTGGGTCGGAGAGATTATAATTCATCCCTGCATCTAAAATATGGAAACATTGGAAACATAAACATTTTTTCTGTTATCGTTTTGTAATTTGTACAATAATGTAAGAAAATGCAAGGATGACATTTATTGTTTGTGAAATGAATCCTTGGTAGCACTGGAACACTGGTCAAACAAATCTATGCTTGTGCTCTCTCTCAAACAGGAACAAAGGCCAATTCCAAAGGCAACAGGATACAGACGCTAATCAATCAGAAATTTCAACAATGTTATCATCATAAATGTCACCGTACATGACGTGGCATCAGCTGTAGCATCTTATCAGTGGATACAGTGAGCAGGAAGTCTCCAGCTCCTTGGCGAACACACCATGAGCCTGCCTGGAAACATGAGACTCTATAATACACAGCAGGGAAACAGCAGCTCAGAAAGGAGATCAACTCCTGTTTTCACTGCTGTAATATAACTCCACATCCCAATATAGCTACTGTCCATGGTTTACATCCTAACTATTCATCACGGAGGGGCCATAATGTCGCTTGCGCTAATTTTACTTCTGTATTGTGTTTTTTATTCATGTTCATGCATAGAAAACATATAAACAAGTTTTCACTGATGCCACGTTATCACAGTCGTTGACACAGTGTCAGGGCTTCAGGGTTCAGCCAGCCAGTCACATAGTGACAGACATTTTATAGGGCTCAGATGGTCAGTCACAGACTATTGTAGATTTTGGTTATTTTGACAGCAGTGGTGTAAACTAGAACAACAGGCGAGGGCTGAGCAACAGCATCAAAAAAAGCTGAGAAGTCAAGAACAGCCTGACATGCTTTGTGAAATCAAGAGGTTACACAGGTTTAAAACTTAAGAGTTAGATATTCACTTGTATCAATGAGAAAAAATATTAGTACTTGAAAGATTGAAGGGAATTGTAAATGCTGATGACATGAAATTGATGCTGCATTTCTAGGGGTGTTTGGGAGCATAATACCCCAGAAAACGTCAATGTTTTACATTAATGAATGCTTTCTGGTACATTTTAAGCACTTATAATTCACACTTAATATGTTTTATGTAATATGTAAAGGCATTATTTGGATTTTAGCAGTACACACAGGCCATGTTTGATACCTTATAATAGGCATTTGTAACCTCCCCTCTTTGTTGTCAGTGCTGATAGCCATATTGTACGTTAGTATATTATACTACTATATTCAGTACACAGAGGTCACAATCCTGGCGAGTAGCATTGAACACAGCATGTAGAGGAGACAGAAACACACTCTGGTATCTTTATCACTGAATTTACTCAGCTGTGGGACTTGGGTACAGGAGGTAGGGGGAGAGATGCACTAATTTTTGTCAGCAGGTACTGATGCATGGACTAAAATGCTTCAAAATGCTGCACGAAACATTGACAGTAGGCATGTATGCAGTAGGATAGTACTATCAAGGCATACATTGAATCATTCACACAAGAAACTACACTTTCATAAGGTTCAGTCACAGCAAGGAGCTTGAGTAGTGTAGGATTCAATCAATCATGCCATAACAGACTGTTATCATGAACAACCGGTCAGTCACTATATTGTATATCGGAACTATATCGTATAAAACCTAAATTCCATGCTTATAAAATAGTGCAATACACCAAAGGCAGAATTTTACGACCCACGGGCAGGTGTGTGCCTGACCCGATCAGGCGTAAAATAGCACGCGATGACATCAGACAAGTGTCCCGATGTCATTGCGCACTCGTCATTGCGGGCGCTTGCATGAGTCAGCAGCACACCCGCCAACAATTAAGAGGCCTATTAAGGCCGTTAATGGGTTAATTAAGTGCGATTTTTCATTGCCCGTCCAACGTTATGGTGGGCGGGCGGGCGAATCTGCCAAGCAGCCTTTGGAGCTTTGAGGAAACCTCATCCACAGGCGAGATGAGGTTTCCGATAATCATTTAAAAAAATGTTTTGCCTGGATTTTTATAATCTATATGTTCATGTGAAGAAGTCTGATGTGTGGACATTTTTTCCTGCATTTATAAATCTTTATTTCATGGTTTAAAATTCTACAGCTCCCTGAGGCAGTTCTCTGCCTTCAGGGAGCTTTCCTTCCACACTCCCCTGTGCCCCGCACTGACTTCAGTGCTCACCCTCCTCCCACCCCCATCCCGACAGCGCTGAGCCTTTCAGCGCACGTTTCATGCTAGCTGGCCGTTACTTGGCCAGCCAGTGTGAAATCGCAGTGGGCGGCTGATGGCGGCTGCCGGCCCATTATCCCGGCCTCTCCCGGGCCTGCCCACTGTGCCTGCCCAACAACCCGAAAACCCTGCCCCAAGTGTTCATTACAGGGCAGGTAAAAGCATCATTTATGAGGAGAACATATAAAAACATGCAATACACATAAGAAAGTAGCAATTGTGTTAGCGCATTGTCAAATTACATGTGAGATCAGCTGGTGTTATATGATCATCTCTTGTGTACTGATATACACTCAGACCTAGATGTATTTTGGGGCAGGTATTACTCAAATAGATAATCCTGTAAGAGCCAGTAAATGCAATCAGTAACTTCTAAAGTTTATAGCCTGATATCAGTACGCCCAAACAGATGTATTAAAGATGACAGCCTACCTTCAGGAGCTTTGCTTTTGCGGTGTATCTATGACAACAAAAGCAAAATACAAGCCAAAAAGGGCAATCTCTCTTTGGAAAACCGTAATAGAAGCACATTGCCATTTATATCAAAAGAAGATGAAAATACTAAGCATTTTATCAATAGTTAAAATGAAGAATACTAAAAGCAGGCAAAAGTAGAATATAAGAAAATTTCCTGCTGGGTTTAATAGGCTGATAGCTGCTGTCACATTAACAATAGCTCATTGCCACTGTTTAACATAAAGATTAACATTTTGTCTCTACTGCAAAGTTCTAGGCCTGTATTTTTGCCTGTGAGTTGGGTGCTCAGAGTTGGGAGAATTCCCAGCTCCGCAAACCTGGCTTTAAGGGCTGGATTTTCACCGAGTTGGGAGCCCTTTAAAAAAAGCAGCCGTGATCCAATTCCCGACCCTATTCCCACAGTTTCTGATTTCCAGGAAGTCTTTTAAGGGTGCGGGCTGGTTCAAGTCAAAAGCCCCCAACCTGGACTCCCGATCTTGCCAGCTTCATTGTGAAGATAATCCTGTCCTAGTGCTCCACAATTTTCATGGAGTTGGTCCAGCTTATCAAAGGGTCGCAGTTCATTGCACCTCAGAGGTGATGTAAACCATAATCTGCAGGATGGGACCTTTTGAAAGGGAAGTTGCTGAGCTATGCCATCCCAAACATTCTCTATGGACCCTCATGTTCCCATGCCAAGCTATGCCCCCAAACAACCCCTACAGCCCTTCATTTCCCCTATGCAAAATTATGCCCACTCCCAAGAATACTTAATGAAACTTGGCCGAGAGTACAGAAATCCATTAGTCTGTTGAAACTCCTGAGCCCCAGAGAAAACATTACTTGATTGACAGCTCTGGTTCTCTGGTCAATGCTGTCAATTTCACAATGTTCACTTACACACAATAAAGAGGTTTCAAGAGCATGTAGTTTCTGCTATTGATGCTTTAAAGGGTCTAGATGGTTGACACTTTTATTGGGCTGTAGTAAAAGGGAGTTTTTTTAAGTAAGCAACAAGTTATCAATGAACGACAGGTTTATGTCAACAGAGTGAAATACCAAGCAATGATTTTTTTTAAACACTCCAGACATTCTTTTCAAAGATTAAAATGGCAGGACTTTTACATGCCTTGACAGCTTGACAGCTCCCTTTGACAAGAGCTTTTGACAGTTCCTCTTGATACTTTTGACAGGTCCTCTTGATAGGTCCTCTTGACAAGTCACCTTAATAGGTCCTTTTGACAATCTTGACAGTTCATTTTGAGAAGTCTGCTAACAGTTCCAGTGAGCTTGACAGTTAATGAGCTTATGCAATTTTTACGCACATTCATGCCTAATTTTCACAATTCCAAAGGGCAGCTGGCCTTCCCCAAAGCTGTCCCAGGGCCAGATCCAAAGGGTTACCTTGCCTCTCCAAAGAAATGCATAAAGTTCAGACCTACTTTTACAGCTCTGCACACTTCAAGTTTCACACTCCTGGGCTACCAAATTCTGACTTCAGTGGAGGCAGTTGATGCTTTAAATGGTCAGCTGCTTCTGTGAATCATGCAGGCATGAAATGTGAACCACCCCATTCCTATCCCCATGAAAATGGGATGTGCCATGTTCGGCAGCGGGACTAACAATTTGTGGGCACTTCTGCCATTTTCACCACAATGGAGATGCTCTCCATCATGGTGAAAATCCAGGTGTTACAATTTAAAATAAGATTTTCACCTTTTACCAACTCTAGCAGTGTAGGATGTACCAGGCCTGGGAGTGGATCCTGGCTTGAATGCCAATGCTTTTTCTACCTTTGAAAATTCATCAATAACTTTTAGAATTAATGTCACAACATCATAAGTTAGAGAAATTAGTAATAAAATGCACTGATTTGTAAACTAGGCTTTTGCTGTTCTACTACATTTTAGAGATTTGCAGATTGCACACTTAAAAACAAGTCTGACAAAAATACTTTGGCTGTGTCAAGGAGGGGTAGGGAACGTAGTAAAAAATCCTCAGAGACACAAAGAATTCTCCCACTTCCTTTTTTACTGCTTCTTAATTAATTACATCTTTTAATTTCTTCAGTTTCGCCAATCTGGATTCATGTGCTGTTGAACAAGGACGTTCTAGGCTGTCAATATTTAATGGCCATTTATGCCATTTCTCTGGTATTCCTGTCAATCTCCCCTGAAGTTACGGTAGGACATCGGAAGATCCTGCCGTTGAAATTTTACCCCGGAGGATTTATCTTAGTGAAAGGTTTTTAAGACCGCCAACAATTTGTGTTCCAGCAGTGTAACACTAGCTTCTAGATTACTGAAGGCAACTCAGGCCAATCGGGGGCACTCTCAAGTATAGTTTAGAATTTCGTTGAGAGGCTTAAGACTTCTGCCATGCGAACACAAGGTAATGTCACCTTAGTTCAGTTTAAGTTATTCCTCTGCAGCAGGCTGGGATGTGGACAGGATATCTTGGCAATGTCCATATCTGCTACACCTAGGGCAGAATTTTTACCTAGTCAGGTGGGCATGGCAGACAGGCTCAGGAGTGGCTGCGCAACGGTCCACCACCCATGATCAGAACCTATTAATGGCCAGCCAGTGTGAAATATGTGCTGATAACCTCAACGCTGCCTGGGTAGGGGTGGGGGGAGCATAAGTGTGGAAGTGTGCGCATATGCGGGGGTGCACTCAGTGAAAGCTCCCTGAAGGCACAGAGCTGCCTCAGGGAGCTGAAGATTTTTGACATTAAAAATAAAGATTTCAAAAATAAGGAATACATGTCCCCTCTGTCACATGAGCAGGGGCATGTTAAAAATGAGTTTAAAATTTTTTTATTGTTTTTTTAATCACTGTTCGAAACCTCATCCTGCCCTTGAATGAGGTTTCACAAAAAATGCAAAGGCTGCTTCGCCTATTCGCCCGCCAGCCATAAGGTTGGACAGGCAGGGAAAATTTCACTTTAATTAATTGATTAATGATCTTAACAACCCTGTTAATTGTCGGTAGACATGCTATCGACTCCCATGCGTGCTTGCCAGCCGAAATATCGCGCGAGTGCGTGATGACCTCGGGATGCTCGCCCAACATCATCATGCGTTATTTCACACTCACACGTGTTGGGTGCGCACTCGCACACCGAGCTGAAAATCCTGCCCCTAAAGTCTATAATTTGCTTTAGGTGGTGTGCTGTCTACAGATGCCACTAAATGTCCATGCACACATCAAGAAAGCACATTCTGCCAATGACTGACTCCATGATAGTATCTGGAAGCATTGAGCTGGAGACTAAAATCGAACTCTACCAGTCATTGTCCTTAACTGCAATCTGATATGGGTAATATGTTCACAATCTGCTATAGGATGATGAAGTCACTTACTGCTTGGGCATATTCGAACAAACGAGGAGTCCACCAAAGGAGGACATTACCTATATCGAATTGTCATTGTGGACCTCAAGTGTCTTTGGTGAAGGGTTCCAGAGCTTTGATGTGGCACCTTTAGCAGACCCAGGGTTCTGCACCATACATCAGGGTGACAAGGACAATGTTCTGGCAGAGTTTGATTTAGTCTTCGGCTTAATGCCATGCTGCTTCCAGACACTATCATGGAGTCAGCCATAGGCAGAACTTGCTTTCTGGATGCATGCAAAGATATACAGTGGTATCCCTAGACAGCACACTACCAATATGAGAATTTTTCTACAGCCTTAAAGCAGATGTCATCAATGGTTGATTGGTGCTTCATAACATGTATCTGGTGCTGGTTGAAACATAACCTCAGTCTTGAACATACTAATTTGCTAAAACACTAAAAGTTTTTAGCAGCACTCACGAATTTGTTTGCCATAGCCTAGGTGCCTTAAGCTTGATGTGCACAGCTAGGGTATAGCCACCTGCATACAAAGGCTATCCGATTACTGCCTCTTTGGCTTTGGTGAAGGCAAATAAGTGCAGGTCAGAGGCTAGGAATTCTGCAGTAACTCACCTCCTGACTCCCCAAAGCTGTGAAGCTGTGAAGGCACGCAGTCTGGAAGGTTGAAATGTCCACCATATGCTATACTTAATGTCTACGTGTTGCAGCACCAGTGACAAAAAAACATGCAAAACAACTTCAATCTCAAGAACTACATCTCTTCTTTTCAACATCATATTTATAAAAATTAGTATGAAGTAGAATATTTTACCTTCACAAAATGAATCAGTTGTTCTTTTTCATTTACTTGGTATGTATTTATTCCCAGCTCCTTTGCTAATCGCAAAATACGATTTTGAGTGGGTCCAACGTATGCTCCTCCTAAGTCAACGTACTGGAACTCTGGACCCTATAAGGAATAATAATATCAATAACATTATGATCTGTAGCATTTTTCTTCTTAGTTTGTCTGCTATCCTGATGGCAAAGACTCCTGCTGATCTCGGTGTCAGTATCACTCTGCTACATTGAATTGCTATTTTGCAAGTGCAAGTCTAGGCAATATTTGGCAGCATTGGCGGAGAAGAATAGAGTTGACGTTTCAAGTCCTCATGACCCTTCGACAGAACTTGAGTTCAAGTCCAAGAAAGAGTTGAAATATAAGCTGCTTTAAGGTGTGTGTGTGGGGGGCGGAGAGAGAGAGAGAGAGAGAGGTGGAGTGGGGGTGTGGTTGTAGGGACAAACAAGCAGTGATAGAAGCAGATCATCAAAAGATGTCAACAACAATAGTACAAAAGAACACATAGGTGTTAAAGTTAAAGTTGGTGATATTATCTAAACGAATGTGCTAATTAAGAATGGATGGTAGGGCACTCAAGGTATAGCACTAGTGGGGGTGGGGAGAGCATAAAAGATGTAAAATAAAAATTTTTTTTTTTTCTTTTTCTCTTTTTATAATGGAAATAGGTGGGAAAAGGAAAATCTATATAATTTATTGGAAAAAAAAGAAAAGGAAGGGGGAAACAGAAAGGGGGTGGGGATGGGGGAGGGAGCTCACGACCTAAAGTTGTTGAATTCAATATTCAGTCCGGAAGGCTGTAAAGTGCCTAGTCGGAAGATGAGGTGTTGTTCCTCCAGTTTGCGTTGGGCTTCACTGGAACTATGCAGCAAGCCAAGGACAGACATGTGGGCAAGAGAGCAGGGTGGAGTGTTAAAATGGCAAGCGACAGGGAGGTTTGGGTCATTCTTGCGGACAGACCGCAGGTGTTCTGCAAAGCGGTCGCCCAGTTTACGTTTGGTCTCTCCAATGTAGAGGAGACCACATTGGGAGCAACGAATGCAGTAGACTAAGTTGGGGGAAATGCAAGTGAAATGCTGCTTCACTTGAAAGGAGTGTTTGGGTCCTTGGACGGTGAGGAGAGAGGAAGTGAAGGGGCAGTTATTGCATCTTTTGCGTGGGCATGGGGTGGTGCCATAGGAGGGGGTTGAGGAGTAGAGGGTGATGGAGGAGTGGACCAGGGTGTCCCGGAGGGAGCGATCCTTACGGAATGCTGATAGGGGGGGTGAAGGGAAGATGTGTTTGGTGGTGGCATCATGCTGGAGTTGGCGGAAATGGCGGAGGATGATCCTTTGAATGCGGAGGCTGGTGGGGTGATAAGTGAGGACAAGGGGGACCCTATCATGTTTCTGGGAGGGAGGAGAAGGCATGAGGGCAGATGCGCGGGAGATGGGCCAGACACGGTTGAGGGCCCTGTCATTTTAACACTCCACCCTGCTCTCTTGCCCACATGTCTGTCCTTGGCTTGCTGCATTGTTCCAGTGAAGCCCAACGCAAACTGGAGGAACAACACCTCATCTTCCGACTAGGCACTTTACAGCCATCCGGACTGAATATTGAATTCAACAACTTTAGGTCGTGAGCTCCCTCCCCCATCCCCACCCCCTTTCTGTTTCCCCCTTCCTTTTCTTTTTTTTCCAATAAATTATATAGATTTTCCTTTTCCCACCTATTTCCATTATAAAAAGAGAAAAAGAAAAAAAAAATGTTTTTTTTTACATCTTTTATGCTCTCCCCACCCCCACTAGAGCTATACCTTGAGTGCCCTACCATCCATTCTTAATTAGCACATTCATTTAGATAATATCACCAACTTTAACTTTAACACCTATGTGTTCTTTTGTACTATTGTTGTTGACATCTTTTGATGATCTGCTTCCATCACTGCTTGTTTGTCCCTACAACCACACCCCCACTCCACCTCTCTCTCTCTCTCTCTCTCTGCCCCCCACACACACACCTTAAAGCAGCTTATATTTCAACTCTTTCTTGGACTCGAACTCAAGTTCTGTCGAAGGGTCATGAGGACTCGAAGCGTCAACTCTTTTCTTCTCCGCCGATGCTGCCAGACCTGCTGAGTTTTTCCATGTAATTCTGTTTTTGTTTTTGTTTTTGTTTTGGATTTCCAGCATCCGCAGTTTTTTTGTTTTTATCTAGGCAATATTTGTTGACAAGCTATTTACAGTGTGGGCATCACAGGCAGGACAGATTCTGTTGCATGATATTTGCACATATATGCTTTCCAGCATAATCGGGAATCTTCTTCAGTTCAATGACACTGAGACCAGCTTTGAAAGCTGCAAATCAGCTAATGTAACAATAATCATTTGCATTCCTGTTTCTCTCCTGAGATGCAGAGAAATACCACAAGGAGCTTTACATTGAGGAGGCAGGCCTTAGCAGGAGGGAGTAAGGGAGAATAAAGAGAATTTGGCTGAAAAGGCATGCTTGGGAAGGTTTGTTAAAGCAGGGAGAGATGACAAGAAAGAAATCAAGGGAAGGAGGCCCAGAGCACAGTGATGGTGCTAGCACACTGAGAACAGAATTTTTATTAATTCATTGGATGTGGGCATCACTGACTAGGCCAGCATATTTTGCCCATCCTTAATTGCCCCCGAGAAGGTGGTGGTGAGGTCACTTCTTGAACCGCTGCAGCCCCTGTGGTGTAGGCGCTCCCACAGTGCTGTTAGGAAGGGAGTTCCACAATTTGATCCAGAGACAGTGAAGGAACAGTGATGTAGTTCTGAGACAGGATGGTGTGTGAATTGGAGGGAAACTTGCAAGTGGCGGAGTTCCCCTACGTCTGCTGCTGTTGTCCTTCTAGATGGTAGAGGTAGTGGGTTTGGAAGGTGCTGTTGAAGAAGCCTTGTTGAGCTGCTGCAGTGCATCTTGTAGATGATAATTGCTGCTGCCAATGTGTGTTGGTGGTGGAGGGAGTGAATATTTAAGGTGGTGGATGGGATGCCAATCAAGCAGGCTGCTTTGTTCTGGATGGTGTAGAGCTTCTTTTGTGTTGTTGGAAGTGGACTCACCCAGGCAAGTGGAGAATATCCCATCATGCTCCTGACTTACGGCTTGTAGATGGTCAGCAAGATTTGCAGAGTCAGGAGATAAGTTACTTGCCTCTTGTAGCCACAGTATTTATATGGCTAGTCTAGTTTAGTTTCTGGTCAATGGTAACCCGGGATTGTTCTAGTGAGGGAATCAGTGATGGTAATGCCATTGAATGTCAAGTGCGATAGTTAGATTCTGTCTTGTTGGAGATGGTCATTACCTGGCACTTGTGTTATAAATACCCAGTTAATAGTTCATAGTAATATTTTAGAGGTAATTTTTAGTTCTTGGATGATTAAAGTTTAACTGTAGAAAATGAGATAAATGTAACTAAAGCAACTTGAAGACTGCTACATCAAAAAGGTTGGGGTCATGTTGACTTAAGGGGTTAACAGCTGGAAAGGTTAAGATCACGAAACAGCAGATAGGCTTACTTAGCTGGAGAAGTGGAAACAAGGTGTCGACACTGCTTGCAAAGAAATGCAGCCGAGAGAGTTGTGTTGCTTTGGGAGTTAAAGTTACCATTAATTTAAAAGCATTCAGTGAGCTCTCGAGGGCTTTGTCTTCATGGAGATCGGTGGAGCTTAATCAAATTCTATGGTTTCAATTTATCTGTGTGTTTACTGGGGGAATGAATATTCTGCAGCAGGGGAAAAGGCCACACCAAAAATATGCTGTTGTTCACAGGCTCCTGGCAGCAAAAGTGTTGCTGTTGGCTGGCTTTGTGCAGCTGGGGCTCAGGGGAGCTAAGGTGGCAGAAGGTCACTGCCTCCTTGCTAGAAAGGGTTAGGGTTCAGAAGAAGCCTGGGAGCCACTTATAGCTTGGTGGAACTGGGGTTATTGGAACTTGGTGAAATTCAGGGCAGTGCCAGCCGGCTATTAAAGAGCTGAAATTGCACGAATAAATAGAGGCTGGGGTGCAGCCTCAGTAATCCAAGGGATGGAGTTTTGGGAGACGAGATTGAAACCCTGGAAGTGTGCAGTTATTGATGCCGTCCGAGTTGGAGCAGCTTTGAAGGAATTCAGAGGCTTGATATTTGAAAGTGAAAAGTTTGGAGTCCTGCATGAGGGACACAGAGTTTCAACGAGCTTGTTTGACTCAGTATTTGCTGATATCTGGGTGGGTTGATGAGAAGTCTGTGGGAACTGTCTTGGTTGCATTTACTATGTATTGTATAGTGTCATATGTTCAACCACGATTTGCCTGTTAATTCACATGTACCTCATATTAGCCCTGAATGTTAGAGCATAACATAGATATTGTAAATTATTTTATCTTTTTGACCTTATATGGTAAAGCTTAATTTTGTTTGTCCAAAACCCATGCAATCTTGTGGCTTTATTCTCGAAGCAAGTGTCTTGAATTTCAATATCAAGCCTCTGAATTCCTTCAAAGCTGCTCCAACTCGAACTGCCTCAATGACGGCACACCTCCCAGGGTTTCAATCTCGTCTCCCGAAATCTGGTTTTCAAGGAACTGCTCTATTACTGCCTGCATGGCTGACAAACTGGGCAAATAGGTTGTGCTATTGTTCAAACATGCAAGTGACTGCACTCTTAGTAGTTCCAATACTCACTTCCCTCTAGTTCCAACCTCAACCTTGCATAAAAGTATTAGAATTTGCATCAGTCCTTCTGAAGCATGTGTTGCAAGTACTTTTCATGGGCCACATTGCTAACCAAACATCCTTCACATTAGCCAGTGTATAACCTAATCCTCCACAGAACACGGCCCAGATACTGAACTACTCCTCCACAGAATATGTCCTGGGTCCTTTTGATTCCTGTAACCCAACTCCCAAATTAATTTCTGGAATATCTGCAACTCCTGAAACGTAGAAGTTGGAGTAATTTTCATGACTTACTTGAATAGTGTATGTTCTTCCACCAACACGATCTCTAGCCTCCAAAACCACCACTTTCAGGCCCCTCTCTGTTAGGAGTTTGGCAGCTGATAGACCTAGAGAATGAAGACAACAGGATAAGATAGGAACCAGGATCTGTATGCCAAGGGAAAGCCTGGACGTGGACCAGAAAATAAAGTTGCATCAAAACTAAATAATTTTGCATTAAAAGTCACCCCATGTTAATTCTTCAGATTCATCAGCTTCTCTGCATGATAGTCACAACAAAACAAAATGCTGTTGATCAACTTAAAATGGGCACACTTAGAATCAGGCTCAGGGCATTTGTGATCCTTTGTAGCAAGCCTAGAACCACACAGGAAAGTTTTATTTGTGATAACAGACTGGGACAATCTGGTCAATGGGCATCATCTAGGAAGTGTATAGTGTGGAAGATAGCTGGTGATAGCTGGTCTTCCATAAGCTTGATTGGATAATGCAAGGACATTCTTATTAAAATAGGACAATTTAGATATATCATTGAGAGGAAGGAATTAGTATGCACATCCTGTCGCTTTGTGACTCCACCCACTGGTCCTGCTAACTCTCTCTCCTTTTTCAAAGCTGCATGTTAAAATGTTTTTCTTTCAAAACACCAGCAAATTCAGTTCCAAAAATTACAAAATAAATCTGTCTGCATTGCAAGCACCTTTCACTTCCACTACCGGTAAACCTGAGAGCTTAATGATCTTTCACTGATATAAATCAATTCAAAGTCATCCATCTGCATTCAGTATAGCGCTTGCCTCCCACTCATTTCCGATATACTGACAGTACAATAAAGGTTTCTGAGATGATCTCTTCAAGCTATTGAGGTGTAAATCAATATATGTCAAAGTACAGCAGTAGAGCAGGAAATTACACGCCTTGGAGAGTGGATTGTAAACAACTAAACAGGAATGATTTCAGAACACCAGCTGTTGTTGCTGAACCTACACATCATGCAACTTGTTTAATTTGATTCATTTTACGAATGCAATATCCAGTTTCAGTAGCTCAATTATAATTAAAACTTTCAAAAGTAAATTTGCTTATGCATTGTCGAAAGCTTGTGTTGTCATTTGGTAAAATGCAAGTGAAGAAGTTAACAAAAATGTAAAATATGATCAAATATATTTTGTACATAACTTCTACCCTTATAAGTAATTTCAGTGGCCTCCTTTAATGGAGTGCTTAGGAGTTTTGAGCCATGCTCTAATACTGAAACATGCTCTTTTACATGTCCATACTGTCACATTCACTGCAAGGAAATCTTCTCACTGTAGCTGCGATACCTACTGCAGTATGGTCATGGCCTGGGCATGATGTTTCGCAATGCCTTCTTTTCTCATTTCTGATGATGCTACAGACTTATGAGCTCCAGATACTGACGTATAATGTGTCACAACGTCAACAACAACATGTATTTATATAGCACCTTTAGAGTAGTAAAATGTCCCAAGGCACTTGACAGGAGCATAACCAGACAAAAACTAACAACAAGCCAAAGAAGGAGATATAGAGGACCAAACACTCAGTTAAAGAGGTAGGTTTTAAGCAGCATCTCACAGGAGGGAGATGGGGAAGTGAAAAGTTTGCAAAGGAAGCTAGATGCAGGTTTGGCAAACATTTTTATGCCAGTCACTTGTGGATTTTGAGGCTTAAAGGTTTCTACATTTAGTGTCCTTGCTGGTTTATGGGCTGCAAAATCTTTGCTGGCTCTTCAAAGCTTCCTCTTCCTTTTACTCCTAATGCTTCCAAACGTCTCCTTTATAGTGTTGTTGCAGAAGCTTTAAAATTGGCCACCCTGCTGGAATACCCACCCCCAGATCAGTGAGCTGCCTTAGGGAACACGTGCCATACTCGCAGTTATCTGGGGAAATGTAAATGAGGCCTGACCACAATAATAGCATAGATGCTGATGCGCTTGGGTGGGCACATCACATGGTCTCCCCCTCACATGCCAAATATACCTTCAAGAAAAAAGATTTACCTCAGATCTCCCCAACCTCCTCTTTGTACATAGCCATGTAATACGTTATACTGATATACTGTGCTACAGAGTAGCAAGATATGTTTTCTCACATGCAAGTTCTCAGTGTTAGGCTGGGCATCAGGGCAAAGGCCCAAGTGCTCATTTAAATGGATGAAGGAAAATTGGCAGGCAACTCACTTTGTGTTTCTTGTGCACTCCTTGTGACTAGCCCAACAATGGCATTGTCAGAGTCCACTCTCTTGACCAGGAAATGTTTTGACACCTTTGAACTAGTTCTTTGGAACAATGCCTGTAAAAATCTCCTCTGAGATTTCTGTGAAATAATTTAGCGCAAAACATCAAGGAGAAAAACATGATTTCATATTTGGCTCATCCCATCTCATCAGAAACCTGAGCAACTTTTTATTATTCTAGCCCAAGAAATATTTTGGTCACAGTTTTAATTAAGATACTCCTTGGGGCAGAATTTTATGTCGGCGGGATTTTACGGTCCCTCTGATGTTAGTGGACTTTTGAATGGCTCGTCGCATTCGACAGCCCTGCCCCTTCGCACTGTATAACAAATCAAGCTGATACCTTTGAGAAACAATCTAGGCTATACTTTAATACCTGAAAGTTATAATATTGTATCTCCCTGCTCTCCACAGCAAGATAATACATCATCAATTCAAGAGCAAAAGGTAGAAATTTTTTAAACTTTGTTACATATGCAATGAAGTTAAGAATTATAAATCCATCTATCTACAATGGTCCAGTACAAATGTTGACATTTTCCACATGCCATATAAAATTTTCATGATCCTAGCTAGAAAGACAGTAGCAACTCTCCACTGGCTGGTTCCTTGGCCACTATCAGCCCTTCTGGAGTATGTGTGCTGTCCCATTTTCTCAGTGCTCTCTTCGCATCTTTCTTTTACACAGAAGCTGCAAGCTAAAGCCAAGGCTTGCAGCTCCTAAAAATATGTTTTTAAATTCCAAAATTAACAACAACAGCTTATATTTACATAGCACCTTTTAATGTAATAAAATGTCCCGAGACAATTCACAGGAGCTTTAAAAGACAAAGTATGACACAGTTACATAAGCAGATATTAGATCAGATGACCAAAAGATTGGTCAAAGTGGTAGGTTTTAAGGAATGTCTTAAAGGTTGAAAATGAGGTAGAGAGGCTTAGGTCCTAGGCACCTGAAGGCACAGCCACCAATGTTGGAGGGTTTAAAATCATAGATGCTTGAGCAGGCCAGAATTAGATAAACACAGATATCTCAGAAGGTTGTGTTGCTGGAGGAGATTACAGAGATTGGGAGGGGCAAGGCCATGAAGGAATTTGAAATCAAGGATGAACATTTTAAAATCAAGACATTGCTTGATCAGGAGCCAGCATAGGTCAGCGAGCACAGGGGTGATAAGGGAATGGGACCTGCTGTGAGTTAAGGCACAGGCAGCAGAGTTCTGAATGAGTTAATTTTAGGAGGTAGAATATGGGAGACAAGCCAGGGGTGCATTGGAATAGTCGAGTCTAGAGATAACAAAGGCACAAATGAGGGTTCCAGCATTAGATAAACTCAGACAAGAGTGGAATTGGGTGATGTAATAGGCAGTCTTAGTGATAGCACAAATGTGTGGCTGGAAGCTAATCTCAGGGTCAAATATAACACCAAAGTTGCGAACAGACTGATTTAATATCAGACTGTTGTCAGGGAGAGGGGTGGAGTCAATAGCTAGGGAACGGAATGTGGAGAAGGGTTCAAAAACAGTGGCTCAGCCTTCCAATATTTAATTGGAGGGAATTTCTGCTCATCCAGTACTGGATGTCGAATAAGCAGTCTGATAATTTAGCAACAGTGGAGGAGTCAACAGATGTGGTGGTGAGATAGAACTTGTGGAAACTAACTGTACTTTCAGATGATGTTGCCAAGGGGCAGCATGAAATAGGGAGCCAAGAATAGATCCTTAGGGGGTACCAGAGATAATGGTGTGGGAGGAGGAAGGGAAGCCACTGCAACTGATCCTCTGGTTATAGTTAGATAGATAAGAATGAACTAGGGAGGATATTCCCACCCAGCTGGACGAGTGGAGAGGCATTGGAAGATGATGGTGTGGTCAACCATGTTGAAGGCTGCAGACAGGTCGTAAAGGACAAGGAGGGAAACTTTGCACAGTCAGTCAGTTAGGTTGTCATTTGTGATGCTGATATGACCTGTTCTGGTTATGTGCCAGGGTAGAAACCCAATTGGATGGATTCAAACATGAAATTCCAGGAAAGATGGGCACAGATTTGGGAGGCAACAACATATTCAAGGACTTTGGACTTGAAGGGGAGGTTGGATTGGAAATGGAATGGTGGGTTGCAAGGGCAGTGGAGACAAAGTGTGTTTTTTTGAGGAGAGGGGTGATGATGGTAGATTTAAAGGAGAGAGGGGCAACATCTGAAGAAAGGAACCATTTACAATATCAGCTAATATGGGAACCAGGAGAAGTTGAGTTATCTGCAGTTTAGTGGGAATAAAATCAAAGGAACAGGACGTGGACAAAATGAGCTCAGAGAGGGCATAAAGGGAGATGGGAGTGAAACTAGAGAAAGATGTGGGTTCATAGATAGGGAATGGGAGAGCTTTAAAGGAAATTTGGCCCAGTGGGCTATTGGAATGGTGGGTGTGGCAGAGGCAACAGATCGACGGTCCCAATCTTAGTGACTAAGAAACTCATTAGCCCCTCATACTTATTGTTAGAGGTGAGGCTGGACAAGATGGGGTAGGGTTTTAATCAGACGGTTTGCAGAATACATAGTAGAATTGAAACAGAATAAACAAGCTGCTACCAACCTCACAAAGCCCCATGAACAATAAACAATGAATATTTCATACTTTTAAAGGTGACTAGAAAAGGTTTATTACTATAATTTTTCCCTTTGGGCATTTCCCATTAAAGTCTTAGGAGGTCTGCAAATTATTTCAATTTATGGTGTCTTATACAATGATATCATGGTCAACCAATCATAAGGAAATATATTGGTCAGAATTTTGTGGTAGTAATGATGGTAAAACTGTAAACTGTAAACTGATAGAAACTACTGGAGTCTGCTCATGCTCAGTTAAACATGGAAATCCAGAAGTTGTTTCTCCAAAGGGTGCGTTGTTTAAGATCCTCTCAGACTGCAATCAAGCAGAAATCACTTAATTGACAAGAACTTGACCTTTTACTTGCTGTAAAAACCCTTGGAAGTGTTACATCTTGTTGAATGAAGTGTAACCAGGGCCAGGATTTTTCAGTCAACGTGCAGGGGCAGGCCCGACACACCGGCACGTAAAGTGATGTGTGATGACTCTAGGCATGTGTCCCGATGTCATCGCATTGTCTCGCGATGTTTCGCTCGGCGGTCACCAATAGTTACAAGGCCTTTAAGGCCATTAAGGAACTAATTAATTTCAAACTTACACTGCCTGTCCAACCTAACGGTCGGCGGGCAGGCAAAAAGGTCAAGCGGGATGAGGTTTCCTAAAGCCTTAACCAATTGAATAAAAAAAATTTCTGAAATATAAAAACATATCCCATCTCATGTGACACAGTCACATGAGGGGACATGTTTCATTAAGTTTTTATTCCATTTAGTTATTTATTTCAAAAGTGCTTCAATCTCTCTCAGGAAGCTCCGTGCCTTAAGGAGATTGAAGCTGGCCCCGACTCTCCCTCCTGCCCCCGCCCACACAGGTAGTGCTGAATGCTACCGCTCATGTAGTCCACTAGATCGGCCTTAATTGGCCTCCCCAGTTTAAGTGGCGGTGCGGAGCCGATCGCGGGTGGCTGTTGGCTCCACGGCTGCCCACGCCCACCCCCAAAGAGTCCACCCGATGCGGGAAAAATTCAGGGCTAGGTTTTAAACAAACGTACTAAGATCATGACTGCTGATGAAAAACCTCTCTAGCCCTGGAAAACTAATTCTATATTTGTGGAATGTCACCTTTATCTTTTATGATAAATTTTATGAATTTTTAAAATACTTTTTATAGAGACTTGTTTATGATAGTTCAGTTTCTACCTTAATCCTGTGTGAATGTCCCAATCATTTATTTTATATTCTGTAAAATGTAATTAAAAGTGAAGCATACTCAGTGCATTTTAATCTCTGGCATGCCTGATTGTGAGAATGCTTCAATGTAATTGGCTACTTACCCTGCTTCATGACATCACTGTTGTTGGATGGCAGAAGATCCCCTTGACTTGATGCCAGAATCAAACTGATGTCAGGAAAGGGGTATCCAAGTCACAGAGATTCCTTGATTTTGTGAACAGATTTCTTCAAAACCAGCAACAAGTGACAATGCTTTGTCGCAGACCACAAAATCAGAGTTAATCTATCATGTCAGTCTTGGCTTAGTGGTGGCAGTCTTGCATCTGAGTTAGAAAACTGGATTTAAGCTCCACTCTAGAGACTTGAGCCTATATTCTAAGCTGACACTTCAGTCCAAGCTGATAGGGTGCTGCAGTTTCAGAGGTGCTGCCTTTCAGCTGCAATGTTAAAGAGAAGCCCTTTCTGCTATCTCATAGGAGTGTAAGAGATCCCAATGCTCTATTCATAGAAGAGCAAGAGAAGTATCAGGATCACCATTTACCTTTCAACAAACATCAGAGATTTTCATCATTTTCTCTTGTTTTTTATGTGATCTTGCAGTTTGCAAATCTCCTGCTGTCTTTCCCCACATGACAAAAGTCACTAGACTTCAAAAAGTAATGAATTGGCTGTGAAGTTCTTTAGGATGTGCTAAGGTCATAAAGACAACCATGTAACTTCAAATTATATAGTTTTAATTCACTACCGCCAATAAATTTCCAGATGTTTCCATTATAAAATTGGCAAAATCTCTTCCTCCCAATTTTTTGTGAAAAACCCTTAAAATTTCCTAAGAAGGAGGCAATTTGGCACATTCTCTCCGTACCAGCTCTTCAAGCTCCCCAACATAATGTTGAATTCCCCAAATCTCTGCTTAACCTTCCCTGCTCTAAGGAACTTGAATCCACCCCAACCTGACACCATCCCAGTAAATCTCCTCTGTAGTTTCTCCAAGGTCTTTACATCCTTCCTAATGTGTGGTGCCCAGATATGGATACAATATATCATCTAAGGCCAAACAGCAATTTATAAAAGTTTGCAATGAATTCTTTACTTCTGTATTCATGCCTCTGCTTATAAACCTAAGGATCCTATATGCATTTTTAACACCTTTATCAACTTGCCCTACCATTAAATATTAGGCCCAAAATGAGTGTGTATCACATCTGTGATGCCATAATGGTAAGGACTCAGCAATTCTCATTTGGGGCATTTATGTTGACGTCCAATGTGTTGAGTGAGTGGAGGTGTCCAAGTTTCCACCATGTTATATGTGCTCACCACCACCAACCCTATTAAGCTCCACACCAACACACAGCTTGTTCCAAGCATCTTGCTCAAAGGATTACAAAATTAGTTCTATTATCTCTGCTTTAAACAACAAAAAAATCCGTTAAAATTTAACCCATTATTAAAATATATTGGGCCAATTCCTCCTGGAAGAATAGCAGTGTGTTCATGACATATGCCATTATTAACCTGCAAATTGGCAACCAGGTTCAGGGAATGAATAGATACAGTGTGAGTTGCAAATCTTCATAATTTGCTGGTTGATTTACACTGCTCTGCTGTTTGCTTTGTTGAAACAGCTTCTCCTTCTCAACACTCCCAATATTTGAAGAAATAAATGCATTTGCACATTAATTTCCCTTTAACTCACCACAGAATGTTAGGTTCATAATTAATCGTGTAAGTGCTCTTTCAACAGCATGATCTTTGGTTAATACAATACAAATCAATCTTACAGAGAAAGGGAATGATTTAAATTGCTTAGTCTCAGCAGTAAAGCCTTCATAGAAATGTTATATTTAATTTTTCTTTTCCTCTCTGGCCCTTTTTTTTCTCTCAGTCCAATCTTTCTTTCCCTCTCATTATTTTTCTTCTTGTACTTGATTTGAATCTAATTCACCATTCTTCTCTTTTGTTTCTGTTTCTTTCTCAATCCTCATTAGTTAAGGACCTAAGTCGTCAATCCTGTCATTCACTAAGTTTCGAGATCCCCCATTGCCTCACTAAGCCATTTATCAGCCCGCATTTTCAGCAACCTATGGAGTAAAATATTTTTGAGCTAAAGATTGCAGGAAAAGATCTAACTAACAGGGCACTCCCGCTAGATGCCCCAGTCCAACAAAATTTGTCTCATTATGTTTTACATCCCTTTGTTTATTTCCAGTCATCTGTTGATTATATTTTTGAAAATGCCTGTTTGAACAATGAGAGCTGGTTGCCTTACTAGGGAAATGGGAAATTGGCTCATACCATGGATTAGTCAGAAGGTCTGTAGACTCAACAAAAATACACATTATAAATGGAATTATGACTAATAAAACTATATAGAACGCCTGCAGTAAAAAGCACCCTCATTGTAACAGGCCCTGACATCACACCAATCATTCACAGCTCTGCAAAAAGATTGCATATAAATGTCTTCTGCGTAACAGACAGCTCAGTACAATGATACGTGCAGCTTGCACAAACATGAAGTCTGAATTTTAAATAAGAACTAAATCAGTGTTCATAAAAAACAAAACATTTTCTGCTTTACTAATCTTTGGATAAATTGGAAAAAGAACTTTTTTTCAGAAATGATGAATAAATTCTAACATATTCGTAAAAGTATTAATGAATTATTGTCCTAAAGCATAATACCCATTCATTCATAAAGCATAAGCTGTTTTTCATTTTAATAACTTCAGCTCTGAACCCATTCTGCTGACAACTTAGGGGAAGAAGCATGAAACTGAAAAACAATGAAGAAACTCACCCGACAAGCCCCCGCCAATGATTATCACGTCTTTTTTTCCACTGGACATTTTCACTATGTCTGTTTACACCTGTCTTTTGTGCAGACTGACCTGGATGTGGCTGTTTGGTGATTTCTGCTGTCTCTGGACAACTTGTTGGTTTTTGGTTCTAGGCTGTAACTAAATCAACCAGTGTTCATTTGCATGGTCTGAGCTGCACCTGTTCATGCTTTAGGCTGCCTGACACGGATGTACCTCTTTTATCTGTGTGTGTTGTCTCCTGATCAAGAGGAGGGACTATTGACAACATTGTTATAGGTTATGCATTTAATGCTTCAAGTGAAGAATCAAAAATGGAAATCTAATGCGGATATATACAAAACAGAGCATCACATTTAAAAAACAGAGAAAGGCTAAAACAGAGAAAAACTAGAACCAGACACTAACAGAAATATTGAATTACCTTGTTCAGAGCTGTTAATTAAACCATATCCTAAGGTTCTTTAGAGACCAGCATTTCAGATCAGTGTTAAGCAAATTAACATTTTGTTATTATTATCTAAGGTAACTGATCTATTTTAGAGACAGAAACCAGGCATATTTATGTTTTACTGGTGAGAATCAACATATGCCTCAAAAGTTACATGGTTGAGAGCACACGATAATTGTATTCTGGCTACACTGCTTAGACCATGTATAATAACACTGCCATTTTAACTTCTCAGGATGATTTTTATTCCTCTGGGGACAGGGAATTAGCTATTGTAAAAACATTTTTCTTTTCAGAGGGAACCAGTTTGTACATCCAATGAACATGTTACAGAAGATGTTACAGTGCAGCTTTACCAATTCATATTATGATTTGAGAAAGCATTCATTGACACTGAAATTTTCAAAATCAATGTCCTTCATTTTTTACTGCTGTGTCCAACTTGGAATCAAAAATATTCTTGAGAGGAGCACTTTGAGAGAAGGAAGGAAGTTAAAAAAAAAACAAAGAAAAATAATGAATGAATTAGTTTATAGGACCTTATTATGCGCTCATCTCATCCGAAAGTACTTTACAATCAACTGAATACTTTTTAAGTGCAGTCACAGTTGTGCTGTAGACAAACAAAGCAGCCAATTTTCATGTAGCAATGTCCTACAAAATGCAAATGAAATAAATCACAGGACAATCTGGGCCCAATTTTAACTCTGTGTATGTGAATGGGTTTTGAGTGATTTAAAATCAGGCCCAGCGGGATACACCAGAAACATTCTGAGCTGGATTTTGCAGTCAACAAGTGTAGCAGTGGCACTCACCGCTGACCCTAAAGAAACTGTCCACTAAGATCAAGAAATCTCAGTGGCACAGACTTCCCCTTGCCCAACGTCAGTTTGAAGCTTGTGCCAAGTCAAGGGGATCTCCAGGCATCCCGCATCAATTATGTCATCAAGCAGGGTGAGTAGCCAAGTATTCTCACAGACAGCAAACCAGGATGTAAAAATCATTGAATCCCTTCACTTTTAATTTTTAGACAGCAAAATAAAAAATTGGGACACAGAGTTGGGGTTAAATTAGGGGACACAGCGTTAGGATTAAATTAGAAATTAAAATATCAGAAATAAACCTCTAAAACAACATATTTTAAAAATGGAATTTCTTATCATATTGGAGAAAACTGACATTCAACAAATATAACAAAATACTCTTTCGGGGTCAATGAGGCTGTTTGGTAGTAATTATTAAAGTACGCTGTTAAAACCTAACACACTTCACTCAACAAGATTAATTTTATCAAGGATTCTTCAGTGAGTCTAAGATGGAATTTCAAGTCAGTTCAATGGTATCCAATTAATTACATTCTGGAGGGAATTCAACAGGAGAAGCATTAAGTTTAACTGTGCATCTGCAGTCTCCAGAAGTTGTTACCAGTTTCAGAGAAGTAATGATGATAAATGCTGACAGATTCACTGCCATTACCACTGCAAAATCAGGCCAAAATCTAAGCAGACATTCCAGTGAGGCAACAAGGGAATGGTATAGGTGCTGTCTTTTCAATGAGAGATTAAATCCTGATCCAGTCAGCTTGACATTAAAGGCCTCATGGCACTATTTAAAAAGAACAAAGGAGTTCTCCTGGTGTCCTGAACAACATTTATCTCTGAGTCAACATTATTTAGGAGGATAGATTACCTGGTCATTTACCTCATTGCTCTTTGTGGTATCTTGCTGTGTATGAATTGCTTGCTACATTTGCTTATACAATAACGGCAACAATACTTTATAAGTACTTCATTGACTATAAAACTCTTTGGGACATCCTGAGGTTGCGAAAGGCACCAGTTCTTCTTAAATTTATTCATAAGCCAATGTCCCTCTGCCTGAGCACACGGTTATTAATGAATCTATGGTGCTATTAAAAGAAGATCAGGGAGTCATCGTGCAAATACAAATCCTCCCTCATTCCCACCATCAAAAGTAATTATCAGGTCATACTCTGCCCTTTGTGTGACCCTGTTTTACGCAAGTTAACTGACATATTCTGCAGTAATGATTACATTTCAAAATCAATTAGCCAGTTGTGAAGTCCTTTGGAAGCTGATATGTTATGGAAATATACATTTGTTCTCGTTTTCCCTTACATATTGTAGTTGTAAAAAAATGAATAAGTTCAATGTATGCATGTAACATGATGTAGTTGCATAAACAATTCCATATATGTTATATGTTAGTTGGAATGGCTGATGAGTAGTTGCTGAGACATTGGTATGTCTAAACAATAACTGGTTTATTAGATATAACAGAACTATATAGGTATTCATAACTAAATGTTACTCTGTGAAAGCTAGAAACATCTTCCCTCTCAACTCTTGGTCATGTGTCTCTTACATCATCATTATGGGCGGTGCTGCTTACACACTCCCACACATTAACCCTTTCAACTCTAATACTACATCTCTCCCCAAGTCTTTGTCCAATTATTTTTTACATTCGTATTTACATACTACCCGATCTCCCCACCAAGTGTCTGACTTCATAGATTCAATCTATCGGGAGGCTTCATGACTCTCCCTGATCATGTTCTTGTCAGACTTGTAAGATCAGCAGTCTGCCTTTGAACTTCTTTTTCTTGATTTGGTTGGCCTTTGTTGAGAGTTGCAGTATTTGTTTTTTAGTCAATTTCTGACTCAACATCTGGTTCTTCCAAGTGTATGGCTGATTGGCATCTTTGAGGAATAAAGATAATGTTCCTCCTGTTTCTTCATATAGTAACTTCTGAAGTATGTGCAAAATAAGATCCCTGCTAATTATCATCTCTCTGGATTATTACTCCTTTGCTTTATAATGGCTTCTGGATCTAGACTTGATCCTTTTCTTCCTCTCTTTGCTGTTATACAGTTCTTGACTTGTCTCTCTCTCATGATTGGATTTTGTAGGTTTTCCCTCTCTTTGCGTTCAGGTGGCCCTAGTTCATTTGAATGGTCTTTTCTTACTTAACTTCTGGAGCGATAATGACTCCTTGTAGTTCATTCTCAAACTCTCAGATAATCCTGGACAGCTACCTCTGGAAATAATTGTTTAGGTAGAATGGGAAACTGTGAGGATCAATATCTTGGTTTCCCTCAAAACCCAGCAGGCGTGGTGTAGCAATAACGTCTTCCAAAGTAGAAAAGGCGGACATTGCATGTCTTGGTTCTGTGTCTAGTTTTGGACTTGTTTGGCTACTAGCATTCTTGACTACCACTTTTGATGGATGGATAGGTGCAGGTGTACTTTCAAAAGATCACCGCTGTTGGATGAATGTGGTATTGGAACAGAGTCACCAAGCAGTAGTACAAAGTAATGAATGATCATTGGCTTATTCATGTATTCTCTGGTCTAGATGGTTCACAGTGTCTTCGGTGTGAGCCAGTCCACTCACCCTCTCCGGGACATCTTCCTGAAAACTGGCTGGATCATCAATCTCTGTGAACAGGTGTCAAAAAAATCAGTGCTGAAATCCCAATCCAGATCTCCAGTGCAGTTGGAGAGTTTCAGGTATTCAGTTCTGAAGTCATCCTTGGATGTTTGTTGGCTGACTTCACCCACTTTCCTTATAAGATTAAGGTCTTTGCAGGCACTTCGACTTAAAATAGGGAATTCCTGATTCTGTAGAACATGCAATATGTCCGGTATCAGCTTTCCCCTGTGCCGGAGTATAACGTGTAATGTTCCCATGACTTGTAGTTTGATACCTCCTGGACCATATAGGTGGGTTTCTGTTGGCTCCAGGCATTGTGTCTGATAAAGGCAACACACCTGCCCCATAGGTCAGGGAGTGGCATGGTGGTAATGTCACTGAATAGATAATCCAGAGACCCAGGATAATGCTCTGGGGGCGCAGGTTCAAATCCCACCACAGCAGATGATGGAATTTGAATCAAACCTGGAATTAAAAGTTAACCATGAAACCATTGTTGATGGTCATAAAACCCAATCTGGTTCACTAATGTGTACCTGGTCTGGCCTACATGTGGCTCCAGACCCACAACCCACAATGTGGTTGACTCTTAAAGTGCCCTCTGAAATGGCCTAGCAAGCCACTCAAAGCCTAAATGGAATGGAACCAGATGGACCACCTGGCATTGACCCAGGCAACAGAAACGACAACAGCCCTGTCAACCTTCAAAGTCCTCCTTACTAATATCTGGAGGCTTTCTCAAAATTGGGAGAGCAACATTATCATGCTCATGGAATCAGATGGCCCCAGACACCACCATCACCATTCTGACTGGTGGCAGCACAGTGGTATACAGTCGGGAGTCCTCATCATCAACTCCTGGCCTCATGAAGTCTCATGGCCTCAGGTTAAATATGGGCATGGGAACATCCTGCTGATTATCAAGTAATGCTGCCGCACCCCCCGCCTCACCTGCTGTCAGTTGATGTTGAATACCATTTGGAGGAAGCACTGAGGGTGACAAGGGCACAGAATGTAGTCTGGCTGGGGGGGACTTCAATGTCGGTCACCAAGAGAGGATCAGTAGCACCACTACAGGCCGAGCTGGCCAAGTCCTAAAGGACATAGCTGCTATACTGGGTCTACAGCAGGTGGTGAGGGAACCAACAAGAGGGAAAAACATAGCTGACCTCATCCTCACCAACCTGACTGCTGCAGATGCATTGTCCATGACAGTGTCAGTAGGAGTGACCACTACAGAGTCCTTGTGGAGATGAAATTCCATCTTTACATTGAGGATACCCACATTCCGTTGTGTGGTACTACCACCTTAATAAGTGAGATAGATTTTAAGCAGATCAAATAACTCAAAACTGGGCAACCATGAGGCACTGTGGGCCATCAGCAGCAACAGAATTGTACTCAACCACAATCTGTAACCTCATTGCCTGGCATATCCCCCACTCTACCATTACCACCAAGCCAGACGATCAATCCATGCTCAATGAAGAGTGCAGGAAGGCATGCCAAGAGCAGCACCAGGCTTACCTAAAAATGAGGTGTCAATCTGGTGAAGCTACAACATATGACTGCTTGTGTGCCAAACAGCATAAGCAGCAAGCGATAGACAGATCACTACTAAGATCTGCAGTCCTGCCACATCCAGGCATGAATGATGGTAAACAATTAAACAACTAACTGGAGGAGGAGCCTCCACAAATAGCTCCATCCTCAGTGATGGGGGAGCTCAGCACATCAGTGCAAAAGATAAAGCTGAAGTATTTGCAACAATCTTCAGCCAAAAGTGCCAAGTGGATGATCCATCTCGGCCTCCTCCAAAGGTCCCCAGCATCACAGATGCCAGTCTTCAGCCAATTCAATTCACTCCATGTGATCTCAAGAAACACCTGAAGGCACTGGATACTGCAAATGTTATGGGTCCTGACAATATTCCGGCAATAGTACTGAAGACTTGTGCTTCAGAACTTGAGACTCCTCAGCCAAGCTGTTGCAGTACAGCTACTGGCATCTACCCAGAAAATTACCCAGGTATGCCCTGAACATGAAAAGCAGGACAAATGCAACCCGTTCAATTACCATCCCGTCTACTCTCGATCTTCAGTAAAAAGATGGAAGGGGTCATCAACAGTGCTAGCTATCAGGCAGCACTTGCTTAGCAATAACCTGCTCATTAACACTCAGCTTGGGTTTCGCCACTCAGCCCCTGACTTCATTACAGCCTTGGTTCAAACATGGACAAAACAGCTGAACCACAGAGGCGAGGTGAGAATGACTGCCCTTGACATCAAGGCAGCATTGATCAAGTGTGACATCAAGGAACCCTAGCAAAACTGGAGTCAATAGGAATTGAGGGGAAACTCTCCACTGGTTGGAGTCGTACATAGCACAAAGCAAATGGCTGTGATTGTTGGAGGTCAATCATCTCAGTTCCAGGACATCACTGCAGGAATTCTGCAGGGTAGTTTCCTGGGCCCAACCATCTTCATTGTTTCATCAATGACCTTCCTTCCATCATAAGATCAGAAGTGGGGATGTTCGCTGATGATTGCACAATGTTCAGCACCATTCGCAACTCCTTACATACTGAAGCAGTCCATGTCCAAATGCAACAAGATCTGCACAATATCCAGGCTTGGGCTGACAAGTGGCAAGTAACATTCATGCCACACAAGTGCCAGGCAATGTCCATCTCCAACAAGAGAGAATCTATCATTTGCCCATTGATATTCAATGTCATTTCCATCACTGAATCCCCCACTATCAACATTCTGGGGGGTTACCATTAACTAGAAACTGAACAGGACTAGCCATATAAATACTGTGGCTACAGGAGCAGGTCAGACTCTAGGAATCCTGTGGCAAGTAACTCACCTGACTCCCCAAAGCCTGTCCACCATCTCCAAGGCACAAGTCAAGAGCGTGATGGAATGCTCTCCACTTGCCTGGAAGAGTAAATTAATTTATCTGAGGTCTCATTAATGTGCTGTCTTGCAATATCATCTCCTATTGTTCCTATGGAGTAATGTATTGACTTGTTCATCTTCAGACTTATTGTCCAACCCTGAAGCAGATCAGAACCTCATAAATCTTTTTCTCCAAAGGGCCCAATTTGAGGCTGATTTAGTCCTCCCATAGGTAATGTAAGCTTTGAGATGCTTTGCCCTGAGTTTTAAACTTTTCTTGTAATTGCTGCTTTCCTGTGCTGATCAGCCTTTCCCTGAGACCCGCTGCAGTCACAATCTCTATTCGGTATTTATTTCTTAGACTCTGCAAAGCCTTTTAACTCTTTGCTTGAAGTTATTGCAATACTCTCTTCTCTCCCCTCCCATGGAACTTTGGGTATTTGAGACTTTATTTTATTAATTTGCTCCTTGTGTTTTGGCGCCAACCTCAGACCTGGACTGCAGGGTGTATCGAAACCTGTACCTGTTAGGGATGCAATTTGCCCAGTGTTGCCTGTCTAGTGTGCTGTCAAAATGAAGCTTTTACCCTTTTTAAGGGCTGCTCACCAGTTCCACGATCTTGCTTAGTTCTCTGACTCTATTGCTGGATCAGGATTTTCTTCATGGACAACCACCATACTGTGGTGCAGCCCTTAATGAATTGAACAGTTGATTTTCTGACTCTTTCTACCTCCGTTGCATCTATGGAGCAACCTTGGAGTTCTTCAACCATGCCTTACCAAGTTCTGCAATTTTGACATCACTTTTCCAGTCAGACTTGCAAACTTCTTTAAAGCTATGTATATTGTAGTATTGTATTGTGGTTTTGGGGTTCTTCACAGCTGCCACCATGTTGTATGCTGGTTGGACTGGCTGAGGAATGATTGCTGAGATATTAGTATGTCTAAACAATAACCGATTTATTAGATACAAAGAAATATATACAGATATACATGACTAGGTGTTACTCTGCTAAAGCTAGAAACTTTCTCCCTCTCAACTCTTGGTCATGTGTCTTTTACATTATCATTATGGGTGGTGCTATTTACACAGTTCTACACATTAACTCTTTCAGCCATAATACTACAATATACATAGTTAATTCATTGTTTTTCAAGTCAGTTATTTTGGTTAAGTTCAAAAGTTAACGTTTTGCTTTATTTTGATGTTTTCATGCAAAGAAAATCAGTTACAGGTACTCTCACTGCTCCTGATGATGGATTGTTAGTTTTGTGTGCGCATTTACTCCCTTCCCATTACTACACCAGGGTTGATGGGGAAAAGAGAACACGAGGATTACAAACAACCATTGTCTCATAGGCCCTCAAACCTATTGGACAATTTCAAGGGCTGAGACTCCTCCAATTCTTCTCAATCCCCTTACCTGCTTCACTCGCAGGCTCACGGTCATGTCCTTGACCACTGATGAAATCATAACATCCTAACCCAAGGGGTGTGACCGCTTCCACAAAGTGTCCAGGTAACTTGCCCCTGCCTGATGCATCAGAGTGTCTGCTGCTCGGCCTCCAGCTCAATGACTCTGAGCCGAAGCTCCTCAAGCCACTGACATTTACTACAGGCATGTTTGCTCTGGATCACACTGGTGTTTAGGAACTCCCACATTCAGCAATTGCAACACATCACCTGCCCTGCCATCTTTATTTTGTAATTTATGATAAATAAACCTTACTGCTCCCAATGAATTTTACTACTGCTGGTAAACTATACTAATAAAACCTCACAATTACTAATAAATTACCCGGGTTTTGAAAGATAAATGAGCAAATTATTCACCACTTACCTGCTTCTTCCCTCCCTCACTGCACTGAATTCCCTTTCTCACCAAATTCCCAACTTCACATTTACTTTGCTTCTTTGCATGTTTTTGTATCTAATTTATATTTTTATCATGGTAGAAATTTTATTTTCAATATAAAGTCCTAGTTTAATTTTAAAAAAGCAAGACAGCAGGAAAAACCATTTTTCCTGTTTCCATTCACCTTCTTGCTATTGTTTTATTGCTAGGCTCGAGATCTACTAATTAAAATGAGTAATCCATTTGTATAGTTTAATTGGTAGTTTTCATTCCTGCTTTTGATTGGTATATTCCTTATTAATCAGTATAATTCCTAATCTTTATGATCTAATTTGATCATAATCAGCTTCAAATATCATAAAACTTTGCACACATTAAGATGGAAGATTTCTGAATTACTAGCATAGTTCCCCAGGTTATGACAGTGGATTTTTTGTTTGATAAAGATAGGATCACACCAAATAAAACACAAAGTTTTATGCATTTACTAAAGTTTAGATGTGTGTGTGTCCCTTTCTGGCTATAAAGTCTAACTGATGTTAAGTAAACAAAGGTTAATTTTTACTCAGGCTGGAATTCAGCATCCTGGCTTAGCTTGTGGAAAGGCCAATCAAGAGTCTTCAGTCTCTGCTTTTTTTCTGTTTCTGCAGCCATTTTCTATTCTTAACAAATTACTCTTTTTGTATGTTTAGAAACTGTAACATTAAGTCTGATGTGTGGTGAATAGTGCATACATTGGTATGTTTTTATGTTACAGATAGATCTCAAGCATTATTGCTCACAAGGGATCAGTTATAAACTACAAAATAGCATCAAGGCAAGTGATTTATGATGAACAAGTCAAATTATGATTTTTTTTAAACACACCTTAGTCAGAAGTCTTTTTAGGATTCAATGAACATGTACAAATGGAAAATATTTAAGGCAGAAAATGCTTTGATATCTTAATTCAGATTAGTAGAAAACAGATTTTATTCTTAATACTTTTTAATTACAAATTACATTTTAAATACAAATATCCAATTTAACCCATACCCACATCAGTGCATATCTAGGCTGAAGTCTACTAGACTGCTTTGGTTTATTTTCAGAGGTCACTATAGTTTACCAGAAGTCACAAATGGGCAGTTAGTGCAGTTATAGTAAGCAAGCCAAAACTTTTATTATCCATGGAAACTACAGTTTGGCAAGTGCAGCACCAGTCATTGTGGGATATGGTTGAACTATTTATCCAATGTATTAATTCAAACCCTATGGAGAATCTCAGTGCATTTCAGACTGAATTGTTTACTGTACCAGTCTAATAGTTCACCAAATGCACATTAAAAACTAAATGTATTCAGATATAGCTTGGATACCAAAAAACAAAACTAAATGAAAGTGGTAATTCAAACTATGCCTTAGACTAAGAAATAAAAGGCACACTCAAGGTTGTTTAAGCACTAGATAGACAACATAATAGATTGCAAAGTGGGTCTGTCACATGTATTCAATTAAGCCAAGCTATGTAGCTTTGTGGCAGGGCAATGGTTTCCCATCTCACCAGTGACAGAAGAATAGTCCACGTGCAAATTCCCTGTCCCTTTTCCCATAGCTCCTGTAATTACTTTCTTTTAGAGCTGCTGAAAAAGCTGGTCCTTCTCTTGTTGAAGTTCCAGGATATGCTGTTTGCCTAAGTTAATGATCCACTCAGATGTCAAAGAAAGGGTCCAAAATGTTGAATTAGTCAATATAATGCAGATTGGTGATGTGCTAACACTCTGCTCCAGCTCTCAAAGCATCCGAAATATATCTGGAGTTGAGAAGAAAATTGTTTATGCACAGAATTTTCTCCACTTTACTCACTAAATCCATTCACAGTGAGAACTGTGAGAAATAAACTGTCTAACCTCTTTCGATATATCTGAAGTCTTGTGGCATTGAAAGATTTGTTCTCCAATATCCGCCAGTTCTAAAATGTTCCAACATCTGGCATGCATAAGAAAAATCAGAGCATCTGTTGGCTAACAGCTGTCCGATATGCAGGTCACAAATAAAAACACAAGCAGCCATTGTTTTGTTGACAAATTTATCACATAGTCAACAAATTTTTTCCTGGTTTTGAGAAATAATATTGATTAAACCAACTTCTACCACCACATTGTGCAACTGAAAAAATTATTAATTAAAACATTGATAGAAAACTTGTCTATGCAACAACTTCACGTAAATAGAGCCATCAATTCCAGTGCTGGACCCCTGAAATGTGGACACCTAGGTCCAGTAATGACTGGAACAATCCCCCTTTGACACAAAAGCCAACCAAAGCTGTAATGTGTCTGCTTCCATTTGTTTGGGCATTGGACTGGGTTGATAAGCAGGTAAGACGAAGGGCAATAAAAGGAATGGGGTCTTAAACATGACATTAAAGCTTTGCTACACATCTTGGTTGCAGTCCAACAGCTTCCTTGCTCATCAGTAACAGAAGAATAATTTGTGGGCAATTTCCTGTCCCTCTTCCAACAGTTCCTACAATTCCTTTCACTTTAAGGCCACTAGTTCCTGGAGGAGCTGTTCCTTTTCCCGCTGAAGTTCCAGAATATGCTGTTTGTTCTGATCTAGGCGATCCTCCAGCCACTGTAGCAGAGGACCACTAATGGATGACATCTGGCTACATAGATTCTTTGTGAAAACTAGAGAAATAAAAGATGAAACACAAATATTGTCAGTCAAGGAATTTTAAAACCATATTGGGTATATTCCACATGGGTGGATATTTTTGTATCCAAAAGATAAAACAGTTGAATCCTAAGAAACATGTAACTGATTCAGAGCAAGCAAGTACTACAAATGAAACTCTAAAGTATGTCACACCCTGAAGTTAACCCATCCTTATTAAAAAGTACTCAGAATTACACATACCCAGTGATTTGCTCACATCTAGCAAATGTGAAGTCAAAGAGCTCATTCACAGTTTGTACCATTTATTTTTAATTGGATCCATAATTTTACATATTAAATGGGAATATTACATTAAGGTACCTCTTCCTCACCCTTTTATTCTCTTTTAATTCACCTGTTGGGATTTATTTAATAATAGGATTGCTTCTGAGCAGGTGACTTCCAGTTTAAGATGCATCATAGCATATATCTAACTACAGAGAGCGAGAAGGTTAGTTAGATGTCAGATTTTTCAAGCCGATTTGCAACCTTTTTCTCTGTTTTAAATTAACTCAAAGGTAATTTCTGTAATATTGCCCTTTAAAAGCAAATAATCAATTTGTTTGTGGAGAAAATAATCATACATTTCACAACTCACAAGTCATGCACCCTATGATACAAAATCTCAGAAATCTCACACATTCTACATTCACCCATTACTAAAATCATCTATTTAAATCCAGGTAACATTACCTACTTCTGTCCCTATCTCATTGCCCTGATTGCCAATGAAACCCCCTTTCATGTCTTTATTAACTCTAGGCTCTCAACTTCTCGAACATTGTACAAGCTTGACAAATTGCAATTCACTCAGAACTGTATACAAAAAATTCAGAATTGTGCATATTCCTTCCACATGTGGTCAGCTATTGGCCTATGCATTTGTGGGGTGGGTTGGGGCTGGAGTTGCTGGGGTCCTGAGGGACAATAACCTAGTAAATTTTGAACTTTTGAAACTATCTTAATAATCATCTTTTCTCTTCCACTTAGAAATTATATTGCTGTATTCCGTACAGAATGCTGGCACTATTTTTCCCACCACCCTCAGTACAACAGCACTCTTCCCTTTTCCCCCATTTAAAAATACTGAGCATTCAAAGAAAGGATTAGCTTTGTTCACTATAATTACTTTACATCAACAGCTGTACTCAGATAAGACGTTAATCAACAGTGAAGAATGCATATCCAATAATGAGCAAGAAGTGCACACACACACACACACGGGTAACATAGAGCTCCAATTCAGGGTAGCAATTTCATAAGACACTCCACATTTAACCTTGTGCCATCAGTTCTACCGATCAAGTATAATTCCACAACTATAATATGACATGCACTCTTGTGTAATCTGTAATCAATCTGTGGCATAGCTCCAGACATGCTCCAAGCATATTGCAAACACTATAACATTTTCAATATCACTGAAAATCAGGCAACTCACAGAAGCATCTTAAACATTTCCTCAATTTAAAAAACATGTCTGCTTATGGCAGCAGTAATTCTTCAAGGTGCACTTGAACATAAAGCTGAACATTTTTCTGAACACTGCATGAGTACTCAAAGAATACCAATGGCAAAGCTTCAAATGTCACCTCTCTCAGTGCTGTTCTCTGTAATTTTGTGTCTTCTATATAGAAGTTTGGAGGTCTTGTGGCATAATGGACACTAAGAAGGATTAGACATTTAAGCAAATACTTAATCATTCTTCCTGCAGAAAACCCTTGTAAGCTGAGGGGGAGGGGGGAGAAAAGAACCCATCTGTAAATTGCTCCCTTTTATTTCCACAAAGTTCCCTCCACCTTATTATAGCTTCTTCAACTCTTTCTGCTTCCCCAGCAATCATCAGGATCAAAGATGCAAGTCTCCAACTATGCTCTTCAATTATGTTACTCAGTGTGCAATTTATTTTTTTAAAAATAAGGTTTTGCAGACATTGAGCCATCATCTACCTGATCCATTGTGAATCTTGGTTATAGGGTCCAGGTGTGTCAGGCTGAAACAAATGATAGAGGGTTACAGCTTATGGAGAACTTTCTGTTGGATACCAACATCTATTGACAGCAAGAAAGTGAACTAGATTAATAAACTTTAACGATACAAGAAACAGGCAAGAGAGCAGTATAATCTATTGAGCCACCAGAAAATGATTATTCAGTTTCCAATAATATAAATGCCAATAAACTAAAAGTAAATATAAGCCAGGGGAAGAGAAAGCATACTAACTGAGCCTCCTGCTACAGGGAGGAGGAATGTCTCATGATTGTTTGTATAAGAGATGATGGATAAAACTGATGCTCATGCCAGTTACGGTGGCGTTAGTGTAATCAAATGCTTCTAAATAATGGTTTCAACATAAGTATTCTGTTCAAAAACAATGGAATTTCAGAGTGAGAACTGTTTTGTTGATGTGAACAGCAATGAGTTAGTTACCATCATGTATTACCTCTGGAACATATACTAGTTTTGATGGAATCAATTAAGAAAAAAATAGGTGTAACTGAACCAGGATCACAACATTTGATTATTGTGAAGAAGGGAAAGACTAGGTAGTCAGGCTGCTGGCTGCTCTTTCACTCTCAGAGGGAGTCAAAGTTCACTCTGTCTGAAGGCTATTAAAAGTCTCAAGTGAACGGGGCTTGGCAGTCTCAACCTCATACGTGTGAGCTTGAATCTTTAGGAAAAAATATTTAACTCGGGTTCTAACATTCAAACATAAATCTGATGCAGATTTAAATTTAATTCAGCACTAATTTCAGTTTAAGATAGATCATATTGACGACTGATGTGAGAAAATGACATACAGGGTGCTCCTTAAAAATTTGGATTGGCACAGTGTTGTGGCAAGGTATCTATAGGTGATCCATGTCATACTTGGTTATCAAGTTGTATTTGGTGATGCTCTCTGCAAAAAGGGAGAAGCATTAACATTTCAGCATTAGCACCATCCATTTGATAGGTAAAATGCAAATGTATATATAAAAAATAAATCAACAGAATCATAATGCAATTGACAAAACCATAACCATTTTTATGACATGCAGGAGGGAACAAAGTGCAGTCCTTTAGTTTACACTATAATGCAGATTCCCTTACAGCACTGACCTCAGTGTTTTCTCTCCATAGTGATCATGTGTCTACTTAAAAGGATAAAATGGTTGCAACAGAACTCCAGGACTTCACTGACAATCTATATTTTTTTTTACACAACAAAAACATAGGAACACGAGTAGGTCATTTAGCCTCTCGAGCCTGTTACACTATTCAGTTAGATCATGGCGATCTGTGACTTAACTCCATATACCAATCTTTGCCTCATATCCCTTCATGTCTTTGGTTAACAAAAATCTATCAACTGCAGATTTAAAATTAATACTTGATCTATGGGGGTTGGTTAGCTCAGTTAGCTAAATGGCTAGGGTGTTGTGTAGAATGATGCCAACAGGACACGTACAATCCCCATACTGGTTGTAGTAGATTATAGGAGCCTGTCTCTTTGCTTTGTCCCATGCTTGATGCGGAGTGGTGCCTCTCAACCCAACAGAGAGATGCCCATGGTCCCTCATAGACAATGGCTAATTACCTTATCTGAACTACCATCAACTGCAGTTTGTGGAAGAAAGTTCCAAATTTCTACCACTCTTTACATGAGGAAGTGCTTCCCAATTTCACTCCTAAAAGGTATGGCTCTAATCTTTTGACTAATGCCCCCAGTTCTAGACTCCCTAACTAGCAGAAATTGTTTTTCCCGATCTATCCTATCTGGTCCTCTTAATATCTTGAAAACTTTGATCAAATTAACCCTCAATTTTCTAAATTCTAGGGAACACAACCTACTTTGTGTAATCTTTCCTCATAATTTAATCCTTACAGTCCAGGTATCATTTTAATATATTGCACTCTCTCCAAGACCAATATATCCTTCCTAAGATGTGATGCCCAGAAATGCTCGCAGCATTCCAGGTGTGATCTAACCAGAGCTTTGTATAGCTGAAACATGACTTTTACCCTCTTGTATCCCACTGCTCCAGATACAAAGGCCAACATTCCATTAGTTTTTTTGATTATTTTCTGCATCTGTTCATGACATTTTAATGATGTGTACATGGAAGCACTAGTCTCTTTAGTGCTTAGTCTCCACTATTTCGATTTGAATATCTGAATATTTGTCACTATTTGAATAATGTCAGATACTAAAAGCTACATCACATTTCTTGCTCTACCTGTGAATTCTTCTGTAAGCATCCTGCTCCTCTTGACAAAGAATTTTTGGAAGTTCCACAGCAGACTCCAGGCACACTTTACCAATAGTTTCATGGGGCACCACGTGGATAGGGATTTCTATGCGTTCATATCTGTAAGCAAGTTATCAAAAGGTTAATGCTGTTCTGATGACATCCTAGCCTATAAGCTTAGTTCAAGTACTTTATATTTGTATGACACCAGGTTAAATTACAGCCCTACTAACTTCTATGCATTTTAAGCACAAGTCTCTAACTTGAAATTGTTTCCTCCACTAATTGGTTATCTCACACAAAGTTCAAACCCTGTCAGAGAAGGCAAGCAATCAGCTCCCAGCCTATGTGAAAAGTATTCTGAAACTACTGCGGGGATATATGCATGCATGGGCCAACTGTCCAATTTTTCCATTACTTCCACTTAGCATTTTCCCATAATTACCAGATTAATCACCTCATATTAAAACTAAGGCCCTTAGTTTATATTATTTTCAACAGAATAACATACGCTGCATTATACTTACTCAGAACCTTTCTGTGCCTGAATTGACTGGAAACAGGTATAGAGAACTCGGCCAGTCTAAAAAAAATATGTAAAAAGGCAAAATATACTGTTTAATCCTGCCACCTAATTTTCTAATGTCTTCTTAATTTAGCCAATAAGTCCATCAAGCTGGTAGTTTTTAACCGCAAGAGCTACCAGAAAAATCTGGGTGGAATTCAATCATTAACTATTCACATAAACATGCTACTTCTTAGAATCATCATAATTTTGTAGAAGAGCACCAATACCTCAATTAACCTTGCTTTGAAAGTAGCCATAAAATTAGTTAGTAAGTCACCCTTTCTCTATGGTCATGTATTCAAATCTAAGACAGATTGAAGTGATAAATGTGACTTACCCTTTTATGGTTGCAAAGTTATGGATGTAAAATGAGTTTGGATCAGTATCAACCTAAGCCTACAGCACAAAACTATTGGCGACTCTTTACAAGTTGGCAATCACACTCATCAAGGCAAAAAGGAGGATTTGTTTTGGAAATGAACATGTTATTTTGTTGCAGCTCTTTTTTTAGTTTGGACTTTTAAAAATTCATTCAAAATATTATAACATTACTGGCATTGACTGCATTTATTGCCCATCCCCAAGGTGTCCTTGAAAAGGTGATGGTGATTCGCTGCCTTAAACTAACTCAGTTTGTGTGGTGAAAGTACTCCCATGTTGCTGTCAGGAAGGTGGTTCCAGTGATGACGAAGAAATTCCAATATGATTCCAACATACGAACAAGGAGCAGGAGCCTTTCAGCCCCTCGAGCCTGCTCCGCCATTTAATAAGATCATGGCTGATCTGACTGTAACCTGAAATATGCATTCCACCTACCGCTGATAATCAATCACCCCCTTGCTTACCAAGAATTTATCCATTTCTGCCTTAAAAATATTAAAAGACTCTGCTTCCACCACCTTTTCAGGAAGAGTTCCAACCCTCAGAGAAAACAATTTCACCTCATCTCTGTTTTAAATGGGCAAGCCCTTATTTTTAAACAGTGACCCCAGTTCTAGAATCTTCCACAAGAGGAAACATACTCTTTACATTCACCCTGTCAAGACCCCTCAGGATCTTATATGTTTCAATTAAGTCACCTCTTACTCTTCTAAACCCCAGTAGATACAAGCCTAGTCTGTCCAACCTTTGCTCATAAGACAACCCACCCATTCCAGGTATTAGTCTGGTAAAACTTCTCTGAACTGCTTCCAACACATTTACATCCTTCCTTAAAAAAGATGACCCAATACTGTACACAGTACTCCAAGTGTGATCTCACTAGTGCACTGTACAACTGAAGCATAACCTCACCACTTTTGTATTCAATTCCCCTCACAATAAATGATAATGTTCTATTAGCTTTCCTAATTACTTGCTGTACTTGCATACTAGCCTTGTGATTCATGCACTAGGACACCCAGATCCCTCTGCACCTCGGAGCTCTGCAATCTCTCACCATTTAGATAATATGCTTCTCTTTTATTCTTCCTGCCAAAATGGATAATTTCACATTTTCCAACATTATACTCCACCTGCCAAATCTTTGCCCACTCACTTGTCTGTTTGTAGCCTCCTTCTGTCCCCTTCACAACTTACTTTCCTGTCTATCTTTGTGTCATCAGCAAATTTGGCAACCATCCCTTCAATCCCTTCATCCAAGTCTTTTATATAAATTGTAAACAGTTGAGGTCCCAGCACTGATCCCTGTGGCACACCACACGTTACATCTTGCAAACCTGAAAACAACCCATTATGCCCACTCTCTGCTTCCTGTTATGCAGCCAATCTTCTATCCATGCCAATATATTACCATCTACGCCATGAGCTTTTATTTTCCGCAATTGCCTTTGATGTGGCACTTTATAAAATGCCTTCTGGAAATCTAAATACAGTATATTCACCAGATCCCCTTTTTCCACAGCACATGTTACTTCCTCAAAGAACTCCAATAAGTTGGTTAAATACAATTTCCCTTTCACAAGACTCTGCCTGAACACCTTGACTTTTTCCAAGTGCCCTGCTATAACTTCTTTAACAATAGCTTCTAACATTTTCCCTATGATAGATGTTAAGCTAACTGGCCTGTAGTTTTCCGTTTTCTGTCTCCCTCCAGAATCTCGTTGGCTAACAGAGATTTTGCTTCAGTAAACTTTCATTTTGGTCTATCCGGTATCAACGAGGGCCGCCTTAATGTCATTTGTTAACAGCCATTAAAGGGCTAAAATAGGTCTTATGATTTTCTCTCCCATCCTCTGACAAAGCAGTAAACCACTAAAATAAAAGCAAAATGTTGCAGATATTGGAGATCTGAAATAAAAATAGAAAGTGCTGGAAAAACTCAGCAGCTCTGGCAACATCTGTGGGGAGAGAAACAGAGTTAACATTTAACAGTCCAATATGACTCTTCTTCAGAAGCAGTAAGCCATCACTGACTGCCACCAAAGGGGCAAATATAGATTGGAAAGAGGTGGTTTTGACCTTGGTGTTCTTGTCCTCAATGAAACAGGAGAAGATCAGCCCCACGAAGCCCTGGTCCATCATCTGGTACATGGCCTGAGTACGGACATCTGTCAGAGATAACAGAGAAGTTACAAAGTAATTGATCACATTTTGCTTCTTGAACAAATCACTCATGTGCAAACTGAACTGGCAAGGAAACTAAAAGGACCCCAAACCATTCCAGCAAAAAAACATTAACATAGTTAGGATCTGCACTGGTATATTAGGAGGCAGAACACAAATTTCACTAGCAAGGTCCACTCTTATTGTGATCTAGTGCATAATATCAAAAGAGGTAGCATAACAAGGAGATAGCCCTCCTGTAGAGTTACTGTAAAAAAAAACCCTTAAGTGAAAATATCTACTGCCTGCTAAGTGAATAGCAAAGAATTATTTTTTCTCTTTTTAGCAAACTCAAATAAAATATTGAGAGATCACAGGTGCTCATGCTGCAAGAAAATGTTAGATAACAAAACGTGTAACAAATTAAAGACACTGGGTAAAGCTTGCTGATGACTTAAGGGTAAAAGCAAAACCATCCAAATGTTTAGTACAGGGTTGCCCAACCTGCGGCCTGCATCTGCCCGCCGTCTCTGCGGTCTCCAGAGCCAGTTTTCAAAATGCTGGCTCAACAGGTAAGCTGGAGTGGAAGATTCCACAAGGAGATACTCCTCCAATCATAGGCTGCTTCCTCTCCACGTTTGCTCAGAAACAGTCTGTGATTGCAGCAGCAGCGAACACCAGCCGTGGTAAGTTTTCCGGGGACAGAACGAGGGGCAGAGCAGGGGACAGAGCGGGAGCGAGCAAGCGAATTAGAGAGTGAGTGTGTAATAGCGAGCAAGCAAGGGAGCGCGTAATAGCGAGCAGGAGAGCAAGAGCGAATGAGGGAGAGTGAGCGAGTGTGTGTCTGCCTTACTCCCAGTCTCAGGTTTTTCACTTGCTCTCACCACCACACACCAACACATACTCTCACTCACTCACACAGTGGGTGAGGGTGAGTGCGTGAGCACCCTGAGCCTAGGAGTGAGCTGGACACACACACACACACACACACACACACACACACACACACACACACACACACACACACACACACACACACACACACACACACACACACACACACACACACACACACACACACACACACACACACACACACACACACACACACACACACACACACACTCATCGTTTTGATTAATTACTCTTTTTGAAACTTAACAATTTAATGGTATGACATTGCATTATTTTTGTTCAGCAAGTTGTTTCTTTTCTTAATACCACATCCTTCTTTTTGAAATTAAGTTTAATGCTGTGCCAAACCTTATCTTTCCAAAATTTGCTCATTGACCCCTTGAATGAGAAAAAAAATGGAAATGTAGACGCCCCCCCCCACCACCCCCCCAAACCCCCACCGCCCCCCCACCGCACCCACAAGTGAAAAGGTTGGGCAAGCCTGGCTTAGTACAAATATGAAAGGCCTTTTGGTTTATCAAGTTTATCTTTAAATGGAAGCCTACAGTCCCCTGTCAAAGCATCCATACGTCTCTTTAATAGCTTTCCCATCCGGGCAGTAAAGTCGGCATTGTGGATTGGCCATTTATTACACACTCTACAGATTTTTCTTTTCATTGAAGTTGGTGGGAAAAATCAGATGGTGTGCACAAGGAGCAGTCAATCTACAACGGCAACTTCAACATCTGCCAGTGAAAGTTAAAGTCTATCTCACAGGAACTTAGCTCAGTCGTAAAAATAATCTATTTGAGCAAGGTCAACAACTTTGGCAGTAAGGAGCAAAGGGGAGAAAATTCATTGTGAACAAGAGCAACCTACTCTCTAAATTGCTCCCATAGGTCACCTTAGCTCCATTGTTACATGATGCCCAGTTCAGTCATGTACTTACCCACATGTGAAGGCCATACGGTGATATGAGGGTGGGAATGATACCATCCCACCACTCTCATTGGGCGACCAGTCATTTCAGCTAACCTGTGCGAGTTGTCAAAGATTGTAAATGAAACCTTTATCGCATAAGCTTTGGGCAGTGCATCTTTCCCAGAATCCTGCAAACCCACAAACTTTATATAATTTAATCCTCCCTAGAATCCTATGACATCAAAGCACACCAAAAAAAGGTGAACTTTTCCTAATCTAAATAGGAATACAGAAAATAAGTTTGTGAAGGAATATTATGAGGAAAAAAAAAATTCAGTCTCATCCCAGTACCTTCCAGTTAAATAGGTAAACAAAGTTTAAATTTGTCTGTTTCATATTTTAAATATAACAGAGGGAGATTTACTCTTCACCTCCAAGCAATTTTATTCTGCATTCAACTTCAAAACTCATGTATAAGACTAACATTTTACGTCCTTATTTAGAACTAAGAATGTGGGGTGGCAGATGTGGGGAAGGGGATGATCATTATGAAGAAAATCACATCCTTCCTCAGGTTTCCTTCTAGTGGAAAACAGAATTACCTGGAAAAACTCAGCAGGTCTGGCAGCATTGGCGGAAAAGAAAAGACTTGACGTTTCGAGTCCTCATGAAGTTCTGTTGAAAGGTCATGAGGACTCGAAACATCAACTCTTTTCTTCTCCGCCGATGCTGCCAGACCTGCTGAGTTTTTCCAGTTAATTCTGTTTTTGTTTTGGATTTCCAGCATCCGCAGTTTTTTGTTTTTATTCCTACTAGTGGAGCTACTTCTCTAGGGACAATGGATCCAGCAGCAGTTTACTAATGCATTCCTTTCAGCTACTACTGTCAGCTGTTGCTCTACTGCTCCAGTGCTGATATTTAAATAGCATTTTTCCCTCTCCCTCCTGTCCAGACTTCTGATTCTGATTTTCTAGAAGTAAGCAGGGTAGATGCAGGGAAAAATGAAAATTCAGCAACAGGAGCCAGCACTGAAATCAAAACTGTCAGTGAAATATCACAACAATAGTAAAGTAGAGCAATTAGCTAATGGGAATGCACTGTATGAACTAAAAGTGAGGGACGGTGTATTTGTGGATCTGTCAGCCTACATGAAACGGCAAATTTAGGGTATCAAAAGCTTTGTCATTTCAGTGTTCAATTTATAGGGAAGTCATGCATTTTTTTGGAATGGAAATTGTTCATATCCTCATACGTGAATAAATATAGTAACAAATACTGTTAACTGACCTCGGACTGCTTCAAAAGATAACAGTGGAGGAAGCTATACTCTCCAATTAGCCCATGTTATATCCAATCTTGGGCTGCCAAAGGAGGACACACTGACTCCAAAAGAACCTATTTCCCAGTGTTTAGATGCCTCATACTGATAAAATATTTTTTAAACTTATGGTAACATTGCAACTGCTCGCCAACAAAAACGTGATTGTATATGAGTCCAAGAGTCTGTATTGAAAGTAATCTCTATGGAAAGGATATCTCAGCTTCAGTAGAGGCTGCAGAAAGTTGCTCTGGAGAAATTTCCACCCGATCCTTGCGCTTGTCCGAGCGGCGAAGAATAATGACAGAATGAATATGAACAATTCTGCTTGTGTCAACCTATAGCAAAAATGAAGAGGTTAATTATCTTCTATTTCATTCCTAGCTTATCAAATGGAACTGGTAGCACACTGGAATAGGACATTATCGCTCTCCCTTGAACCTGGTCTCACATCCAGCCAGAAAGAACAGATGAAAATCTCTCTCTCTTTGCTAACTGTGTGAATTTGCAATTTCAATCAAACTGGAGACTATTGTGCAATAGTGATCCACTATTGTGGATTAATATGATCTACTAAGATTCCAATTAATTGGAGCAAGATAAAGAGACCTTTGCATCCCATTCATGTTATACCTGAGAATACATAATGCTGACACTGAGTAATTAAAATGGAAAATGTTCTATGTTCCTAGTGGTAACATGCTTCACCTTGCTAAAACAAAACTGAATAAAACATAACACAAAAACACTGATAGATGCTGGGAATTTTCTCGGTGTTCTTCCAATCAATCATTTGGCAAATGCGCTGCTCATGTGGCAAAAAGTGGGTTCCTGCAAATCTTGAAGTTTATTTATTCAGTGTGTGCATAGTATTCTCAGTGGCTAAATGGAGTTCTTTAAGCCCACCTTCAAGTTTATTTAGTAGACACTATTGTTCGGACTGTACCACAGCTGTAGCCTGAATGGTCTTGGTGATCCACTGATGTTGGGTGGCTGCACAGAGGCCTTGGTCAGTCCAGAAATGGTTTAAAATGGCCCACTGTCACTGTTAAAGATCAAAGCAGGATGGACAAGCAGGGACGCTATGATGAGAGTAGTTTCTGGTGGGTGTTTCCTCCTGCAACAGGTCCTCAACTGTTACTCCTCGGTATGGTGGGTTTAACCATATGGGGAGGTGTGAGGGAAGGCAGATTACTTGTGGGTTGAAGATGTCATTGATTAAGGGCAGTCTTGGGTTGGAGTAGACCTTCCCCAGTAGCTTGCCTGCTTCAATTACCCCACTCATGTGGGGAGGCAATGTTGCTCAGGACTGGGAGCCAGGAGAGGGGAGTAGGTCAAAGGGTACCTGTCCTGATGCACATTGTTGAGTTGCACATCAATAAATTTGGTGTGGGCAAGGGTAGTACCATATTGCTGTGTAGTATTCTACAGTTGAGTACATGATGGCAAGAGCAGAGGTCTTAATCTGTGATCCCCATGAAGTATCAGCCAGTTTACTGAGAAGGTAATCACAGGTTTTAATTTTTTCTGCGGTCTTGAATGTGCTGTTTGTATGTGAGAGTTCTGTCAAGGGTGACACCTGGATAAACAGGGTGGGGATCATGCTTCAGTCTCTGGCCATTCAGGTTGATGTTCAATTCCCTCTTAACATTGGCATTGTGAAGGTGGAATGTGCTAGAGACTGTTTTACTGGTGCTCGGTTTTAGGCACAATGTCTTGCAGTAATTGGCCCGTTTTGCCTTTCAGCTCAGGGTAAGTCTTGAGCCTGTATGCCACTGCAAACATCATCTGCATAGATAAACTTCCAGGGCTGGGTTGGGGGTAAGTTGTTGGTGTAGGAGTTGAACAGAGTTGGGGATAAGACAGGCCCCTGGGGTAGCCCATTCATTTGTTTGCTTTTGGCACTACCTTGTCACCCTATGCACCCTGAACTGCCTGAACCAGAATAGCAGTTCAATGGTGCCAGTAAGTCAGGGAGGGAGAACTCTTGAAGCTGAGATTGAAAGAATCTCTTAAGAAATACTGAAAATAGTTTGTCCCTTTCGGATTGAATCTGGATACTATTGTTATCTTGCAATGCCTGGTAATATATCTACAGCAGTAAACAAGAGGAGAGCAGCTGAGCAAGATATAAGGTGCAGTGGAAAGATCAGGCCTGAGAGCAGGAGGAGTGGGAGCTGAGCGAGAGCAGAGCAGAAGCGGGAGCGTAGCTTGCTAAAAGTCATGATGGCAGAGCAAAGGTACAGCCAGGAGCAGCACAAGCGAAAATGGGGTGAGTGAGGTCAGAGTCAGTGCAGGGAGCCATGAACGGCTTAACATGAGGGAACTAAGATCAGTATCAAGGACAAGTACTGAGGTAAGGATTTCAGAACTAAGGCATGGAACTAGAATTATTAAATCTTAAATTTTCTTTCTTATAATTTTAGTTTGTAGTCCAAGATATAAAGGGCACCTCAGTCCAGTCAGGAGCACATCCTGTTTCACTTGGGAACTCCAGGAAAATTCTCATGTCCTGGACAACCACATGTGCAGGAAGTGTCATCAGCTAAAAGAACTCGAGCTCCAGGTTTCGGAGCTGGCATGGCGGTTGGAATCAGTGTGATGCAATCGCAAGACTAAGATTTTCACGGATAGCACATTTCAACCGGTGGTTACCCTACAGTTTAAGGATGTGAAGGTAATCAGCTTAGCCATAGTGGTGGGAATGCTTTTAGAAATTATAATCTGGGATAAAATTAACAATCACTTGGATTCGGACAGATTAATTAAGGAAAGCTAGCATAGATTTTTAAAGGCAAACTGCGTTTTAACTAATTTGATCAAGTTTTTTTGACAGGTGGCACTTGTCTTGATACCCAACCATGAATCAAATTGTTGGTGCAATCTCAAGTGAAGCTAAATGCAATCACTAATTTTCTTCCTCCTCCACCGGCCTCCCTCCAACCTTAATCCTAAACCTTCTTATTTGATACTAATACCTGAATTAATTTCTTGTTGTCCTATTCTGAGTTGGGAGATTGAAAACAGCGCGAGTGGAGAGGCAGTCGGGAGACTGAAAACAGCGCGACTGGAAAGGTAGTCAGGGGATTGAAAACAGTGCGAGAGGAGAGGCAGTCAGGAGATTGAAAACAACATGAGAAGAGAGGCAGTTGGGAGACTGGAAACAGCGCGAGAGCAGAGGCAGTAGGGAGATTGAAAACAGTGTGAATGAAGACAGTCAGGAGATTGAAAACTGCACGAGAGGAGCAGCAGTCACGAGTGTGAAAACAGCATGATAGGAGAGATAGTCGGGAGACTGAAATCAGCATGAGAGGAGAGGAAGTCAGGAGATTGAAAACAGCACGAGTCCTAAAACACATACCTACATAATTAAGAAACAGATAACTTTTAGTTGTATTTGTGGGTGATACTAGCACTTTATAAGCACAGTAAACTGTAGGATGCATAGGAATTATTCTAAATTAAGTAAGAAAATATTTAAAATAAATTAGTAAATAAATACTGTAGTATTAAGGTATGTCAGTGCAGCTTGGCCAAGTGGAATATGCATCCTGCAGGATGTGGAATGTCATGCAGGGACAAAGTGCTCTCAATGACTACACCTGATGGAAGTGTCACCAGCTGCAGAAACTTGAGCTCTGAGTTGCGGAGTTCAAGTGGCGGCTGGAGTCACTGTGGTGCATCTGCAAAGCTGAGGATTATGTGGATAGTACATTTAGAGAGGTGGTCACACCGCATCTGAGAGGTACACAGGCAGAGAGAGAATGGGTGAACGCCACAGTATCTAAAAGAAACCCTGGTGCCAGGGTCAAGGATGTCACAGAGTGGCTACAAGACATTCTTTCAGGGGTGGGAGAGCAGCCAGTGGTCGTGGTCCACATTGGTACCAATGACATAGTTAGGAAAAGGGACAAGGTCCTGAAAGCAGATTTTAGGGAGTTAGGAAGTGAATTAAAAAGCAGGACCTCAAGAGCAGTAATCTCAGAATTACTCCCAGTGCCAGGTGCTAGTGAGCATAGGAATAAGAAGATTGAACAATTCAACACATGGCTGGAGAAATGGAGTAGGAAGGAGGGCTTTAGATTTCTGAGACACTGGGGCCGGTTCTGGGGTAGGTGGGACCTGTACAAGAAGTATGGTTACACCTTAACAGGACTGGGACTAATGTCCTCGAGAGGTGGTTTCCTAGTGCTGTTGGGGAGGATTTAAACTAGATTGACAGGGGGATGGAAAGCTGAGGGGAAATTCAGAGTGATGGGGAGAAAAACTGGCAGTGGGAAGTAGAGAAGTATTAACTGATAATGAGGATATATCAGAGAGCAGTATCAAGGTAGATAGAATACTTAAAGAGTTCGATAGAATTAGAGTAGGCAATAGTAAGTCTTTAGATGGGGTCAGAATAAGGGGGAAGATAAAAAACCTAAATCAGGGTAATGTGCATGTATCTGAATGCACGCAATGTGGTTAATACAATTGGTGAACTTCAGGCACAGGCTAACAAATGGAATTATGATATTATTGCTATAAGGGAGACCTGGTTCAAAGAAGGGCAGGACTGAGTGTTATATATTCCCGGGTACAAGGTGTTTAGGAGGGACAGGAAAGGAAGGAAAGTGTGTGTCGGGTGGGGGGGGAGATAGTGGCAATGTTGATAAAAGATGGTATTACAGCACTGGAGAGAGAGAATGTTCTAGATGGGTTAAGGACAGAACCTCTCTGGCTAGAGGTAAGGAATGAAACAGGTGCAATAACATTGATCAGTGTAGCATATAGACCACAGCTAGTGGAAGGGATGTGGAAAAACAAGTTTGCAAAGAAATTATAGAGAGGTGCAAGAATTATACAACAATCATAATGGGGGATTTCAATTATCCAAACATAGACTGGGATAGGAATAGCACAAAGGGACAAGAGGGTGGGAGTTCTTGGTTGGAATGTATTCAAGATAATTTTCTGCAGCAGTATATTTCCAGTCCAACAAGAGGATGTGCACTTTTGGAACTGATTCTGTGGAATGCATTGGCCCAACTGGATCAAATATCAGTGGGAGAGCCTCTAGGTGACAGTGGCCATTATATCATAAGGTTTAGGTTGGTCATGGAAAAATGACAGGCACAATCCAGAGCAGGGATGATTAATTGGGGTAAAGCCAACTTTGATGGGATGACAGTGCATCTGAGTCAAGTGAGTTGGAATCAAATGTTGGCAGAAAGGACAGTGGTTGAACAATGGGGCACCTTCAAAGAAAAGGTATTGCAGGCAATGTCAAGGTATATTCCCTTGAAGGGGGAAAAAGTAGGACAAATAAATCCAGAGTGCCCTGGATGACGAGAAAGACAGAGGTGAAGACAAAAAGGAAGAAGTGTGCGTACAACCGATGTCAGGTAGAAAATATAATGGAGAATATAGAAGGACCAAACTAATAAGAAAAGCAAGGAGAGAGAACGTGAAAAGAGGCTGGCAGCTAATATAAAAGGGAATCCCAAGATATTCTATAAGCATGTAAATAATAAAAGGGTGGTAAAAGAAAGATTAGGGCTGATTAGGGACAAAAAAAGGGGACTTGCATGCGGATGATGAAGAAATAGCAGAAGTATTGAACGAGTACTTTGCATCTGTCTTTACAAAGGAAGAAGATGCTACCCAGATCGAGGTGAGAGGGGAGGTAACTGGTAAACTAGAAGAATTTACAGTTGAGAAGGAGGAGGTGTTAAAAAGGCTATCTTTACTTAAAATAGATAAGGTACCAGGACCAGATGAGATGCATCCAAGGGTACTGAGGAAAGTGAGTGGAAATTGCAGAGGCACTAGTAAAAATCTTCCAGTCTTCCTTAGACACAGGCAAGGTGCCAGAGGACTGGAGAATTGAGAATGTTACACCCTTGCTCAAAAAAGGGTGCAAGGATAAAACTGGCAACTACAGGCCAGTTAGTTTGACCTCATTGGCAGGGAATGTTCTGGAAACTATAGTTCGGGATAAAATCAATAGTCACTTAGACAAGTGCAGGATAATTAAGAAAGCCAGCATGGATTCATTAAGGAATAATCATGTTTAACTAACTTGCTGAAGTTTTTTTGAGGAGATAACAGAGAATGTTGATAAAGGAAACGTTGTTGATGTGGTGTATACAGATTTTCAAAAGGCATTTGATACAGTGCCACACAATAGATATGAGCAAAATTCTAGGTCATGAAATAAAAGGGAAAGTAAGCACTTGGATAAGAAATAGGCTGAGTGACAGAAAACAAAAAGTAATGATAAATGGTTGTTTTTCAGATTGGAGGAAGGTTTGTAGTGGAGTTCCCTGGCGTCAGCATTGGGACCCTTGCTCTTCTTAGGCTGTGGTGTGCAGGGCATGGTTTCAAAATTTGCAGATGATACAAAGATTGGAAATATTGCCAATTGTGATGAGGATAGTCTTGAACTTCAAAAGGACATAGACATGTTGATGGATTGGGCAGACAAGTGGCAGATGAAGCTCAATGCAGAGAAGCGTGAAGTGACCCATTTTGGCAGGAAGAATATGGAGAGATAGTATAAAATAAAGGGAGAGACTCTGAAGGTGGTGCAGGAACAGAGGGACCTCGATGTACATGTACATAGGATTTTGAAGATGATAGGGCATGTTAAGAGAGCAGTTAATAAAGCATATAGTATCTTAGGTTTTATAATAGGGGCATTGAGTACGAGAGTAAGGAGGTCATGTTGAACTTGTGTAAGACACTAGTTATGCCTCATCTGGAGTACTGCGCCCAGTTGTGGGCGCCGTACTAGAGGAAGGATGTGAAGGCATTGGAGAGTACAGAGAAGGATCACAAGAATGATTCCAGACATAAAGAACTGTAGCTATGATGATAGATGGGAGAGGTTGGGACTCTTTTCCTTGGAGAAAAGAAGGCTGCGAGGAGACTTGATGGAGGTATTCAAGATCCTGAGGGGTATGGACAGGGTAAATAGTGAGAAACTGTTCCCACTCAAGACAGCATCAAGTACTAGAGGGCACAGATTCAAAATAATTGGCAAAAGGAGTAAACGTGATGTGAGGAAAGTTTTTTTCACCCAGAGGGTGGTTGGAGTTTGGAACGAGCTTCCTGAAAGGGCAGTGGAGGCAGTTTCAATCAAGATATTCGAAAGGGAATTAGATTGCTACCTGAAAAGAAATAATGTGCAAGGTTACAGGGATAAGGCAGGAAAGTGGGACTAGGTGGAATGCTCTTTCAGAGAGCAAGTGCAGACTTGCTGGGCCAAGTGGCCTGCTTCTGCACCGTAATGATTCTGTTATTTCTTATTGAATGGCGGACGGAGCAGATTCGAGAGGCCGACTGGCCTACTCCTGCACCTAATTTGCATCTTCGTATGATTCTGTTGGACAGCAAGACATGACTAACACCCTCATTTCTCATCTTTAAAAGACGCACTTTCCACAGTCAATTCGACATATTTTCTTGTCAAATATCTGAATATTTTCACAAACGAAACTACCAATACAAGTACTGAATTGCCAACTGCTAAGGAACAATGAGCTCCAAGTGATTCACGGAACTGAAACTGAGGCTTGGTTGGTAACTAGGTGACTGACCCCATTCTCCCCTCCCCTCGTTATGAACTATGATGGCTAACAGCTAGTTTCTGGGCTGAGTTAATCAGTGGCTGAGTTCAGTCAGTAGTAGAACAAACACTTTGGCCTGTTGCTGTGATGATGGTGGCTCAAGTCCCATTGTTGGAGGTAATGCTATATTCAAACATTCCTTGGAACTTTAATACATTATTACTGACTAATCACAAATAGTACAAAATGGCATAAAACAGGCACCCCAGCTCCAAAGGTGCAGTGCAATGTGGCTAATAGAGAATTTGGAAGAAATTTCATTTTTTCCTTTATTGTCTCATGGGAAAGGCCAGCATTTGTTGCCCACCCCTAATTGTCCTTTACTGAGGGGCTTGCTAGGCCATTTCAGAAGGTAGTTAAGAGTCAACAACATTGCTGTGGATCTGGAGTCACAAGTAGATTTCTTTCTCTGAACAATCAATGATAGTATGAAACTATCTTTACAGTCCAGATTTATTAATTGAATTTAAATTCCACCAGCTGTCATGGTGGGATTTGAACCCATGTCACCAGATCATTAGACTGGGCCTCTGGATTACTAGTCCAATGATATTATCACTATTCCACTGTTTCTCCCCTCCTCAAGGAGTAGTTAAAACAAATAGTACAGATATAGGAATACAGGGCTCAGGAGCAGGGGTAGGCCATTCGGCCCTTCAAGCTTGGTCCACCATTTGATAAGATCATGGCTGATCTGCTTGTGGTCTCAACTCCACTTTCTTGTCTGCACGCCCCACCCCTCTCATTCTTCTAAACTCCAATGAGTACAGGCCCAACCTACTCAACCTCTCCTCATAAGAAAATCCCTCCATACGCAGGATCAACCTAGTGAACCTTCTCTGGACTGCCCTCAATGCCTGTATATCTTTCCTTAGGCAAGGGGACAAAAACTGTTCCAGGTGTGGTCTAACTAATGCTTTGTATAGCTTCCCTGTTTTTAATACTCCATTCCCTTTGAAATGAAGGCCAACATTCCGTTTGCCTTCCCTATTACCTGCTGAACTTGTATGCCAGCTTTTTGGGATTCATGCACGAGGACCCCCAAGTCCCTCTGTGCTGCAACTTTCTGCAGTCTTTCTCCATTTAAATAATATTCAGCTCTTCTGTTCTTCCTGCCAAAGTGCATAACCTCACATTTTCCCACATTATATTCCATCTGCCAAATCTTTGCCCACTCACTTAACCTGTCTATATCCCTCTGTAGACTCTTTGTGTCATCCTCACTACTTGCCTTCCCATCTACTTTTTTGTCATCTGCAAACTTGGCGATAGTACATTCATTTCCCTCATCCAAATCATTAATATATATTGTAAATAATTGTGGCCCCAGGTACTCCAATAGTTACAAGATGCCATCCTGAAAATGCCTCCCTTATCCCAACTCTCTGTCTTCCATTAGTTAGCCAATCCTCTATCCATGCTAATATATTACCCCCAACACCATGGGCTCTTATCTTATTAAGTAGCCATACTTGCGGTACCTTATCAAACGTCTATTTTAAATCCAAATATATTAAATCTACTGGTTCCCTTTTATCTATTCTGCTTATTACCTCCTCAAAGAATTCTAATAAATTTGTCAGGAATGATTTCCCCTTCATGAAGCCGTGCTGACTCTGCTCGATTATATTATGTATTTCTAAATGCTTTGCTATTACATCCTTTAGCCAATCCTTTACCCATGCTAACGTGTTACTCCCTACATCGTGTCCTCTTATCTTGTCTAATAATATTTGATGTTACACCTTATCAGATGTCTTTTTGGAAATCCAAGTACACCATTTCTACAGGTCTCCCTCTATCCACCTTCCTTGTTACTTCCTCAAGGAACTCTAATAAATTAGTTAAACACAATTTCCCTTTCACTAAACCATGTTTACGCTGCCTGATCCTGTTATGATGTGCAGCTACTTCTTTTAAGATCTAGGATGCAGCCCATCTGATTATGGGGACTTGTCGGGTTTTAGGCCCAATTGTTTTCCCAGCACCTTTCCCTGGTGATGGTGTTTGTTTTAAGTTCCTCCATTCCTTTAACCTCTTAACTTCAATTTTCTTGTACTTAAAAGGTAAACTAAATAAGCATATGAGGAAGAAGGAAATAAAAGGATTATACTGATAGATGAGGAAGGAATGGGAAGCTCAGACGGAGCATAATCACTAGCATAGATTGGTTGGACTGTAGAGTCTGTTTCTCTTTTTTTCATTCATTCATGGGATGTGGGCTTCGTTGGCTGGGCCAGCATTTATTGATCATCCCTTGTTGACCTTGAGGAGGTGGTGGTGAGCTACTTTCTTGAACCGTTGCAGTCCATGTGGTGTAGGTACACCCACAGTGCTGTTAGGAAGGGAGTTCCAGGCTTTTGACCCAGCGACAGTGAAGGAGTGGCGATATATTTCCAAGTTGGAATGATGAGTGACTTGGAGAGGAACTTCCAGGCGGTGGTGTTCCCATCGATCAGCTGCCCTTGTCCTTCTAGATGGTACTGGTCATGGTTTTGGAAGGTGTTGTCGAAGGGATCTTGGTGAATTCCTGCAATGCATCTTGTAGTTGGTACAGAAGGAAGGACATTGATGCTACTGTGCGTCGGTGGTGGAGGGGTGAATGTTTGTGGATGTGGTGCCAATCAAACGGGCTGCTTTGTCCTTGACAATGTCAACCTTCTTGAGTGTTTTGGGAGCTGCACTCATCCAGGCAAGTGGGGAGTATTCCACCACACTCCTGACTTGTGCCTTGTAGATGGCGGACAGGCTTTGGAGAATCAGGAGGTGAGTTACTCGTTGCACAATTCCTAGCCTCTGACCTGCTCTTAGACCACAGTATTAATATGGCTAGTCCAGTTCAGTTTCTGGTCAATGGTAACTCCCAAGATGTTGATAGTGGGGGCCTCAGTGCTGTAATGCCATTGAACATCAAGGGAGGATGGCTGGATTCTCTCTTGTGGGAGACGGTCATTGCCTGACACTTGTGTGGCATGAATATTACTTGGCACTTGTCAGCCCAAGCCTGGATATTGTTCAGGTCTTGCTGCATTTGGATATGGACTGCTTCAGTATCTGAAGAGTGGCAAATGGTGCTGAACATTGTGCAATCATCAGCGAACATCCCCACTTCTGATCTTATGAATGGAAGGAAAGTCATTGATGAAGCAGCTGAAGATGGTTGGGCTGAGGACACCACACTGAGGAACCCCTGCAGTGATGTCCAGGAGCTGAGATGACTGGCCTCTAACAACCAGAACCATCTTCCTTTGTGCTAGGTATGACTCCAACCAGTGGAGAATTCTCCCCCGATTCCCATTGACTCCAGTTTTGCTAGGGCTCCTTGATACCACACTCTGTCAAATGCAGCCTTGGTGTCAAGGGCAGTCACTCTCACCTCACCCCAGGAGTTCAGCTCTTTTGTCCATGTTTGAAACAAGGCTGTAATGAGGTCAGGAGCTGAGTGGCCCTGGCGGAACTCAAACTGGGCATCAGTGAGCAGGTTATTGCCAAGCAAATGCCGCTTTATAGCACTGTTGATGACCCCTTCCATTACTGATAATAGAGAGTAGAACAATGGGGTGCTAACTGGCCGGGTCAGATTTGTCCTGCTTCTTGTGTACAGGACATGCATGGGCAATTTTCCACATAGCTGGGTAGATGCCAGTGTTGTAGCTGTACTGGAACAGCTTGGCAAGGGGCCTGGCAAGTTCTGGAACACAAGTCTTCAGTACTATTGCCGGAATATTGTCAGGGCTCATAGCCTTTGCAGTATCCAGTGCCTTCAGCCATTTCTTGATGCCACACTAAGTGAATTGAATTGGCTGAAAATTGGCACGTGTGATGCTGGGGACCTCCGGAGGAAGCCGAGATGGATCACCCACTTGACACTTCTGGCTGAAGATTGTAGCAAATGCTTCAGCCTTATCTTTTGCACTGATATGCTTGGCTCCTCCATCATTCGAGGAGGAAGCTCCACAAATATCCCCATCCTCAATGAGTTGTTTAACTGTCCACCAACATTCACGACTGGATGTGGCAGGACTACAGAGCTTAGATCTGATCCGTTGATTGTGAGGTCGCTTAGCCCTTGCTGCTTATGCTGTTTGGCATGCAAGTAGCCCTGTGTTATAGCTTCACCAGGTTGACACCTCATTTTTAGGTATGCCTGATGCTGCTCCTGGCTTGCCCTCCTGCACTCTTCATTGAACCAAGGTTGATCCCCAGGCTTGATGGTAATGGTAGACTGGGGATATGCCAGGCCATGCGGTTACAAATTATGTTCGAGTACAATTCTGCTGCTGCTGATGGCCCACAGCACCTCATGGATGCCTAGTCTTGAGGTACTAGATCTGTTCGAAATCTATCCCATTTAGCATGGCGATAGTGCCACACAACACAATGGAGGGAATCCTCAATGGTGGGATGTCATCTCCACAATGACTGTGTGGTGGTCACTCCTACCAATACTGTCGTGGAAAGATGCATCTGCGGCAGGCAGGTTGGTGAGGATGAGGTCAAGTATGTTTTTCCCTCTTATTGGTTCCCTCACCGCCTGCTGCAGTCCCAGTCTAGCAGCTATGCCCTTTAGGACTCACCAAGCTCAGTCAGTGGTGGTGCTACTGAGCCATTCTTAATGATAGACATTGAAGTCCTACATCCAGAGTACATTCTGCGCCCTTGCCACCCTCAGTACTTCCTCCAAGTGGAGTTCAACATGGAGGAGACTGATTCATCAGCTGAGGGAGGGCAGTACGTAGTAATCAACAGGAGGTTTCCTTGCCCATGTTTGACCTGATGCCATAAGACTTCATGGGGTCCAGGGCCGATGTTGAGGACTCCCAGGGCAATTCCCTCCCAACTGTATACCACTATGCTGCCACCTCTGCAGGCTCTTTCCTACCAGTGGGACAGGACATACTCAAGGATGGTGATGGTGGTATCTGGGGCATTATCTGTAAGGAATGATTCCCATGAGGATGACTATGTCAGGCTGTTGCTTGACTAGTCTGTGAGACAGTTCTCCCAATTTTGGCACTACCCCCTAGATGTTAGCAAGGAGGACTTTGCAGGGTCGACAGGGCTGAGATTGCCGTTGTCGTTTCCGGTGCCTAGGTCTGTCAAGTTTTGTGACTTTGTAGCGGTTTGTTACACTGAGTGGCTTGCTAGGCCATTTCAGAGGGCATTTAAGAGTCAACCATATTATGTGGGCCAAACCAATTAAGGGCAACAGATTTCCTTCCCTAAAGGACATTACTGAACAACAATCGACAATAGTCCCATGGTCATCGGCAGAGTTTTAAATCCAGATTTTTATTGAATTCATTTATTGAATTGAATTCTGGAGTTTGAATCCTGTGGTACCCTACGACAGCAGTGACAGTACCACTACGTCTGTATATGCTGTATATCCAATGTAATTCTATATAATCCTTGATCTATGCATTGTGGTGGGGCTCGCAGATATCACAGATTTCTCTATACACAGAAAAATACCATTCAAACATTTCCCCTACAGTTTAAGTCAATCCTTTTTAAGCACATACAATCACTCTAACTCAAAAGCATTGGATGACTTTCCAATACAAATGAACAATGAATAATTAAGTACAAAATTGATATAGTGCTTAGCAAAACAGCACCACTTTTCCAGCATTTCCAAACTTAATTTTATGGTTGCATTTTGTTTTTGACATTGCACAGAAAAATAGCTTGGAGGGAAAAAAAAGTGCAAAACTAACTACACAAGTACATTTTGCTAAGAATCCATCAAGACCTAGGAATCCTGCTATTGGGATAAGGCAGCTATTAAGAGGTGATGGTACAAGGATCGCCACCTTTCCCAAGTCACAAACTGAACAGCAAACCAGGGTGGGAACATAGGAATTGCCAGATGAAGAAAGATAAATGATCCATCTAGTTAGCCATCTATCATCCTGGTAGATGCATAATACAATTATGGTGGAGTCATTGACTATAATCATAGCAATCACTCTTTATCAATTAGCTCATGGAATAAAAGGGACAGTAGCAACATGGATACAAAATTGGCTGAGTGACAGGAAACAGAGGGTAGTGATTAATGGATTTTTTACAGGCTGGGGGAAGTTTTACAGTGGAGTTCCCTAGCGTCAGTGTTAGGACCCCTGCACTTTCCGGTAATATATTAGTGACCTAGACTTGGGGTACGGGGCACAATTTCAAAATTTGCAGATGATACAAAACTTGGAAGCATTGTGAACTGTATGGAGGATAGTATGCAACTTCAAAAGGACATAGGCAGGTTGGCAGAATAGGCAGACAAATGGCAGATGAAATCTAATGGAGAGGTGTGAACTAATTCATTCTGGTGGGAAGAACACAGTCACAATATAAAGTAAAGGGTATAATTCTAAAAGGGACGCAGGAGCAGACAAGCCCCAGTATGTATGAGCATAAATCACTGGAGGTGGCAAGACATGTTGAAAGAGAGCAATTAATAAAACATCCTAAACAGCTGAACGGCTTTCTTCTGCGCTGTAACAATTCTGTGATTTACTCTACAACATGATGTGAGCAAAACTCAAGTAGTAGAGAGCTGGGGGAAGTATAGATCCAACTTCACTTGTTCTTCCCAAGCAAGCTACACTTACCACATTAAATAACTCATCCCGTATACCAAAACATTATTTTCTGGGGAAAAAAGCCTATTTAATTTGTAGTTGAATGAAACAATAATAGCTTCCGCCATCTCTCTAGGGAACCTGTTGGAACGTGTATATTATTTCCGCAGAGATTGGGTTTGTGGCTTGAGTTCTGAGATTTGCTCTGTTGAGGTATCAATAGCCTCAATAATTAATCCTTGCACATTAATTTGGAGGGGTTATTTGTAGAAACGCTTGCAAAACCCCAGCACAGACAAGGATAGGGAGAATGGCCTCTTGCTATGCTCTATGAATTTGTAAGGAGCATCCCATTGAAGGAGCGACGGATTCCTGTAGAAAATCAGGCAATGCCAGCTGGTTTGTCCTGATGATAGGGTGGGACAGCCTTAAGAATTATGGCCCTCGGCCCGCGGGGGCAAAGACCGAGCAGTGCCCTGTCCGGTTGCTGAGATGACCTTGGGTTGAGGGTGGGCGACGGTTGCCAGGGTGACGGTCTCCCGTCCCGTTAACTAAGATAACCCTGGCTGGGGGGGGGGGGGGGGGGGGGGGGGCGCGACGGTTGCCAGGGTGACCCTGGTTGGGGGGGGCGACAGTTGCCAGGGTGACGGCCTCCCGGCCCGGTTGCCAAGGGAAGGGTTCGAGTACCTCTCCAATACAGAGTCCCATCACTTCCTCTTTCTCCGTGGACAAAGCGTGATTTAAACAGACGAGGAACGCGTCCGAATCCACATGAACCCCACACACCGCCATGTCCGCCCGGCCTATTCTCGGAATCAAATGTAAACTCGATTTAACCAAACCGGATCCTCCCCACTTCCCGACAACATGGACAACAATCGGTGCCGGGTGAAAAGCGGGCGTCGCAACTGGGTTCCGGAACATTCACCGAGTGAAATTGTAGCAGTGGCAGAAAAAGCGAGTGAAAACACAATGCGTTTGAAGTTTAAGGTAGACGGAATCCGCATTATTCGCACCGATCGTTGTAACGTAGGTTCGGGAAGATGTTAATATTTACTTCTCATCGGTTTATTCTGAGCTGAACCCGAGCAGATTATAAGGTGACACCGGCTCTCCAGCAGGTAAAGGGCAGGAGGAGATGTGTCTGAGTGAAGTTAGCCTAGTGAGAAAATACATCACAGTTCAAATGGCTAATTGTAGTGGTTTTTAATCAGACTCCTGATGAGATCGTATTAACTTTTACAAAAACAGAATTACCTGGAAAAACTCAGCAGGTCTGACAGCATCGGCGGAGAAGAGTTGACGTTTCGAGTCCTCCTGACCCTTCAACACAACTGGGGGTCAGGAGGACTCGAAACGTCAACTATTTTCTTCTCCGCCGATGCTGCCAGACCTGCTGAGTTTTTCCAGGTAATTCTGTTTTTGTTTTGGATTTCCAGCATCCTCTTTTTGTTTTTATATCGTATTAACTTTTGCAACTTGACATTCAAGGAAGCTGCTTTTGCATAAACCGCCCCCAACCAGAAGTAGAAATAAAGTCGAACAAAAATATTAATTTTGGTGATTGGTGATTAAAGTTTGTGAGTCTGTAACCAAAGAAATAAACTGAGTGCAAACACAAAGATTGTATTTATATAGATGAGAGATACACCAAAGTGGCTATCTTTAAACTAAAGGCATCTAGACTTGTGTGTTTGGGATAGAAAATATCTTGGGTGGTGAGAATTTGAAAGGCATCAGCAGACCTGTCATAAAGATTTCAAAACAAAAACAAAAATACTTGGAAAAACTCAGCAGGTCTGGCAGCATCTGTAGAGAGGAGCACAGTTAACGTTTCAAGTCCGTATGACTCTTCAACAGAACTAAGGAAAAATAGAAAAGAGGTGAAATATAAGCTGGTTTAAGGGGGGAGGTGGGTGGGATAAGAAGAGAACAAGGCAAAAGAGAGATATGAAAATCCTGTTGGAGAGAAGAGCAAAACTTCTTCAAGGTAGGCATTTCTTGAAGAGAAGTGGCAGTCAATTAAACACTTCTTTTCTATTTTTCCTTAGTTCTGTTGAAGAGTCATACAGACTCGAAACGTTAACTGTACTCCTCTCCGCAGATGCTGCCAGACCTGCTGAGTTTTTCCAGGTATTTTTGTTTTTGTTTTGGATTTCCAGCATCTGCAGTTTTTTGCTTTTATCTTAGTGTTTAATTGACTGCCACTTCACTTCAAGGAATGCCCACCATGAAGAAGTTTTGCTCTTCTCTCCGTCAGGATTTTCGTATCTCCCTTTTGCCTTGTTCTCTTCTTGTTCCACCCCCCACCCCCCCAAACCAGCTTATATTTCATCTCTTTTCTATTTTTCCTTAGTTCTGTTGAAGAGTCATAAGGACTCGAAATGTTAACTGTGCTCCTCTCCGCAGATGCTGCCAGACCTATTGAGTTTTTCCGGGTATTTTTGTTTTTGTTTTGGATTTCCAGCATTCGCAATTTTTTGCTTTTATAAAGATTTCGAAACTGGTTCAAGATAGAGTTGACACTTCTTGCCATTTCCAAAGCCAATAGTGGGCAGGGATAAGGTCAATTAGGGTTTTACTGTTAACCTTGTAGACACTACATGGAGTGAAATTGGTGTCAAACCAATGGGGCACTTTTTAAAGCTATATGCAGCTAATTTAAATGTTTAACTACTGTCAGAAAAGGGAACAAAGTTCCTGCTAGGCAGTGTAAACAGATTGGAACTGGTAATTACACTATAGCTTTCAAGCTTGGAACAAAACTGTTCATTTTTTGAATTTTAAGGTTTTTGAATTTTGTCTGGAAATTTTGAAAATATAACATAGGTACCCAAAATTCACTTCTTGAAACAGAACTTCCCAACTTGTGTGGTATGATGATGAAGACACCAGTTCTTAAAATTTTCAAAAAAATTTCATCATAAAGTACCTTATCTGGGGAGTCCCATATCAGAGTCAGTTCATGCCTCACCTCTCAAATGATGTAGAGACTTCAGCATGTCTGTGAAACAAAAATGAAGAAGTTGTAGTATAAATGCAACTTACGCTTTTTTTTAGAGTTAAACAGAATGTGGAAATGACTAAACCAATTGCTAATTGCAACTCTCTTATTTCTAATGTAAACAAGAAATCTGGCTTCAGCACTGGTAACTTTGTTGCAGCTGGCGCTGCAGCGCTGGTCATGAACTTATTTAGTTACAAATGAAGTAAACCAATTTCTTATCATCTTGCGGATAGTTATTGTTTCTCTAAATATCTGGGTAAAAGTCTTGCATTTTGCATGTAGCCATCGCAACTCAAAATGTCACATATGAAAATGTTAGACAAGCAAAATATGAGTCACAACTTGCAGCTGATTACCTCAAATATCATACAAGATAATTTATGATTTGGATATCAATATTTGCAATTGTAAAAATTAAAAGAGGGTTATTGTTCCACTTAGACCATGTATTCACAGGTTAGCTGTAGGATGAAGTTCTCTCTATTTTCCAACAACATAGCTTTACTGCAAGAACAAAAAAAAAACCCTCTGATACACAAATTATCACTTATCCCTTCAATAGTTCTTGTAAACTCTCTCAATAAGACTTTTAAACCCTCTCAGTAAGGTGCCAGAATCCTGTCTGCTAACAGAGGAGAGTTTCAACTCAGTTTGGACTGGTCTCAAAAGCATGTTCTACAGATGCATTGGCCAGTTTAATAAGCTGGGCATACTGGTATCTATAATTATGTTTGTGTCTGTTGTCTAACATAGATTTGATAAACAGATTACTTCCATATGGATCAAGCTTTCCTTTTAGAGTATCCAAGGAAAGTGAGACAACTGTATAAAAGTGCAAAAAAAAAAATGTCATATATATGTCCTTTTCTTTTTCAGCCACATTGCTATGTCTACCAAAGACCCCTGCCAGAAACAGGCCTGTGAAATACAGAAGTGCTTACAAGGTAAAATTTCCCATTTTCTTCAGTGTACTTAAGTTTGAAGTATCTCAGTCTGACACTCATTTTTTATCTGTATCATCTGTCATAAATTAGTTTAATTTTATTGAGACACCAAGGTAATGCAACTAGGCTTCACATGGTGTTTGCCGGGTGAAAAACAGGCATCGTAACTGGGTTCCAGAACATTCACCGAGTGAAATTGTAGCAGTGGCACTACTATACAATATATAATTTTCTCTAGCACTCTTAAGTGTCGCTGATACACAGTCCAGGCCTCACTGCAGCACAGATGTGTGGTGATGACAAGTGCACTGTACATTAGGATTTTTGTTGACTTGCAATGGTCTTTGCTGTCAAATGTTCACTGTCATAGTTTGCAGAAGGCTGAGCTGGCGTAGCTGATCCAGTGTTGGACCTCCTCATCAATTGTGGTCTTTTGAGAGAGGTGGCTGTCAAAGAATGGAAAGTGCTCAACATATTCCAGAGTCTCTCCTTCGATAATATGAGAATGGAATATTTGATTGACCAGCTCTGGGTTGATACAGAAGTTTTATTTCAGCTAGGTTTAAGAACAGGCCTAGTGTCTTGTATGCAGAATTGAAGAGATTGAGAGTGGCTTGCAAATCTGATGCAGAGTAGGCAACGACACTGCAGTCATCCACATGATCTGTAGATCATACATGTCAATGGCAGTCAGTTTAGTTTTGGCATGGAGGCGACTGAGATTAAGGAGTTTGCCATGTAGCTGGTAATTAACACTCACACCAGAGGGCAATTGCTCTCTGATGAAGTGAATAGTCACGTCAGGTAGATTGTAAATAGTATGGGCCTTACTTGACATTGTCTGGATTTTGAAGGTGTCTGTTTCAAGATCTCTCACTCAAGTCTGTTGCAGTCATAGCATCATGAAGCAGTTGCAGGATTGTGACGAAGTTTCCTCTGATTCTTCCACATTCTCAGGACTCATTGGAAAGATGATCGAACAAACACTAGTGATCTTCTTGAAGCCAGCTCCACAAGCATTCAGGCAAAACTCCCACAAAATCAACTACAATGGACTGGACACTGTGTCCGGATGGCCAAAAAGCGTCTCCCCACCAGGTCCTGTTTTCTTAACCCTCAAATGGCCAACGTTCCAGGGGTGGACAAAGAAAACGCTACAAAGATACTCTGAAGCTCTCCTTGAAGCACGCCAGCATTCAAATTAATGATGGAGAGGAGCTTGCTACTAATCGTTCAAAATAGCAATGAATTGTCCAGCAAGCTGCATGAAGCTTTGAGTCCAAGTGCCTTAATGATGAGACAGAGCAGCAGCAGAGAAGGAAAGAAAAGGATGCAAATCCTGCATTCTGGATCCCGCTATAGTGTGGGATGTCCTGCCCCATATGCCCAAAGATCTGCGGGTCAAAAACAGCATGTTCAGTTACATGAAGACTCATGGCAGAAACCCATAATCCTGAGTAGACGTCATCCTCCGATGGAGGGACAGCCAATGACAGCGATGGTGACTATATAAATGGTAGAATATAAAATAAATTGAGATGTACTCTGCAACACTGGTCTGTTGTGAAGTCCACCTACCCACACTAAAAAATAACTTCACCCTTTTATTCATTTCCTTTCCAAAAAACTGAAGAGCAAAATGTCATGGACGGAATTTATGATTTTCCTTTTACTGCCGTGATCAATATGTTTGTGTAAATGGGGTGTGTTTTTCATACCCTTGATTTGTGTGTCACAATTAAATAATTCAGCAGCAAGCTTTTGTGAGTTTAAAATAAAGGTTAGTTATTCTCATTCAACCTGGAAAAAGGCAAGGTTTTTCACACACACTGTCACACACACAACGATTAGATACAGATGAAGGTATTACACTGTTACAGTTTATAATTATTTCAATCTCTTTCATGGCAGGCCTATAGTTTCTTTGATGAAGTTGATACTTAAATTGAAATGAAGGCCTTGTAAAGTGTAGAGTTCTCAGCAGGCTGTGAGGTTTCTTGTAATCAAATTTCTAAGAGGTTGGTTCTTAGGTGAACTCAATGTTGGAACAGGTTGGGGGAGTCCTTCTCTTGGGATTCCCCAAATATGAGATATTGCTGTTGATTACTTTGGCTGTTTGATGACTTACAGTTAATTTGATGGCTTTTGGTGGAACTCCTTGTCTGCAAGCAGCTTCTTGCTGATTCTAAAAACAGACAACAAAATGTTTTGTGACTTCCACAAGTGCAAAGCCCTTTTTCCAAACAAAGGCAGATGTATATGTTGATTCCAATCTTCATATGTTGTCACTGGAACTAGTAATCCAGAGGCCCAGGCTAATGCTCTGTGGACATGGGTTCAAATCCCATCAAGGTAGCTTGTGGAATTTAAATTCAGTTAACAATTCTGGAATTGAAAGCTAGTCTCAGTAATGGTGACCGTGAAACTATCATTGATTGTTGTAAAAACCCATCTCATTCAATAATGTCCTTTGGGGAAGGAAATCTGCTACCATTACCTGGTCTAGCCTACATGTGACTCCAGACCCACAGCAATGCACTTGACTCTTAACTGCCCTCTGAAATGGCCTCGCAAGCCATTCAGTTCAAGGGCAATTAGGAATCAGCAACCAATGCTGGCCTTGCCAGTAACAGCCACATCCCATGAAAGAATAAAGAAAAACATTGAACACCGTGAGATTCACCAAGTCTAGTTTTGGATGAGGGAAACTATCATAATACAATGGAAGGTTGGTAGGATCCATTCACATTTGTCTTACATACATTGAGCTTCAATGTCTACTCCAGGATAAAACAGAGAGTCAGGTGGGCTGGAACTCTATAGCCCTTTTGTGTTGATCCATCCTTAAACAAAGGGATGTGTGAATGCCCTGGATGACTGTCAATGTGCATCTTTAATTAGGTATTTACATGAGACTTAGGACTGTCTGAAGCTCAAAATGCCAAAGGTCACATGATTTATAGCAGCTATGTTAATAGTCTGTGTGTGACCAGTTTAGAAAGTATTGACTGAAACTTCATTATATATTAGGACATGACAAAAATATGAGAGTTGTGGGATTGATGGAATTTATAGAGATGGGGAGGGGCAAGGACATGGAAGGATTTGATCCATTGTACCAGCTATTTGGCAAATCCTGTATTACACAGTGTAAATGTGAGAATTTTATGTCTTCTATAGGGTGTCATCTTTATTCTGTCCTCCATATTCAGCTAGTTTTTCCTCCTTTCTACTCTTTATCAAGCTGCAAATGCCCTGTAACTGAGACGTAATTCCAGGTCAATAGCTTGGAGAAGTTATTGGGCCTGATAATGTAGTAAAGTGGGCTATGTTATCATCAGTATAAAGTGACTTAATTGAGGCAGTTTTTGGGACAGTGCCATCAATCTCAGCACCCATTGCCTACAAAGAAAAGGGTAGTCTTGTTCCAATCATTTTCCCGTGCCTCTTGCTGGAACTTGTGCATGTGCATATTGGCTGAGAACAGGCTCAAGCTTTGCTGTAATACTTTTTTATGATTCCACTGGAGGTTACCCCTGGACAAGCCTGATCCCAGAGTGTAACCCAGCTTGATAGATCTTAATTTTTAATTTGTTTGTTTAGATACGTGGAGAGTAGCTACTGAACAGAGGCATAGAAATCAACTGATGAACTTTTAACAAAAGAATAAACCATTTATTTAACAAGAAAAGATGAACTATATTACAATACTCCTTCACTCACAACTATACCTTGACAGTTGTATACAGATTTGTAAGGATTACACAAATTACAAAAGCTATCTTATATTCTCATGTTCACAGTAAGTACACAGTCCATGTAAACCAATTGGCTGTAGTCGGGCAAGCCACACTCTGAAACCAAGCAACGGGTGCCACCTCAACCAGATGCTATGGATCTCTCCTCAGCTTGTCACACCATGAGCCAATCAGATTCACTGAACTTCGTTTTTCACACAAGGGTTTCCAATCTCCACTCTCAAAGCACTTGCTTTGGAATCTTCTCCCAAACTGACGCTTTCCCTCAGGCGCCTTCCACAAGGGATCACCTCCAGGGAACTCTCCTTCCGATGTTCCTGTCCCCTGGGTCACCACATGCATTCAAGCTTTCTTCCACGTATTCTCTCTCACTGACTCAGCTATCAACAGAACACCACTGCTTCACATGCCCATAGCAAACAGTTACGGATCTTCAGCCATCTCCTTGAGCCTTTTTGCCTCTTGCAAGCTGTTCTCGCTTTAAATCTGCTTTCTGTAGCTTTTGCCTCTTTAAATCTAAAGCTTGAAGCCTTTCTCTCTGCCCTTCACTCTTAACTTCACTTACTAGGATTTTTTTCAGATTCCTGTCCTTCCTTTGACTAGAAGGTCTGCTTGGGACTTTTTCTCCTGTTCCCTGAATTTTGGCGTCTTTGCTCCATTATCTCCTGGCAATTGTCTTCAAAACCAACTGGACTCAAACAGCTTCTAGTTTTCTAGTTTTCTCTGTGTGTGTCTGTAGGAGGGACCTGCCTCTCTGGACCTGCCTCTCTGGACCTCTTGCTTCTGAGCAACAGCCCAGTTTCTCGACTCTTGTTTGTTTAATTTAGCTACAACAGTCATAAAACTCTCATTAGAAATGCAGGCACCCTTTAAAGTGAAACTAAAACTCAACTTGACCTTTCCTTAACAGACTAATACAGAAATACCAATCAACCTTAAACTTTAAAGCTAAAACTCATTCCTAACACCCACAATTACAAATATAACTTACTTAAATTATCTCTATTTCCTAACATTTCCACAATCCAATGGCCTGGAATACCTAGATTCAATAAGAAGACTGGCCGCTTGAATCCACAGAACCATGAGTCAGTGCCTTCATAAGAGCAAAAGGAAACTGGTGGGCAAAAAAAAATATACGTGAGTGCTGCAGTTTCACCTCCAACACATTGTTCAGTTCATTAATTCTACTTCCCGAGAAGTTAAACCAATAATCTAGAGTAACTCCTGGAGGAACAATGTTTTCCCCCTCCATTCCATGCTGCCAGAGAGGACCAGCCAGGGTCAGTGGTAGAAGCTCCTGTATGAAAGCTGAATTGGATGAACACCTATGATTTTGGGATGATTCGTACTTTTCCATGTCTCTTTTACAGCTCATAATTATCAGGAGAGCAAATGTCAGCACGTGATCCAAGAAATGCATAAGTGCTGTAAGATATATGCAAAGACATCTGTTTGCTGTTCAGGTTTTTTGAAAGAAGAAGAAAAGAATAGCCTACAGATATCCACCAGTTGCCAGTGAGTGCAAACCCTTTGCTCATGCCTCATCTTTAGAAATTGTCATGCCATAGCATAAGACTTTGACTCTAAGTCATATCGCTACTGACCATGAGGAATTGGAAAGAGGATGTAACAAGCGCAATGATGTCCTTAAATCAGTCAAATGTTAAATCAGAAGTGTACAGAATGGCACAAAAATGAATTAATGTATTAAAGCTTTACATGACAATTTTCTGGCCTTCAACTGTACATTATTTCTTGGTAAACTGTCATTAATGGTATCACAGTTATTTAACCTTAGAATGTGAATATCATTTTGAAATATGAGCATCCTAATGACGAAGGCAAACTCTCTGTGTAGGATTTAAACAGAAGTAGAAGCAGCACCTTAGGGGTATTTGTGCATAAATTATTGAAGACCAGTTGAAAGTAGTTAATAAGGCATATGTGATTCTGGGCTTTATAATCAGAGGCATAGAGTACAAAAGCAAGGAGGTATAGCAAACCTTTATAAAACACTGGTTCAGCCTCAGCTGGAGAATTGTGACAAGTTCTGGGCACCTCATTTAAGAAAAATGTGATGGCTTTAGAGCGGGTGCTCTAAAAGATTTACAAGAATGGTTTCAGGGGTAGATTGGCAAAGTTGAGGCTGTTCTCCTTAGAGAAGATTGAGAAGAGATTTAATATGCGTTCAAAATCATGAGGGGTCTGGACAGAATAGATAGGAAGAAACTGCTTCAGTTGGTGGTAGGGTCAAGAACCAGAGGACACTGATTTAAGGCGATTGGCAAAGGAAGCAGTGAGAACATGAGAAGAAACCTTTTTATGCAGTGTGGTTAGGATCTAGAATGTGCTGGAGGCAGAATCAATTGGCTTTCAAAAGGGAATTGTGTAATTCCCATATTTGAATTATTTAATTATCTGAAAAGGTTTTCATGACTATGGGGAAAAGACAGAGGAAGTGGGACTAACTGAGTAGCTCTTAGAGAGTTGGCATGAATGTGAAGAGCCAAATGGCCTCCATTTGTGCTTCAAGCATTCTATGATTCTATAATTAATATAATTTGCTCCCTGGTCAGAATGTCTATAATGGCATTTACTAGCAAAGAGGTATTTGCTTCTTGGCCCCCTCCAGAGGCATTAAGTGCACAGAAAGACAGCTTCACCAGCTCTCTCATAAAATAGCCATCACTTCCTAAAGTCCCATGACAATATGAACTTAGAGCAAGATTTTGAAACATTGATCTCTACCAGGCCACTCAGTCCTGCTTCGTAAAAATGCTTCCATAGATTGCTTTCTTACAAGGAATTCTTGATAGGAACCTTCTTCACCCTGCCTAAGAAATTATTACATTAGAAGTGTCATGACTGCTAACCTTCACTTTGGGATCATACCTTTCCCAAGATTAACACCTGGTATAGCTTGATATTTCAAATTTGCCATAGTCCTACACACTCCTTTCCTGGGCTGTCTGTGTTTGTCACAGATACAATATAGCAATTACATATCTATACCCGACTAGACATCATTGTTTGGATGTGTCTTGATTCCAATGCCAGTCTCTTGTTCCCAACCCACACAGAATAATAAGCACTATTATTATGTCACTAGATTTATCCATTTGAATCTGCTAGGCTCATCATATAGGCAAGCACGTGAAGTCAAAAACTAGTCGGCACTCCACTGTGCCAATACAGCATCTAGCCCAACAAGCTGGTAAGTTATTTTATTCACCTAATAATAAAAATTTATGCAGGACAGCTTTAAAAAATGTGTTTTTCAGACATTGCTGGAATTGAAACATTGTACCTATATTATTAAAGTATGCTTTTTAGTGATGATAGAAAAACTCAACTACCAGGGACACCACCAGCATTTGCTTTGCTGGTACCATCTCTCTATATGCAAAGAAAATCATCATTAAGGTGCACTGGAACACTGTCTATGGTCAGCACTGAATATTTGTTTCTGTATAGGACATAGCATGAAATGAGAATGGAAGCATTCCATGAATACCTTGATGTATGTTCAAGCACTAAATAGGGTCTTGTAGTGAAGCAAAAGTAACAGAGCTTAAGATTCTTGGAAATATGAAGGGTCATGTGTCTGATTGTCATTGCTACAATTGTGAAAAGCTAAATCTACAGCTTTATGTGCAAACCTCCTGTTGGACAGTATTTTGTAGAACAGACTCCATATTACCATAGACCTGTCTTCAAAACAGGTTTTCTTTTTCAGTTTCCTATATCTTCTTTGCAGGAGGCTTAAGATATGTGGAAGGCTATTTGGTCTATCTTCTCTATCTTGCCATCACAGCTTCCAGCTGGTTCTCAAATGGCTCAAAGTCTTTTGCCTCTACTATATTATACAGAACCCACTGCATGTGGCATTTTGCTCTGTGAATTTTGTGACAGTAACCTGTGGTACTGTCAGGAAATACTGTCAGACAATGAATTTTAAAGTACAAAAGGTGGTGTAAGTGCTCTCAAAATGCTGTTGGGTAGTGAAATCCAAGATCCAAATAGACAGCTGCCTCGGAGCACATTATTTCCATCTATTCCATCTCAAACTACATTTCTCGTCCTCTTTCCACCAAGGATGAAAGGCCAACAGCACTGAAGACAAATATTGCAAGAATTATGTCATGTTCATAAGGCAGAAACTCACCAAGGTTTCTTCAGATGCACCTCTCAAACCCATAACCTGTACCACCTGGAAAGACAAGTGCATGGGAACTCCACTACCTTTAAGCCACACACCATACGTAATCTGATACGTATGGATGTTTCTCCTCTTGTTCGAAATCTTGGATTTCACTACCCAACAGCATTTTGAGAGCACTTGCACCACCTTTTGTACTTTTAAGCACGTCTGCCATCACCTTCTTAGGGTAACAAATGCTGGCATGGCCAGCAAATACCTAGTCCCAAGAATGGACTAAAGCTGCTTGGAACTCCAGAGGATCATTATACCTGAAATCAGTAGGATCTAATCTCATGTAATGGCTTTATCCAAATATCCTTTAAAGAAAATTCAAGAATTGCAGATTGCCAAAACTATCCTATCTACATGAGTGTTTTGTGCACCGTGGTGCTTTTGATTTACAAAGAAAACCTCTAGGTCTGATCAAACCTCTCCAATATCCACAACGACCAACGTCTTGTCACAAAGTAGTTCCTGTGAATTATCTTTAGCCAAAGAAAACAATCACTTTGAATTGGAGAAAAGGACCAGTGAAATGGAGACATCCTGTCCAACTAAGGAGGTTCTAAGAGTGAGTGAAAAAACAGGAGCTCATCAGGGAAAAGTGCCCCTGCCAGCCTTCCAAACAAAGATGTTTGGATCCCCAAGCACATTGGATAAATACTTGAAAGTTAAAGAGAGCTATGGGGAAAGAGATTACTGGTATTTAGATAGCTGTATCAAAGAGCCTGCACAGGCATGATCAGCTAAATGGCCACCTTCTGTGCTGTATCATTCTATAATTCCTCCACAGGAGGGAAGTATGACTGTGTTTTTAACTATAATTGGTATTGACTTTGTTTAAACCACCCTGTTACCATCCCAGGGATTGGCTGCACTTACTGGCACTTCTTATAGCTCACCGGGCCCTCTGTAAAATGAGGCTGAAATAAGCACATCTCCCATTCAGTGGCAACCCCATCAGAATATCCTAATATATCACAGTCCAAAAACTTCATGCAGCACCACCGCAATAACTTCACAGCTTGGTTAATATCCACATTAGCTATTAGGTGTTACCTGGTTAGGTGTAGAACCTAAATTGGTAAAACCTGGCACTAGCTTGTCTTTATGAATGGACAAGGGTTCTTTTCATGAGATCTCACTGTAGATGGGGATCAATACAAAAGGCAATGAGATACACAACATTTGGTAAAACTTCTTTATGCAGCACTTTCTCCACATCAAGTTATCAGAGTAGTGCATTCTTTTTCAAGAAACAATACAATACTTAAAGTACAATCATAAAATAAAGTGAACATAATGTAAATAGGCACAAAGTGGCAAAATACTCAGTAAAACAGATATCTGTACTAAGCAAATGAAGCAACTGTGTACATTTAAAAATAAATCTTTACATACATGAGAATTTAATGCAGTTTCTCGTACACATATCAGATTGCAGGCCACAGTACTGCCTTCACCTTGGCACACTTATAAATGCATTTAAATATAGTACACTATTTTATTATATATGTCCTTCAGCTGCATTCTTAAATTCAAATCAGGGAGACAAATCTAAAAATCTCTAATGCATTAATTTTTCAAGCAAAAAACTGCCTCTAAAAATATTGCCTTTTGGCTAAAAAGGCAAGCAAATACCAGTTTAAAAATGAAAGAAAACTATATTGTATTTTTACTGAATGAGTGAATCGGACAGAAATTTAACTAGTGTAGATGTAGGAGAGGAAATAAACAACTTTTTTTTTACACAAATTTTTAACATTAATTTGAAAGACATCAGATTTTTTTTTAGAATCAGTGATTGAAGACTAGGACACATTCTGCACTCTTACTGTAGTGATCCTTCCCTTTCTCTGGGTTTTTGTCAAAGAATTAGGACAATAGGTGCATCAATTTTAAAGAAAAAGACTCCCCATCTCAGATCATGTATCACAGTGACTAAATGATAAGCATCTTCAAAAATATTATTAGCAAATCTTCTCATTTCTCTAGTAGGTTAAGGTCTTCAACTTAAGAATTGTAATTGCAGTCAGCAATTTTTGTTTGGTGAGCAGAAGGTGCAGATATAGCTGTCTTGTGGCCTTAAATGTTTACTTAATTTCCTCAAATTGAAGATACAATTCCCAGACAGGTAATAAATTAATGATGCAAACAATCAAGCTCCCATGACAGAACTTGCATTTCAATCCAAGTTCTGAAAAGGGTGGTGGTTGGTGGCAAGGGTGGGACACAAACAATTAACCGAGGACAGAAAAATGTATTATGCCCATTATGATAAAAGTGACCATCTAACTTTTTGTCAAATAACGAGAAATTAAATACTAGAAGTTCATAGATATTCAGTAAAACAGACCTGAAGAATTTAGATCGTAAATAATTATGTTTGGGATATATTTTGAATAGTGCAGGCAAAAGCTATTATCTGCTGTAAGGAGATAGCAGGGTTTTTGTTTTAGGAACAAATTCACTAGTTCACCCAAAGATTAGGCGTGTAAATGTATAAAAGGAGTACTGATTTTATAGGCCTGCACCAAAAATACACGTTACTGTTCCATTTTCACAAGTAGCAAATGGAAATTTCCATTTAGCTCACTTTTTAATGTTACTTTTTAAGATAAACTTGCATTTATAAAGCACCTTTCATGTTCCCAGGATGTCCCAAGCTCTTCACATCCGATGAAGTACTTTTGAAATGTAGTCACTGTTGTAACTCTTTTGAGTCCAAATCAAACAAACTAAATTAACAATTCAGGGACAAATTAAAAGGCAACCCCTTAAAAGGAAACTGCAAAAACAAAAGATAAAATTTGAAGGAGTCAAACACAAGAAGCCAAATTTGCACACAAGGTCCCATCGTGACCAGATGTTTAAATGATTATGGTTGAGAGATAAATATGGGCCAGGACACCAGAACTCACCTGCTCTTTTTTGAAAACTACCACTGGATCTTTTACATCTATCCAAAGAAATACAGGGCCTCAATTTAATATCTCATCTGAAAGACACCACCTCCACTAGTGCATCACTCCCTCAGTACCACATTGTGTCAACTTGGGTTTTATGTTGAAGTTCCTGGAGTGGGACATGAGCATATGACCTTCTGATTCAAAAGTAAGTCTTAATTTTAAAAGCGATAATGTAGCAGTATAAGTGTGGATAAGGCAAGACATCATAAAAACCAGTATTATGATAATCATAGCTCCAGAGTAAATATATTAAAGTACTTTTCCTTTTACCATGACACCAGGCTCTTGAGGTCAAAGCATCACAAATCTTTTATTGCCTACTGCTGAAGCCAAAAGTTCTAACCCCTAGTTGCACTGCAGCAATTGAACCATAAACATCAATTGCTAGAAAGGCATATGATGATTCAGGTTTTGCTTATAAGCAACATGATCTGAAAACAATTGTAGCAAAGCAATTGAGAGAAAAGACATCCAGGAATGATTTTAATAGCTAGAATATAATCAAGATGCTCAAAGGACATAGCAAAACAAGAGTGCTTATAAAAAGTCACCTGAACTCTTAAGATATTGTTTTAACCTTGAAATACTCTCAAGAATCCAATTTTGAAACTTAACATTACATTGAATTTGTTGTTATACCTGTGTCATGTTGGCAACTACAGCAGGTGATGTAACACAAACAAGTGGCAGAGGTTCCAGTCCTTCTAAAGTGTCATTATGCGGAGTATGCAGCCTTCGTAAACATCCCCACATTTAGAAAATACATACTGTTAGCAATGTGCAGCATATAGCCCAACAAGCATGCAAAATATAGGGGCAATGTCAGTTCAGATCTTACACATGGTGATAAAATGTGCAAGATGTCAAGTATGAAGTGTGAAAAGGTTTTTATTTGGTAGGGAAAGATCACTTGGATCTGTGATTATACTATGTAACAAGTCAAGTTAAAATGTGAGTCTCATTCCTCAATCAGTGCAACCAACCATTTTAAAATATTGTACCACAATTTTGATTATGGTCATAAACCAGGGCAAAAGCAAATGTTGATAATCTTCTGAGTCACATATTAAGAATATTGAGGCCACAGAGTCAATTCAGTAATGCAAATCCCCTCCAGTCCAGTATATTGAAGTTACTAACTCAGCACTGTCTATGGGGTGCTCATACCCTACATAACAAGCACATAAATCTATCAATGGTTTCAGGGGCAGAGAGGGAAGTAATAATGGAGTGTAGTTCTTCAACTGAAGTAAAATCTTCAACTAATCCTCATGAAGCAAGTCCAAGTAGGAATCCACCAATAAAACCCCCGGTGAGGACGATGTTCTTCTTAACAAACACAGTCACCTGTGGGGGAGAACGAAAGGATAGAATGATTAGCATTTTTAACATTTCACAGCATCAACAGAGAGCTCAGGGCACCCTACCTTATGCAACAGAGTTCCATGTTTAAACTGTTTCAAAAACAGTGATTTCTAACAGTGCAAACCATAAATCTATCAGATTGACGTTGTCTAGAGGTGTAACGAGTACACACTTGATTTATTTTTCAATGCCAGACTGTTAAATTGTTTTGGCAGTATTTAATCAAGCAAAACTTAGCAATCAAGTTTAAATTAAAAATAAATCCCCCAAATATCAATTGGTTTGAAGTAGTTTCAGAAAGGAACAAGGAACAAAGGTGATACTTAATTGGAAGAGAGCTAATTTAGTGAACTCAAAAAGGATATGGCCCAAGTGGATTGGAAACAAAGATTAATGGGTAAAACATTAACTGAGCATTAACTTTCAAAGAGGACATAATTCAGGCACAGAAGAAACATAAGAGTAAAAGGAAGGCAGAGGGCAAGGTTGAGGTACTAAATGGGTACTTTGCACCTGTCTTCACAAAAGAAGAGGATGTTGGCGAAATCACAGTAAATGAGGAGGTAGAAAAATTGGATAGGATAAGAATAGATAAAGGAAACATAGGACTTAGGAGCAGGAGTAGGCCATTTGGCCCTTCAAGCCTGCTCGATCATTCAATAAGATCATGGCTGATCCGTTGATGGTCTAAGCTCCACTTTCCTGTCTGCCTCCCTTGATTCCGCTGTCTAACAAGAATCTGTCTAACTCAGCCTTGAATAAATTTAAAGACCCAGCCTCCACTACTTTCTGGGGAAAAGAATTCCACAGACCAATGACCCTCAGAAAAAAATTCTCCTCATCTCTGTCTTAAAAGGTAGACCTCTTATTCTTAAACTATGCCCCCTAGACCTGTTGTAAACAAATCCAACAGTTGTTTTTACACCTCTGTTGCAGTGGCTGTGCTCTCTACTCAGTCATATACAGATCATTCGTCCTGTGAAAATCCCTTCTATTGCAAAAAATAAGCACCATTTTAACAATCACTTATTGACCTGTTAATTATTTTCAAGCTTGTGCAGAGGTGGGATCAGTTGGCTGTCAGATATTGGGACAGAAGGTGTTGATGCAGTGGCTGTTTAGTTTTGTATCTGGTGTGCTGGTGGCAGCAATGACAGCAATCAGACTGACTGACAGGCTGTTCATGCTGGGAAACAGAATTGCCCAGTCAACATCCGACCTAGATGCATAATTTCCTCATGGGTACATAAAAGGTTAGCAGAGCTCAAAGTGTAAGTCACTTGGTCCGGATGGAATGCATGCTAAGGGAAGTAAAGGGGGAAATGGCAAAGGCTCTGACCATAATTTTTCAACCCTCCTTGGATATGGAGTGGTGTCAGAAGACTGGAGGATTGCATCTGACCACTTTAGGCCAGTTATCCCACTTTTTGGCAGTAGGGAAACTTCTAAAGACAATACTCCAAGACAAAATTGTCATCTGGAAAGAAATGGGTTGATAAATGACAGCCTGTATGGATTTGTTAAAGACAAATGAGGTCTGACAAAATTGACTGAGTTCTTTGATGAACTAGAAGGGGTTGTGGAGGGCTGTTGATGTGTATCTGAACTTTCACAGACGCCTTTGACAACATACATAATAGACTTGTTAGCAAATTTGAAACCCATTGCATTAAAGGAGTAGTGGCTGTGTGGATACAAAACTGGTTAAGGGACAGAAAGCAGAGTACTGCAGTAGTGAATGGTTGTTTTTCCAGACTAGAGCAAAGTAGACAGTGGTGTCCCCTAGGGGTCAGTATTAGAGTCACTGATCTTTTTGATGCACATTAATCACCTGAACTTGGGTATAATTTTGGTCCCTTATTTATAGAAGGATGTAAATCATTAGCGGAAGTTCAGAGGAGGTTTACTAGATTGATACCTGGAATGAATGGGATATCTTATGAGGAAAGATTGGACAGACTGGGCTTGTTTCTACTGGACTTCAGAAGAGTGAGCAGTGATTTGATTGAAGTATACAAGATCCTGAACGGCCTTGACAAGGTGTACATCAAAAGGATGTTTCCTCTTGTGGGTGAGTCCAGAACTAGAGGGCACTGTTTTAAAATTAGGGGTCACCCTTTTAGGACAGAGATGAGGAGAATTTTTTTCTCTCAGAGGGTTGTGTAACTTAGGAATACCCCGCCTCAGAAGGCAGTGGAGGTGGGGTCATTGAATATTTTTAAGGCAAAGATTCTTGTTAGGCAAGGAAATCAAAGGTTATCAGGGGTAGATGGGAATGTGGAAATCGAAACACAAGACAATCAGCCATGATCTTATTGAATGGTGGAGGAGGCTTGAAGGGCCGAATGGTCTACCCCTGTTCCTATTTCTTATGTTCTTATAATTTCAAAGTTTGCAGATGACACAGAACTCAGAAATGTAAACAGTGAGGATAGTAACAGACTTCAGGAAGTAGAAATTTCAAGACTATTGAAAAGTGAATGTGAAAGTGCAAAAGGACACATTACTGGAGGACTGGCAATACATGTCAATAAGTACTCTAGCATGAAATCAGTCAAGAGAAAATGAAACTAGAAAAAATAAAAAGTTAAATCTCTATTGTCCACAATTACTGTGGTGTAGGAGGGAGTGTTTTGAAAAAGGAGCTTGAATTACTGTTAACTAATTGTCTGTCAACACGATGTCATCAAGTTTGAAACAAAAGTTGCGCACACATCAGTGCTTGCACCTTAACTACATTTGTTCCAGATTTTTGAATTTAAAACATATTCAATACATTATAGCAATCTATTCAAGTCTTCCCACAGGATAAATATCCTCACTGTGGTTTCTGTATCCATATTATACATGAAACGTTTATAGCTCTCCCTCTCAACACTGACTGTGACCGAATCCATTTACACCACAAATATAGCATCACATTTTCCAGCTTTTCCTTCTCTGCAGAAAAAAAATTGACAGCAAATTTCCTTTTATATAATTGCTTCTCGCATACACAAAAACATCACAGCACTTATTGTGGTGGGACACTAGACAGGAGAGATTAAAAATAATCAGGGACTGTTTGATGGGAGCTTGACTGACAGATTAGGAATGATTTTTTTTAAAACAAGGTCGAGAGGAGAGAACTAACAAGGCAGAGTGCTCTTGGGAAAGATTACATAATTAAAGCTTAATGCTGAAACAAAACTTAGATATTCAGGCAATAATTTAAAGAAATCACACTATTAACAGAAACAAAATAAACTAGCTGCCCAGCTTTGGCAAAGCCACCATTTTGGAATCAGGAACCTAAACAATGTCATTGCTGCTAGGTATAGTGCAATTACAGCAACCTATAGTTTTTCTCATCTTTAGTTCAAAGGTCTCACTTAAACCAAAATTAAAGCACGCAACTTCATATGGTGCAACTGAAAATAAAACAAGTGCCAAGAGAATCACTTGTTTTTTGCCACTGCAGATTTATTTGGTTAATGAAACTGTATTGTAATAACCTAAGTACTCCACTCTGTCATCATCTCCCTACCTCATCAATTGCACCATGTACTTCTGGAGCAACCTTATTCTTGCCAATTTTCAACTGTTTCTTTGCCTTGTTCACATCCCTCTCCACTCGCTTCCAGTCAATAGTGATGTATCCTGTGTGATTGGCAATCTGGAAAAAAAAAGCTAGAGTATCACCACATCCATCTTTGGGGAGGCTTTAATAAGCATTACTTCTCACAGGGTTCAGTTTTAAGATTTTCCTAGAGGATGAATGCACAATTTAGTTCTGAATCATTTGAAATGTGATTGTATGCTTTTTTCTTGCTATACACTATTGTCAAAATGGTTTTTCTCTTCCTCCCCCTGCCAAGTGAAAACAAGGACATGTTCTTAGGAAGCTGGTTTTCACCATTCCCATAGCAGAAGCGAAAGTGGGCCCGTTTTCACTTGCATTCTGAAAACTGGATTAATTTCTTTGCTCAACAGCTCTCAATCTGTCCTCTCCCCTTGGGAGAGGGAATAGCATAAACAGTATACACAGGTGTACAGATTGATAAATGCAGGCATGTAAAGTCACAACATATCAAGACATTCATGAGACTTGGACAAGACCAGCATTAATTGCCCATCCACAACTGCCCTTGAGAAAGTGACGGTGAAAGTGCTCCCACAGTGCTGTGAGGGAGGGAGTTCCAGGATTTTGACTCAGTGATAATGAAGGAACAGTGATATATTTCCAGGTCAGGATAGTGTGCGACTTGGGAGAACATGTAGGTGGCGGTGTTCCAAAGCTCCTGGTGTTGTAGAGTTGGACGATCATCGATGAAGCAGTTGAGGATTGGTTGGGCCTAGGACTCTGCCCTGAGAAACTTCTGCAACAGTGTTTGGGGCTCAGAAGACTGGCCTCCAACATCCTTTCTTCGTGCTAGGTTACACTCCATACAGCCAGAAGGCATTTTCCCCAATGCTCATTCACTTCAATTTTGATGCCATGCTCAATCAAATGCTGCCAAGACATCATGGGCAGTCAGCTCTTTCGTTCACGTTTGGACCAAAGCTAAAATAAAAGCAAAAATACTGCAGATGCTGGAGATCTGAAATAAAAACAAATGCTGGAAAAACTCAGCAGGTCTGGCAGCATCTATGGAGAAAGAAACAGGATTAACATTTTGAGTCCAATACAACTTCTTCAGAACTGGACAGAGGTTGGGATCGGATGGGTTTTATGCTGTTGAAAAGGGAGAAGGGGCAGGTGGAGCAGAAGAGAAGGCAGGGATAGGTTAGAGGGTTTGGGAGATTAAATGACAAAGATATCATGGAACCAAGGGCAAAGGTAATGATAGTATTAAAGAAACAAAGAATTCATCCAGAGTAACTGTGACTAGCAGACTAAAAGGTCAGTGCTGTCTGAAAGCAAAATCATGATAACCAGATACAGTCTGGCAGTTGGCAGGAAAACATTCAAAACGGAGGACAGAGTGCATGGTCCAAAGTTGTCGAATTCGATGTTAACTCCAGAAGGCTGTACGGTGCCTAATCGGGAAATGAAGTGCTGTTCCTCCAGCTTATATTGGGCTTCACAGGAACATTGTAGCAGGCCGAGGACAGAAACATGAGAATGAGAACAAGCAATGGCAAGTGACTGGAAGGTTGAGAACTGAGTGAAGGTGTTCTGCCAAGCGGTCACCCAGTCTGCATTTGGTCTTCCAACTTAGAGGAGACCGCATTGTGAGCAGCAAATACAGTAGATTAAATTGAAAGAAGTACAAGTCAATCACTGCTTCACCTGGAAGGAGTGTTTAGGGCCTTGGACAATGAGGGGGGAGGAGGTAAAGGGGCAGGTTTTACATCTCTTGCGATTGCATTGAAAGGTGCCATGAGAAAGGGATGAGTTGTGGGGTCATAGGGGAGTGGACAATGGTGTCACGGAGGGAATGGTCATTTCGGAATGCTGGCAGGGGAGGGGAGGGGAATATGTGTTTGGTCATGGCATCATGATGGAGTTGGCATAAATGGCAGAGGCTCATAGGGTGGAAAGTGAGGACAAGGGGCACCTTATCGTGATTCTGAGAGGGGGAAGGGATGAGGGCAGAAGTGCAAGAAATGGGTCAGACACAGTTGAGGGGGAATTCTCAATTAAGGTAAAAGGAATACATGTCGGAAGTGCCGCTGTGGAAGGTAGCATCATCAGAACAAATGGGAATGAGACGGAGAACTGGGAGAATGGAATATAGCCCTTACAGGAAGCAGGGGTGAGGAGGAATAGTCGAGGCATCTTTTAAAGACAGGTGAATGAATTGCATTCTTTTCATACACAGCCAGCCAGAGATGAACTAATGAATATGCTTTAATTGGTGCATGTTTTATGTTTACATATTTGTTAAATATCAGTCCAAATCCAACTTCTAGCACCTCCTCCGCCAAAAAAAACTATCGAAGCATTAAAATTACTTATTTTTCTATGGGATTAAATTTCTAGACCAACTAATACTTATAAAGCCCAAAATATGCATGCACTCAGTGCATGGATCATGATGGACCACCACCAGTTTGAGTATTGACTCAGCTTTTCAGGCCCTCTCCACAGTTGTATGCTCTTCCTGAAGTTTCTCATTCCGCCACTCTCAGAAGATTCTTGATTTACCATTTCAACAACCAAGTCTCACCTGGAGCAGGAAGAAGCCTCCACCAACTGCTGTTGCAGCTAATTTTCCAACCTTCTGAAATAGGAACCCCGCACACCTGCAAAAGAGAAGTGGCAGAAATTCATTATTAAAAATTACAAGCAGATGGAGGAAATGACAGACACATTCATCTCTTCCTAAAAGAAGTTGCATTATATTTTAGATTCAGTTGACAATGGAGGGCTTCTTGTAAAATAACTGGACATTTACAAGTTACAGGAAGAGGGTAACTAACAAAGAAGTCAAGGAAATACAGTTCTGTGTATTACAATTGGACACAAAATTGAAAATGAGTCTGAATGCAGCTTAGACCAATAGTATGAAAGGGTTAGCCAACAGCTACAAGGACCCAAAATGAAATGAATTGAATAGAAACAGCCTAGTTCCTATTGTTAGGAAATGGAGATAGCTTTTAAGTTGTTTTGGTAGTTGTGGGTGTTAGGAATGAGTTTTAGCTTTAAAATTTAACTTTGATTTGCATTTCTGTATCTGTGTGTTAAGAAAGGTCAAATGGGAGTTTTAGTTTCACTTTAAAAGGAGCTTGCATTTCCAGTGAGAGTTTTACGACTGTAAGCTAAGTTACGCAAACAAGAGTAGAAAACAAGTGCTGTTGCCTAGCAACAGGGGTCCAGAGTGACAGGTCCCTCTCACAGAGACACAGAAGAAGAGAAATAGCAGTTTGTTTTGGAAGCTGTTTGAGATCAGTTGCTTCTGAAAGTAGCTGCCAGGAGTGACTAGAGCAAAGGGGACTGATAGCCAGTCCCAGGCTAAAGAAAAGACCCCAAAATCCAGGGGATTGGAACAGGGGAAAGTCCCAAGCAGACCTTCTAGTCAAAAGGACAGGAACCTAGAAAAGGTCCTGCTAAGTGAAGTTAAGACTGAGAGGCAGAGAGAAAGGCTCCAAGCTTCAAATTTAGAGAGACAAAAACTGCAGAAAACAGATTTAAAGCCAGAACAGCTCGCAAAAGGCAAGAAAGCTCAAGAAGACAGCTGAAGGTCGGTAACTCTTTGCTATGGGCATATGAAGCAGTGGTACTATGGACAGCTGAGTCGATGGGAGAGTGTGTGTGGAAGACAGCTTGAACACTTGTGATGGCCCAGGGAAGAGGAATATCAGAAAGAGAGTTCAAAACACTGGAGGTGAACTCTTGCGGAAAGCACCTGAGAGAAAACATTGGTTTGGGAGAAGATTCCAAGGCAAAGTCTTGGAGAGTGGAGATTGGAAACCCCATGTGAAAATTGGAGTGCAGCAAGACCGGTTGGCTCACGGTGTAACAAGCGTCTAGGGGGAGTTGAGGAGATATCCATAGCATCTGGCAGAGGTGGCATCTGTCACTTGGTTTCAGAGTGTGGTGTGTCTGACCACAGGGTGCCATAGGTTAACATGGACTGTATATTTACTGTGAAGATTAAAGTATAAGATAGCTTTTGTAACTTGTGTAATCCTTACAAATCTGTATATATCTGTAAAGGTATAGTTATGGGTGAAGGAGTATTGTAATATAGTTCATCTTTTCTTGTTGAATAAATGTTTTACTCTTTTGTTAAGAATTCATCAGCTGACTTCTGTGACAGTTCAGTAGCTACTCTACACGCATCTAAACAAACAAATAAACATTAGGATCTCTCAAGCTGGCTTCCGTCCTGGGTTCAGGCTTGTCCAGTGATAACCTCAGCTGGGGATCATAACACTATGGACCTACACCAACTATCCAAAGGTTGGCACAAATTTGAAGCTTTACTCAGAGGTAATAAGGAAGGCTGCTACAGGAGGTGATTGAGGTTGGTCATTTGACCTGAGAGTACTTCATGTTTGTACTAAACACGAAAAGTATTGAAACCACTCCTCTTCAACTAGAAATTCGGAATCTGTTCTAAATGCTTACACCAATGAAATCTGCTGGGAACACACCAGTTTTTAGAAGTGGTTTAAGGAACAGCAAGGAACTCAAATGGGGATGTGCAGTTCTCAGTTTCATTAAAATAGCTTTCCATTCTATTCACTAGCCAATAGCTGTTTGAGCTGCCTTGATCTTCATTTCTATTGGTGCAGATCACAATGGATATGATACTCTCGGCACTTTCTTTAATATATGTAGACTTAAGAGGAAATACCTGAGGTATATTCTTCAAGGCTGCACAATTACCAATTGGAATGATGAATGAATGTAGCAACTCTGATAGTTGCTATCCTCTCAGATGCATTATTGGATGGACAGTCTTCTCGTTGGTACAGATAGCACCACTGCACATTCTGCCAATTATCCTATGTGATAATGTTACTCCTCAGGTCAACAGGTACATCCTTAGTTATTATGGCATGGTGTTCAGATTTAATACTTCATTACACTTGCAATCCATTCACTGGGACATTGCAGTGGAAAGGAAATCTCTCATTTCACTTCACCATCAGAATGAATTTACATACGTTCTGTCTCAATGTTTCTTGAAAAGTAAGCAACCTCATCTGGCAACAATGATACTTCTTTACAATTATTGTACACTAATCTACTACCAGGCAACATCGGTTTTCTAATACAATCAGCAACAAAACAACTTCTGCCTACTTCCTTGCTCAAATTGTTAATGCAATATGCAATGAGCAAAACAATACCCTCTGCTTAAGGCCAATATTAAAAATGGAAAGCTCACCAACCACTGGCTCCTCCAATCATCAGCTGTGTTGCTACTGTATATTTCTCAGCAATTGGCCCAGAGTTTCTTCCAAAGAATCGATTCCACCATCTTTGTCTTTTGGCATATTCAGCTAAATCCAACACTTCAAACTGTCCATTATCGTTGCCCTGATCTGAAAAGAAACAAGGAGACCTTAGGTTTTTTTTGCAGAGCACATCCAGATATGTCATCCACTATCTGTGGTATATTCTTCAAGGCTTGCACAGTTATCCATTACAATGATGAATGAACATAGCAACTCTGATAGTTGCTATCCTCTCACATGCATTATTGAATGGACAGTCTTCTCATTGGTACAGATAGCAGCACTGCACATTCTGCCAATCATTCTGAACAATGGAAAGAAATGTTGTTACTCCTCAGGTCAACAGACACATCCTTAATTATTATGGCATGGTGTTCAGATTTAATACTTCCTGGAAAAAATGCATTTTGGTTTGTAAATTTACAAAATGCCTGTAAGATCATTTGACCTAGTGAATGTTCCCTTAGAAGGGAACAAAGAACACAGTAACTATCAACATCCTGGGGGTTACCATTCACCAGAAACCGTGCTGCAGCAGCCATATAAATACTGTGGCTACAAGAGCAGGTCAGAGGCTGGGAATTCTGCAGAGAGTAACTCCCCTCCTGACTCTCCAAAGCCCAACCACCATCTACTTGATACAACTCAGGAGTGTGATGGAATACTCACTGGATGAGTGAAGCTCTAACAGCACTCGAGAAGCTTGACATCATCCAGCACATTGCAGCCTGCTTGATTGGCATCCCATCCGCCACCTTCAACATCCACTCCCTCCACCACTGACGCACAGTGGCACCAGTGTGTCACATCTACAAGATGCACTGCAGCAACTCACCATGGCTCCTTTGACAGCACCTTCCAAATCAGCGACCCCTACCACCTAGGAGCACAAGGGCAGATGATGTATGGGAACACCACCAACTGCCAGTCCCCGTCCAAGCCACACACCATCATGACTTGGGACTTTATCACCATTCCTTCACTGTCACTGTGAAATCCCTAGAACTTCCTCCCTAAAGCATTGTGTTTGTACCTACACCAGAAGGACTGCAATGGTTCAAGAGGCAGGCTCACGGCCACCTTCTCAAGGGCCAGTACGGATGGGTAGTAAAAATGCTGGTCTAGCCAGTGACGCCCACATCCCTCAAAAGAATTTTAAAAACTGTACATTTCTCCCCTTCTAATATTATGTGTCTGACCTTTTCTCCGTCATGGTACATTGTACAAAGTCACTACAAACAGGCCTAAAGGCACATTTTCTCCTATACCCAAAAAGTGTTGGGAACATTGAAGGTGCAACATCCCAATATATAAATTTGAGGAGATACAAGAAGCACATTTTTAACTTCCAGTGTTGCCAAAATAACTACATAATAATTTTGGTTTGAGAAGTGTTTGCGTCGTAGAATATGGTTGAGTCATGGTTCAGTGCTCAGTGGAATATGTGACAGAAACTCTGTGGCATTTACATGCACAGCAAACCAATTTTTCTTTTTAGTTGAATGTTTGATAATTTAAAGCCAATAAACCCCCAAACCTTAGTGGGTATGCCCGCTCTAAACAACTTCCCCATGTTGAGCCATAACTACTATAATACTGCACCATGGTCATCACAATAGAGTCACAGGTTATTGAATCCAGGACAGCACAATCATGGAATAAAACCAGAGATATTAATACACTTCACAAGAATTCATTTTCAGTCTCATATTTTTAACTCTGAGCTTTTCAAAGTTAAGAAAGCAAACACAAAATTACATCAAAAGAGAAACAAATAGCCACAAAGGCCAGCTTGGTGGCAGTCATATTGTGGATCTCAGTTTAGAAGTGCTGATGGGTTATCAGCTGGGATACTTGCTAATTTTTCTTAAATTCTTCTTGCAGTTTGAGCACACAGACACAGCTAGGGTATCATACCATGACACTACGTAACATTGCAATTGAACAGTAGGACAACAAAAAAGAAACGAGGTTGCAACAGATGTGGAAAATTGTTATTCAGTAAAATTACTGAACAAGGAAAACAAAAATAACGAGGCAATTATACTTATTGATCAGCTGCTAACATTTACATTTTAGAGACAGGATACCAACTGAGTGAGCCTGAGGTGCACTGACCCTACAGTCTGCATGTCATCCATTCCACTTCTAAAAGTTCACAAACCAAACAGCTGTCTCAAATCATTTCGGTCTACTGAAGGGAAAGATCATAAATCAGGATCCAAGATTTGCACCCACATTAGCCGTCACTTCAGCACGCACATACCATGAAAGGAATGCTTGCAGGATTTCAATCCAGCAACTGTAAAGTGACAGACATTCGCAGCTGCTTTTTGAACATATGCACCAAGTAGGTTTGTATGTTATCAAATGTAGGGATGGGAGTAGGGTGAAAATATTTCTTGGGACATTCTTGGGTCAGCTCCAGAATTCCTTCCAAAAAAGCTACAAAAAGAAGTGCTCCATTTATTTCCAAACCAATGATCCCTTTATGCTAGAATCCAGCATCTCCCCATGTGCCCATTTTTAAAGCAGATGAGAAAGATAAGTGTTAGTAAGCAAGAAAATGAAGAGATGAAAACCAAGCCTAATCCTTTACACTTTATAGTACAAATCATCTGACAATCAAGATCAGTAACCTCAGCTGACTTTTCTCCCTTAGGCCAGAGCACTAACAGAATTGTGATCAGACAAAAATGGATCCTGAGCCAAATTAGGACATATTAAGGAGGCGATCAAAAGTTTGATGAAAGAGTGAAGCATTTAGGGAGAAATTGTATAGCATGGAGCCTACATAACTGATGGCACAGGTCTACAAGAGGTCAGAATTGAAGGAACAGAGAGTTGGGGGGGGCGAAGAGCAGGGGGTGGTGGGGTGCGGGGGGAGAGCAGGGGGTGGTGGTGGTGGTGAGGGGAGAGCAGGGGGTGGTGGGGTGGGGGGGGTGGTATGGAGAGCCAGGGGTGGTGGGGGGAGGGGAGCGGGGGTGGTGGTGGTGGTGGTGGTGGTGGTGGTGGGGGGGAAGGGGAAGAAGCAGGGGGTGGTGGGGTGGGGAGGAGAACAGGGGGGGCAGTGGGGGAGGGTGGGGGAGAGCTGGGGGTGGTGGGGTGGGGGGGGGGGGGGGGGGGAGAGCAGGAGGTGGTGGGGTGGGGGTGGGAGAGAAGGGGGTGGTGGTGGTGGGGGAGAGAAGAGGGTGGTGGTGGTGGGGGAGAGAAGGGGGTGGTGTGGGGGGGGGGGGTGGAGAGCAGGGGGTGGTGTGGGGGAGGTGGAGAGCAGGGGGTGGTGTGGAGGGGGTGGAGAGCAGGGGGTGGTGTGGGGTGGGGTGGAGAGCAGGGGGTGGTGTGGGGTTACAGAGCGAGGGGGGCAGGGGAGGCGGGGGGAGGGAGGGAGGGGGAGAGAGAGAGAGAGAGAGAGAGAGAGAGCAGGGGGTTGGGGGCGAGAGAGCAGGGGGGTGGGGGCGAGAGAGCAGGGGGGTGGGTGCGAGAGAGCAGGGGGGTGGGGGCGAGAGAGCAGGGGGGTGGGGGCGAGAGAGCAGGGGGGTGGGGGCGAGAGAGCAGGGGGGTGGGGGCGAGAGAGCAGGGGGGTGGGGGCGAGAGAGCAGGGGGGTGGGGGCGAGAGAGCAGGGGGGTGGGGGCGAGAGAGCAAAGGGGTGGGGGCGAGAGAGCAAAGGGGTGGGGGCGAGAGAGCAAGGGGGTGGGGGCGAGAGAGCAAGGGGGTGGGGGCGAGAGAGCAAGGGGGTGGGGGCGAGAGAGCAAGGGGGTGGGGGCGAGAGAGCAAGGGGGTGGGGGCGAGAGAGCAAGGGGGTGGGGGCGAGAGAGCAAGGGGGTGGGGGCGAGAGAGCAGAGGGGTGGGGGCGAGAGAGCAGGGGGGTGGTGACAGGGGGGCTGGTACTGAAGGAGGGTATACTGAAAGGGCAGGGGGATGAGGCCACATAAAGATTTAAATACAAGGGTAAGAATTTTAAATTAAACTCTTTAGGGAGATAGGAGCCAATGTCAGCCAGCAAGGACATCAACAATATGACCTGGTATGTATAGAAACAGAAGCTAGGGGCAGAAGTAGGCCATTTGGCCCTTCGAGCCTGCTCCGCCATTCACCATGATCATGGCTGATCCTCTAGCTCAACATCATATTCTCACTTTCTCTCCATGCCCCTTGATGCCCCTAATATCCTAAAAAATCAGTTTCTTTCTTGAATATACAGTGACCCAGCCTCCACAGTCTTCTGTGGTAGAGAACTCCACAGGTTGACCCCCCTCTGAGTGAAGAAATATTTCCTCATCTCAGTGCTAAATGGCCTGCCCCATATCCTGAGACTGTAGCCCCTGATTCTAGGCTCCCCAACCAGGGGAAACATCCTCCCTGCATCTGGTCTGTCTAGCCCTGTTAGAATTTTATACGCTTCAATCAGATTCCCTCTCATTCTTCTAAACTCTAGTGAACACAGGCCCAGTCGAATCAATCTCTCCTCATGCAACATTCCTGCCATCCCCCTGTGATACAATATGGGCAACAAAGTTTTGGGTGAGATGGAGTTTAGAGAGGAGAGAGGATAGGAGGGAAGTATTGGAATAGCCAATTTTGAAAGCATTAGAAGCTCACCTCATTGTCTAATAGGGCAGAAAGTTTGCACTCATTCTGGTTCAACTCAAGGTAGTGGTCGAGGAAGGTGATAGAGTCATTGCTAAGGGTATGGAGTTTTTGGTGGATCTGATGGCATTGGACTCAATCTTCTCAATACAGAACTGGGGGTTGATATTGGCAATGGTAGTTGGAACAACCAGAATGGGAGAGAGTAAAGGTTATATTGGGTACAAGAGCATTATAAATGGAGATGAGGGATTGATTAAGCAGATTGACCACTGCAGAAATATGGAAAATGGAAGGACAAAGACTTAGCTGTTGGTACCTTGGATGTGCAATTATAAGTGACATGAAGGCAACTATGTACTAACCACTGGATGCATCTCCCTTACAAAGAGCACTGGTTTCATCTTAAACTGAGTACAGGCCTACAAAGTTTAGCAGCATATATTATTCGGGATCAACAGCATTTAACTATCCTAAAATTATAAAGAAAAGCTTGTTCAGCAACCAATCAGAACAAATGATTGCCTAAAGAATCAGACTATAGAAACAGGCAAAATACCCATATGCAAACCAGTCTATTATAAAAGCCAATTATAGCCCAATTAGTGAACTCTGTTTGACCTGAAGAGTCAGGTTTCTTTCTCAATTTTTCTGAGGAACCTAACAAAGGACCAATCAACCTCCTGTAAAGTCAACAAAGAACATAGGCAAAAGGCAAGGTATTGAAGAGGCTGGAAAGCTGAAATTAAAAATCAAAAGAAATTGGAAACATACAACAGGTCAGACAGCACTTGGCTGCTCACAACTCTCTAATTACAACCAATCTGTTATAACCAATATTCTCTCTAAACTGCATGGTAGTGTAACTGCACAGTAATCCAGGGTGGTGCAGTGCCACAAACAGGCTGCCCACAATCAACATTCCATTTAGGATGCTTGTGTGCATGGTTGTGCAAAGGGACTGCAGAGTGCAATAAGCAGTGAAGAAAAATTAGAGGTGCATGCATTATAATTCAGGCTTTCCCCACCAATATCTTGAATTGATTATTTGAAGACTGATGACATTATCTGGCCAAATAAATCAATTCTTCTATATACTAAATGGTACACATCATTTGCGAGGGAGAGATAGAACTTGCACTTGATTAGTGTCTTTTACAATCTCAGGACATTCCAAAAGCACTTTATAGCCAATGAAGTATTTTTGAAGTGTGATTACTGTGGTAATGTAAGAAACACAACAGCCAATACACGTAGCAAGCTCCCACAATAGCAATGTGATAATGATCAGATAAACTGTCTTTTGTGATAAAAACAAAAATCTGCGGATGCTGGAAATCCAAAACAAAAACAAAATTACCTGGAAAAACTCAGCAGGTCTGGCAGCATCGGCGGAGAAGAAAAGAGTTGATTTGAACTAGTTCAGTCGAAGGGTCATGAGGACTCGAAACGTCAACTCTTTTCTTCTCCGCCGATGCTGCCAGAACTGCTGAGTTTTTCCAGGTAATTTTGTTTTTGTTCTGTCTTTTGTGATGTTGACTGAGGATAAAGATCGGCCAGAACACTGGATTGACTCGCCAGCTCGTATTCAAAATAGTGCCATGAGATCTTTCAATTCCACCTGAAATAGCAGACAAGGGCTTCGCTTTAATGTCACATCCAACAGGTTTAACAGTTAACGCCTAATCGCAGAACACTGCCCACTGGAGATCAGGTACTATTACTGTATGTCAGCGTCTGTAGATTAATAATGTTTATCACTGACACTATTACAAGGTATCAGACACTATAATGTAAACTGACATTACTGTACAGTTTTTATATATTAATAGTGGACATGACTGAGTCCACACCAGGCCTGTCCATGGTGAGATTGCCGGTGTAACCTTAACTTCACTCCATTGTCAGCCTCCTGCCCTCTGATTTTTACCCGCCGTTTCTCATTTCCCCCCTGCGGTCTCTCTGTCCGCATGTCGAACGTCAGTTTCCTAACCCAGCTATCGTACCGCTTTCTCACCTTTCGCCTCCGCCATCCTGCTCTGCCCTCTCACCCGGAAACGGTCCACCCACGCCAGCGGAAATTATGTAATCGAATCTTTCCCTGGTTCGCGTTCAGGCGCACGCGCTGTTAATCATCCAGGTTGAGGGTCAAGTCTGCTAAGGGCTGCTCCGTCAGGGTCAGTCTGCAGCTGCAGATAGTGGGTGAAGAACAGAGACAGCTCTTGCAATTTTCCTCTTACATCTTATACATTTTGATTAAACAATCAGATCTCCATAAGTTATCGGTTACATTGATTGTTAATATAAATTGAGAGATATACATATATAAAGATAGCGATGCACAATATATAACACCAGAATACAGCATTGTTAGTGATGTACATTGTTGATATACAATGCTACATAAGATATATGTGCACATAATTAAAATGCCTGTTGCAAAAAGCTGAATAGCCTGTTTCCATGTGGTAATTCCTATGCAATTCTTTGATTCATTGTGCAGCAAAAGAGGCCATTCAGCTCATCATACCTATGCCAGTTTTTTTGAAATACCTCCCCCATTTACACTCACACTCCTTTCTCTTCACCACAGCCCTATAAATTATTTTCTTTTTCTGTACATAGCCAATTCCATTTTGGAAAATGGCCCTGCACCTTCTGTCTACCTGACAATGTATTTATTGGTCTGCCTATCTAACCATCTGTTTTATTGAAAATGTATCTACCTGTCTTTCTAACCAGTCATCATCTGTAGTTACCTATTTAACCACTTGTGCACAAAAAACATGATGGACAATCCTGTGCAGTAGTACTCAAGCATTTGCAATACCACTTGGAAAAAGCACTATGCGCAGCAAGGACACAGAATTCACTCACGGTGGGGTGGGGAGGACATTCAATGTCCATCCCAAAAATGGCTCAGTAGCACCAATAATAATAGTAAAAACAGAAAATGTTGAAAAAACTCAGCAAGTTGACAGGACCTGTGGAGAGAGAAACATTTCGAGTCCATATGACTTCTTCAGAGCTAACAACATGAACAAGTGACAGATGGCCCTTGTCAGGGGTGGGGTGGGGGAGAGGATGGTGGTGGGAAAAAAGATTGAAAATAATATAAAAGATGGGATAAGATAATGAATAAAAATGAAAATAAATAAAAATAAAAATGTGGATAAAAATAAAAATTAAAAAATTAAAATGAATATTGAAAAAGGGGATGAGGATGGAGGAGAGAATTCATGGTCTGAAATTGTTGAACTCACTGTTAAATCCCGAAGGCTGTAAAATGCTTAACCGGAAGATGAGGTGCTGTTCCTCTAGTTTGCATTGGGCTTCACTGGAACATTGCAGCAGGCCAAGGACAGACGTGGGCATGAGAGCAGGATGGGGTGTTGAAATGGCAAGTGACAGGAAGGTCTGGGTCATGCTTGCGGTCAGACTGAAGGTGTTCCACAAAGCAGTCACCCAGTCTGCGTTTTGTCTCTCCAGTGTAGAGGAGACCACATTGTGCGCAGCGAATGCAGTAGACCAAATTGAAGGAGGTGCAAGTGAAGTGCTTCACTTGAAAGGAGTGTTTGGGCCCTTGGACGGTGAGCAAGGAGGAGGTAAAGGAGCAGGTGTTGCACCTTTTGTGATTGCATGGAAAGGTGCCATGGGAAGGGGATGAGATGTTGGGAGTGATGGAGGAGTGGACCAGGGTGTCAAGGAGGGAACAGTCCCTATGGAATGCTGATGGAGGGGTGGGGGGGGGGGCGCGAAGGGAAGATGTGTTTGATGGTGGCATCATACTGGAGTTGGCGGAAATGGTGGAGGATGATTCTTTGAATGCAGAGGCTGTTGGGGTAAAAAGTGAGGTCAAGGGGACCCTAATATGGCTGCGAGAGGGAGGGGAAGGGGTGAGGGCAGAGGCGCAGGAGATGGGTCTGACACGGCTGAGGGACCTGTCAACAACAATGTTGGGGGAAACCTCAATTAAGGAAGAAAGAAGACATTCCTTCCTCAGTAGCACCAATACTGACCAAGCTAGCTGGGTCCTGAAGGACTGCCAGACTGATGGTGAAGGGACCAACACAAGGGAAAAACTCAATTCACTTCATCCTCAATAACGTACCTGTCAAAGATGCATTTATCAGTGACAGTGTTTGTAAGAGTGACCACCAAGTAGTCCTTGAGAAGACAAAGCCCCATTCCCACACTAAGGCCACCCTCCATCATGTTGTGTGGCACTACCGCCATGCTAACTGAGGTTGATTCAGAACAGGTCCAGCAGCTCAAAACTGGGCATCCATGAAGTGCTATGGACCATCAGCAGCAACAATAAAACTGTATTTAACCACAATCTGTAATTGCATGGCTCAGCATATCCCTCACTCTACCATTACCATAAAGACAAGAGACCAACTATCTGCAATGAAGAACATGCCAGAAACAGACCAGGCATACCTAAAAATGAAGTGCCAACCTGGTGAAGCTGTAGTACAGGGCTACAAGCATGCTCAATAGCAGAAGCAACATGCTAAAAATAGAGCTAACTGATTCCACAACAATGGTTCAGATCGAAGCTCTGCAGTCCTGGCACATGCAGTCATGAATGGTAGTGGACAATCTCCACCTTCAATGAGGGCAGAGCCCAGCACGTCAGTGCAAAAGACAAGGCTGAAGTGTCTGCAGCCATCGTGAGCCAGAAGTGCCAAGGGGATGATCTATATTGGCTTTTTTCTCAGGTCCCCATGCTCATGGCGGCCAGTCTTCAGCCAAGTAGATTCCTGCCCATGATATCAAGAAATAGCTGGATACTGCAAAGCCTATGACTCCTGACAACGTCCAGCTGAAGATTTGTGCTCCAGATTTAATCATGCCTATAGCCAAGCTTTCCAGTATAGCTACACCACTGGCATCTACCCCACAGAGTGGAAAACTGCCTCGGTATGTCCTATCCCGCAAAAAAATCAGCACAAATCCAATCTGGCCAATTACCACCACATCAATCTGCTCTCAATCATTAGCAAAGTGACGGAAGTGCCATCAATGAAGCTGTGAAGTTGCATCTACTCACCAATAACCAGCTTACTGGTGCCGGGACCACTCGGCTCCAGAAACCATTACAGCCTTGGTTCAGAAGTATTGTATTGTCTGATTTACTATCACTAATACTGGAGAAGATATGGTATATACAAATATTTTATTGTTTATTTGGCACAAATTCAAATTTTCTGCTCTAGTTGAAAAAAGTTCCCTTGGAAAAATGCCAGTTATACGGTGGTGGTATCCTCTGGCCTTAGGACAGTTGCAAGTTCACAAGCCACAATTGATTTGTGGATATGGCAAAGAACAAGTAGTCTCATTGATCTCAGGATTTGTGATACAAATAGGGGATCAGTCACAATTCCAATAATAAAAATGTTTACCTATCTTGCCCGCTGATGCTGCAGATGATTCCTCCTCCACAGCTACACTCCCCTCCCAAGTGTGCCTTCACAATTCCACCTTTGAATCTTTCTAATTATTTTTCCACCATTGCCACGGCAAACTTTAAAAATTCATATGGCTGGGAAAGCAATTATTGTTCAATGTCAAGATTAATAATCCATTCAACAGCTTCAGCTGACCCAGTGTGAACTGGGAATGGATCTCTCAGGGTAGAAGTTCAGTATGTTGGCAATGGTCTGACTTGTATGGCCACAGTCACAATCTGAGCTGCTCCTCATGTGGAGCAAGTGGCTACACCTTCCCTGGTCTGTCCTCAAATGGTTGAGAGTTGTCCAGATTTTCTGTGAAAGGTTGAAACCTATGACTTCACTGCTGGGTCAGTTACTAGGTTGCAGTTGGTGATGTTTGCAATCAATCAGGAGGTGTGTCATCGAGAAGTGGGGCTGTTGTCAGTTTGTAGGGTGTAGAGTGTCTTCCTGTAGGGACTATAAGATTTCAGATGAGTGGATGGAGTTTTTTTGAGGTCCTGTGTCAATAAGATTGCTTCATTAACTGTCAGCTAATGGTGTTCTTTGAGGAGAATATTGTCTGTGTGAACGTCAAGAGGTTCAATATGTGCTAGAACAGGAAGTCACTTGAGATGTGTTCCCAGAAATAATCCTCACAACTTCCTGGAGGTGAATATCTACCTCATTTATGTGGTGGCTCCTGAGCCAGGTTGAGCAGCAGTACTCTGCTGTTGGGTGGACCAGGGTGAATGAAGCAATGTGTAGTGTGTTGTCTTTACTGTACCCAGGTGGCATCCACCAGTTTTTGTATGAGATTCACTCTTGTCTTGACCTCAGTTCCAGTGCCCTGGATCCATTGCTGGTAGGTCAATGTACAGTCAAGACCGATGCCAAGGTGTTGAGTCTTGGGTGAGTGGTCGACCACAGAACTGGACATGAAATTCTTCCCTGGCCTTTGTGTTGTTCAGGTAGAAGGCTGAAACTATAGTCTTGCTGCATTTGGCCAAAATGTCTATTTTCTGAAGTAGGTTTCCAGAGAACATACAGTATTTCCTCAACGTCCAGAAGTTCTTTAGTCTGGAAAACCAGGGTTAGGTCATCAAGTTATGTGAAGAACCATGAATTTATGGGAGAGTGGTCACTGGTATACATTGAAGAGAGTCAGTGCGAGGACCACCGTATATACTTGAGTAATAGTCGGTCTCATGCAAAAGACGACCCCTGACTTTTGGCCAAAAAATCCTTAATTTTTCATATTTCTTGTGTGTGCATTGATCCTAGTTTTTGATGGATAATAGAGCAATATGCTTTTTATTGTTTTGGTCTACGACGCTACATCAGAATAGTGTAAGCACAAGTTACTACCAGTAATTATAAAACCTGATGTCATTATCATACTACCAATACTATTGGATTACCTACACTTTAATTACAATATCCCCTGGTACCATGCTCCATGTTATATCTTATATAGCTATTTGAGATGAGAAATACCATCAGATAGGAATCCATTCAGAGGCAAAACAACAGCAGATGCTGCCAACAAAGATGCCAGGTCAGAAATTGTATTTCTATCAATCCTGCCCTCTAAACCAGCCAATGCTATGATAAATAATTACCAGTAATTTTAATTTCTTGATTTTTATGAACGTATCTACTAATTCTTCTGGATTATGTATGTTTTCCTCACATTTTCCTCTGCTGCAAGAGACGATGGGAGAGGATGGCCCTACAATTAACGTAAATGTGAGATAAACCTTTATTTCTGGATTTAAAATGGAATATGACAATTGAATGTGGTTTTGCCCTCGTCATGCCCAAGAAGAGACTGAGGCTATGGCTATTGCTGCTTAGCCTACTGAAAGTATGGCATAGTTTACCTGTAATTGGGAAATGTTTTTCATGTTTTAAGGTAACAATTGTTCCTCCAACATACATGGATTTCAATCCCTTGAAAACATTATTCATGTATAAGTAAAACCCTACTTTTTGCCTAAAATTTGGTCTAAGAACTTGACTGTGTATATACGTGAGTATATAATCAATGTGGGAGCCTGTTTTTGGTTACGTGTGGGCAGCTGATTTCATCTCCTAGGTGCACATAGAACTGTTGGTTGCTGATCATGAAGTTGATTAGTTGTGGTGTTTTCACACAGCAGATTATTTTGGAGAGTTTCAGCAGCATGTTTGTGTGCCACACTGTGTCATAGGCACAGGACAAGTCAGCAAGGGCGTCTTCTGGCCTTCTGGAAACCGACCTCAATATGTAACATCATTGTCAGGGCCTGCTTGGAGCAGTTGCAGCCTGTGCAGAAACTTGCCTTATGTTGTGGGAGGGTGAGGATGTGGGTGTGGCAGGGAGGGGCTCAGTCTGTTTAGCAGGATGCGTTCCAGGACCTTATATGTTATTGAGAGCAGGGCGATGGGGCGGTAACTCCATGGGTCAGCAAGTGACTTCTCTGGCTTGGCATTAGCCACTATCTTGGATTGATGCCAGATGTTTGGAAAGGTACCAGTGTTGTGGATTTTGGTAAACAGCTTTGCCAGCAACCTCCTACCCTGTGATCCAATGTTCTTCAGGAAGTCTTGGTAAATCCCATCTACTCCTGCTGCTTTACCTGACGTGGGAGGGAGACAGTAACCTTCACAGTAACTAAGTCTTCCTCTTAAATAAGTTTTCCAACCTGAAAACCTATGAACTAATTGTCAAGAAAGTAACTGAACCCCAGCCACTGGGCTCCCGGTCCAAGCACTAAAAACCCACTGGAAAACGGATTCTCTCAGGTCCACAGCACTGAGACAGCCCTACTAAAAGTCACAAATTACATTCTCTTCAACTATGACTGCAACCATGGTGCATTATCTCTCCTCAACCTCTCTGCAGTTTTTGACATGATTTTTTTTATTTTTTGCATGGGATGTGGGTGTCACTGGCAAGGCCAGAATTTGTTGCCCATCCCTAAACCATCCACATCATCCTCCTCTAATGTCTCCCCCATTTACCTTGCAGCTTCAATAGATGGAAGATTGATATGAAGACAAGATATCAGGAATGAATAGAAAGATAATTACCATAGATATAGAGATAAAAACAAAAAAACAAAAAAACTGCGGATGCTGGAAATCCAAAACAAAAACAGAATTACCTGGAAAAACTCAGCAGGTCTGGCAGCATCGGCGGAGAAGAAAAGAGTTGACGTTTTGAGTCCTCATGACCCTTCAACAGAACTGAGTGAATATTAGGAGAGGTGGTTACTTTAGTTGAAAATCTTAACTGACTTCATTGGTTAAAAATGTAATTCCACATGCATTAATAACTATTGTAAGGCTTATGCCAATGACCAGCAAGTTAGCCATCCTATTTGTAGGCCCTATGTAATGGTTGTGAAGTTAATTCCTCTGGGTGTTGATCCTGGCTGATTCCAGTAGCTGGAAACTTTGCTCTTAAAGTTGTAGATTCTGGTTGGTTGTGGATCCTATAAGCTAGTTGGTTCCTTTAGTTTAGGTTATAGTTACTAAGCTGACTGCAATTAATTAGCTCAGTGTGGATCATAGCCAAAAGACTGACTCGCTTGAAGGGTAGTTGCCCTGCTGATTTTCAAGCTGACTGTAATGCCTGAAAGCCAGGTTTTCTAGTTGTACATCAAGAATAAAAGTGTGGCTCCAGTAACTGGAATATTGGTCCCTCTGGTTATAGATCTCAGCTACCTTGTGCAACAAGTGAATGGTCAATTACTCTAGCTGACTCAGCTGAACAGAAACACAACTAAAGTGGGAATAGATTTTAGTAAAAGATTGATTACTTTAGCACTAGATCCTGGTTGTCTCCAGTAAGTAAAATATTGATTTCTTATGCAACTTCTGACAGTTGGCTAATTTCAACTGGTGGAAGATTGATTCTTCTGATTGTATACATGTGGCTAACAAGCTGGCTATGATGAATATATAACCTGCAGATCTTGGTTGTGAAGTTGGTTACCTTGACTGACTTTCAGACTGTCTCCAAATCACTGCAAGGTTCGAAGCCCTAAGCGTAGATGAATGTTAGACTCCAATGGCTGGAAGGTTGGTTCATGGAACAGTAATCCATATAAATCTGCCATTGTCTATATAAGCAATTATGAGAGCAATAACAGACAGATGTAATGCTTCTATGATTTAATTAACTTGCTTTTTTCATTGCACCCTTCATCCCAGTCTTCTTTATCTAGCTATTACAGATAAAGAGGGATTTCATTAGATATGTCCAATATCTGAAAGATTAGTTTGCTTTGAAAAATAGACGCACTGAAGTCATCCTACAAACTTTCTACACCAACAGATTTGATTCCAAAAAAAACAGCAAAACTAAAGATTATTAATAATCTCTTCTGTGAGTTTCTGGATGACCAAATTTAATAGGCAAAATTTTGATAATGTATCCTTGAGTATAAAGTCTGGAAAATAAATGAATGTCTACACAAGGTCACATTCACCACATAATATTATAATGAAGCTTCTAACTATTTATGGCTGAATTCATCAGTGCTTCCAGAAATCTGTAGTGAAAAGGCTTGTCAGACTCAAAATAGGGGAGGATCCTTTAAGACGGATCTCTGCTCCATTACTCAATTTGCCCCTCTGTATGACCTGTAATAAAAATGAAAAGGCTTGATAATTTCATATATCTTGTGAAGAATTCTGGTGTTTCTGATGATGAAATGAAGCTGTGGAGAAGGGTCGCATCTATCATTTTGTTTCCTACATTTAGAAAATGTAGGAGCACCAGTGAACATTGGAGTAATATTGTGCACCCAGGAATCATTGTATTTTTATAGTCCTTTGCACTATTTGCCAACAATGTTATAATTGGGAAATGAAGGCAGTCAAAGAAACTGAGATTACATCAAGGAGACAGAAGCCAATAGGGAGAATGGAGCGACAACAAGAATTTTATACTGTATATATGTGCACTGCAAGTTATGAATTTTCAAAATTTATTCCAAATAAGATCAACTTCACAAAGCATGTTTGGTTTCCAAGCACATTTATTAAGGAATAATATTTTAAAACATTTCTGACTATATTTCCTTATAAACTTTATCACTTTGTCTCCTCTTACCCACTGATGTGTTTTCCTTACTCTGGTACCGAGGAGTTCTGATTATATCAGCAAACCATGACTGTTCGCACATGAATTGTCATGATCTAGAATGTGTCTTTGTTATTAGGTAAATGTTACATCCTGTTATGCAATACGAGTTTTAAATTCTCCTGTTTGTATGTAAATGATGTGTCTGTCTAATAACATGAAGTGTCATAAGCCAAACATGGAGGTGGCCCAACAACATGGAGAGTCATCCCATCAGAACTCAGGAGTAAGCACTGGGGAGGAATCAGAGAAGTCTATCCAGGGAATACTCCCGAGGTCTAATGGCCACTACTGGGCTCACAAGGCAAAGATATTTGGGCACAGTAACATCACTTAAGTTGTATGGGAAATTACTATCTATCTGCAGGACTGCAATAGCATATTAAGTGTTGCAGTTAGGGAGCTTTGTACAATATTGCAGTGATACAGTGAAAATGTGGGTATTAGAGACCTTAATGCAGGTTTGCTGCAACATAATGGTATTGTAGAGTTAAGAAAGTTTGATGCAAGAATACGGTAATAATTGTGTTGGTTAGGGAGCTTAGTACAATATTAGATTGATACATTGACCTTTGGTGTATAGAGAGCTTGATGTAGGATGTGACACCGTGGGGTTTAATGTGTGCAGGATTGTAGTGAATCACTGACTCTACAGGAGTTAGTGAGCTCAGTGCAGGATCACAGGAGCTGAATAAATCTTGTTCTTTAGCAAATCATCTTATTTTCCAACATTCTTAATGTTAAATTTCTAACATCAAAATTTTTGCAGTCCTGTTCTTTGTTTTTATATTTTAAATAGCACTTCCTATTTGACTTATTTTTGGCTTGGTTGAAAGCTCCTCAGCTGATAGCAAACAAAATGTATATGTTTCATAAACCCGCATCTGTGAATATTCTATGAAGGTCTGGGTCATCATGACTTGTCAGCACCCTAAAAGTTAAGTAGGTAACACTGAATGAAGCAAATATATTCACTGTCTTCACACTTCTGGAATATTTCTGCTATTCTGTCTTCCTTTCCTGCATTTCCTTACTTTTCTCTCTATTTAGTTTTCCACTATATTTAAATTCTATTTATAAGGTTTGTTGTCAGTGTTCATTGGTTATATTATACTTTAATGCATTCATACTGTAACATAATCTGACAGATTGTGTATGATAATGAGAAGATTTAAGCTTCTAATAATTAATGATGTTCATGGGATAGGTTGCACATTTGGCATACTCGAGTCAGAACATATTGGTGTTTAAGCCATTGATTACAATGAGAAGGAGACAAACCTCATGATTCATGGCATGAATGCCAGATAATAAAATGCAGTTAAATGCTCTCAAACTGAACTTAGAAAACTGGTACTGCCATTTGCCCAACACTGTTGTGAGATCTCCATTGACTTCTCATTCCTAATAAACAATTTTTGTAGTTTGATAATGTCATCAGAGACCCAGTAACCAGATGTAGCTGTAGTAATTGTGGAACAGATCCTACACTAGCTACTGAGCAACTGATTGACATCTTTTAGGTATCATCATTCCGCAGAACCAGGCTGGGGTTTCATGTAACTCTGTAATAAAAATAGAAAATACATAAGGAACAATGAATAGATTGTAACAAAGTTAAATGGCTAACTGAGGCCGCTGGGATCAAAGTGAGACAGATGTTGGAAGATCACTGTCAAAATAAGCCTACAAAGCAGTTCCTGTATGTAATTGCACATGCAACATTTACCAGCTTATATGCAGGCTGCAAAAGTTGGACCCCTGAATGATGCATAAAGATATCACCACATGTCACATTCACAGATAGCCTGCAGTCACAGAAGAGCACCATTCTGCCAGTTTAATGCAATTGCCTGAGAGTTTGAACCAGCTGTTAGCTCCCAGGTTCAAATTGAAATGCAACATTTCCCTTCTTTAATTTATAGTTTTACTCAGCTTTTGCCTCACTTTCTTTGAAAGCCCAGTAAAATCCAATGGGAATCAACAAAAAATTATTTATTACATTTGTGCTCTTGTTTATTCGCAGAAACTGATTTTACCACAGCAAATGCTACAAAGGAACTTTTCTGGCCATAACTGCAATATTTGTAATGAGCCACTGCAAATCAAAAGAATGAGAGCTAGAAAACAAGATATGTTTTGTAAGCTATCAATAAAAAAAGAATGAAAACAGGATGCCAGCAGTGGCGGAGCCTGACAGTTACCTTACATGGATACGTTAGATAGGCGCAGAGGAAAATAATCAATTACAGGAGCAAGTTTAACCCTACCTGCCTGGGCAGTTAAAATCAAGATGACTTAACCACTGACAAATCGCATGGATCCCACCATCGACTTTAACCTGGCCTTCTGAGCAGGGGCAAGGATGACTGCCTGTAGAGACCGTCAACAAATATGCAGATAATAACATTGAGCCTCAACTGCAATTTGAACAGTGGCCTGTGCAGGAAAACTGTTGTGAAGACAAAATAAGACCTGAGACTAGAAGAGGTCCAAACAGGTAAGTTTTTAAAAAAATTTTCATATGGAACCGGGAGTAAGGCTTAGACCTCCTCTGCCATCTGCTGCTTCCACCATTCTCTGCCTTCCGCAAGATCGTCCAAAACCCCTTCAGTACTAAAAGCATTGTTCTGGTCACTTTGTCTTACTATATCTCTGAGAGTGCAGGAAGGTGCAGAATTTGGTCAGGACAAGGTGGGTGTCTTCCCCTCACCCCATTGTTATTGCAGTGAATGGGTTTGATCGATCTTGGGAATTGATCTTTTTGTATAGATGTCTCCCAATGAGATATGAAATTTTACTCTAGTGGCATGGATGTGGAGTGCTGTCCTAAGCCACTGTGTTGGGTTTAATGGCTGCTATTACTGACCAGTTAACATTTGTACTAATGTAGTCTTTTCATATTTGCAGAAACTCTGGAAAGTATAACTGGCATAAGTATATCTTGTTGCCCTAAAGATATAATTCAACACCTATTTCTTTTAAAGCACCCAGTACACATCAACATAAGATTTATGGAATGACTTTACTCTCTAAAAGAGAGAGTATTGCTCAAAACAGTTGTTAAGCAATATATTTCCCCAGTGTTTGGAAACGTGAATGTCATTTACATCATTCCATCAAAAGAGCTTATTGTGGAGCAAAATAATAATTGGATACAACATCATTAAAAAGCTTTTTCCATATTTTTTCCTTAAACAATATGGATCCCCAATAGTTGTTCATCTCAGGAGCCAGTTTAGCATTTTATTATCCTTCACTAATTGGCACCTAACGAATATAATTGGCACTTTTGATGAATAACTAGTCATAAACTACCATAGCTACTGATGCCGTGAAATTTCTTGATCAATGAATTTGTATACCAGGAGCTATTTCTATATTTTTCTTCATTGTAAACTTGCTAGGTGCCTGATAAACAGAAAGAAATTGCATGTGCTCGGAAGGGACAGTGGATTGCATTCTAGTTATTTTGATACACGACTGCACTGCATCTCATTAACCAGGCATGAAGCTAGCCTGCTGAATGCTTTGTTTATGTCAGCAGGTGTCGAGATGCTGTTTGTGGTTTATGTGGCTGTCTGAGGCAGACGTGTAATATAGTTCTTCATTGAAAATACTTCCCCTCTGTTTCCTGAACTTACTGCACAAACAGAAAACAGCTGCCCATGTTTACTCTTCTGATTTAATATCGTACCAATATTCTTAACCGTATTATCTGTAATTTAAATCAGGGCAGTTTAATAAGTAATGAGCCATTCCTGTTACACAGAGCTAAGCTCACAAACATATGGAAAACTCATAGGAAAGGTAGGTGTAAAGATTGGACAATGGTTTATACCAAGAAGCAGTATGGACTAAAAGGTATTACACTGAAGAACTAGGCAGACTGAAAGGTCTGTCAAGCAACTGAAGTCTTGGACTGAACAGGGAAGCTGTGTAGACGGAACAGTATGTCACACAGATAGTCATATATACTGAACGAGCAATACATCTGAAGCAGCTAAGCTAAAAATTATATTTATACATTACAAATAGAAAAATGGTCTACCATAACCTACCAGATGACAATAATGAAACAAAACTGATCAGGTCACCTTGAACAAATTCATTTTTAGCAAAACTTCCATTTACTAAAACTTGGATGCGTGCCTTTTTACTTGGAGTAAATTTTTACATCTTTGCTATTTCGAAAGAATATTAGCCATGAATTATAATATACCTGTTCAGCATTAGTTGTCTTCAGCTGGAGATGGCATCTTCAATCTTGACTCCAGTGATGAGCTGCTCATCTGGACTTACACTGAGCGAAGCAGTAGCTTGAGCTTTCACTCGTGACAGGCAAGCTCCAAGCCTAGAGCAGGAGCTAGAGAGTATTCAGTAGGTGCAAGCTAGCCTGATTCAGAACAGAGCAGGAGGCAACAGAGATACTGTCTTGTGTCTTTCTACATACCATTCTCTCTAAGCAGCCGTTAGCCAGACTGCTGTTCTACTGTACATCAATCTCTCTGAACAGCCCTGAGTCAAGCTATTAATACGTAAGTTGTAGCTGGGTGAAATCCCCTGGTTCAGCCCCTGAGTTGTTCAAAGGCTGCTGAAATGCTGTTAGTCAGTGCTGGGGCTGCCCCAGTCACTCTGGGACACTACGTGCCTACAGCCCCACACTGCTCATATCACGATTGTGTATGTCTGACATGAAACTGGAGGCTGTGGAATTGAAAGTCACCTCATCTGGAGCATTTCCCGACACTTTCCCCTCTGTTGGCCCAGTCAGCACTCAACCTATTAGAAAGTGGCAAGTCGACCACACTAATCCTGGCTGTACTTTACTACAGTTGGGGAATTTTCTTTTCTTTTAAATGAACTGGAATTTTTATTGATTGATTGAAGTGAAAGAAATTTCCCGGGTGATGTTTTTGAATAAAAACCAATAAATTATATTTTAAAAAATCACAAGATCAACTGGCATCAAAGTATTGCAAGACTCAATCAAAAAAGCATTCTCAGAAAATAAAATTCTTTTTGTTAAGACTGAAACTACTTCTCATAACAACTCCCTTCCCTCCATTTTAACGAGTAATATGCAGATGAGTTTATTTAATTAAATTTCAAGGTTTAAATATGCTTTATTTAAGTTAGTTAAAATAATAACCTGCATTTACCTAGCACCTTATCCAATCTGAGAAACACCTCAAAGCATCTCAGTTGTTTTGTAATGTCTGTTTGAACCAATGGAACAGGCAGCTGAGAGCTCAGTGTAACATCTTATTGATAATCAACTCAGTAATATACTGGAGTATCAGCCTGGTTTATGCACTCAAGTTCTGCAGTGGGGCTTGAACCCACAACTTCTGATTAAGGCAAGAAGACATTCGAAGCTCTAAAGGATGAATTGTTTCATTTTTAATTTTTTGTACAGCCTGGTCTGTGCAATCTATACCAGTGTTGTCCATTCAGTAGCTACGTGTGGCTAATTTGGAATCCAGATGTGGCCATCTGCATTTCTGATTAATAAATAAAAAATAAATAATAGACATGGTAGTTGGACATGTGATTTCAATACTCACATTTGCATGGTGTGTGAGCATATAATTTAACCCTTTTGTGCGTTGGTAAAACGGTAAGGTGAAAACAGAGAGTGAGGGTGTTTTTTGATTGTTGTGAATGCTTAATTTGCTGGCAGAATGGTGGCAGATATTTGGTAACTAAACATACACATGAGAGATACATTTATCTACATTGCGTGCGATACAAAAGAATTCTACTAAAATTAATGCAAGTGACTAACATGGTGTCACCATGGCCCCCACCTGTGATATCAATTTCTATTAAACAGTATTGATCTGCACCGCTCACACAATGCTGAGCATAAACACGTTCTCACTGTCCATGTGCGAAATTAGCATCTCACGAGTCAATTGTATTTTGGTCACTAACAACACCATGGCCCAAATTTACAAGTTCAATTTATTTTCTGCCCACATTTACAATAAAGGAATTTGCACTCCAAGCATCTGTTTTGTAGTTTCCCTGGTCTCTTACTTCTTGTGATGAAACCCAGAATTCCATTAGCATTTTCTATCAGCCTTATCAAGCCAAGGTGCTGCCTTTAATGCTCTGTGAACTTGTACCGCAGACCCCCTGCTCTTCCACAGCATCGAACCTACTTCATTTAGAATATAATTACAAAAATGCTCACTGACATTGAATTCCATGTAGCACTTTTTAATCCATACCATCATCTTATCATTATTGCATTGCAATTTCCCTTGGCCTTGTAGAGAATTAAGAGAAGTCCTATTTTGGTATCGACTGCAAATTTCAACAGCATTCCCTCTAGTTCTATATTCACTTGATCTGTACCATTAGCACCTAATATCAAGCACAGCACCTAACATACTGTCAATGCTGTTTGTGCATTTGTGTAACAGGCTATTCAACAGAACTTCATACTGTCTATATTGTGGCATCATAATAGTGTGCAACTGTGTGCTATGTACTTTTCAAGGTGGTCTAATTAAATTTGGTAGATAACAGTGAGTATTGAGCACTCTGATAATGTATACTACTTCCACAGGTATATTGTTACGACCGGGTGAGGGCAAATTTCAGGACTTGTCCTTTCTTTCCACTCCTTTATTGATCATAATAGGGATTTTGAAATTTATATGGATGAATGCACCAATTCAGTGTATGTATTTAATCGTTTATTTGCTGATTACAAAGAACTCAGTCTGACAGGCTTTCTTGAGTTTAAACATAAAAGGGGTTAGTTCATAGTATAAAAAAGACAACCCAGGTAAAGATATAAAATTATTTAAAAAGGTAAGCACATGTCCCAACTGTCACAACACATGCACACACATACACAAACACACAACATGCAAAATTATAAGTTACATAGTAGAGGAGGTTAACTTTTGGCCAAATTAAGATACAATGATAAAAATAATAGAGTTCACTGATAATGAATCCTTCGCTGTTGTTCGTGGTTGAGTCAGTTCTTTAAACAATGGCCCTTTCTTTTTTTTCCCCTGGAAATGCTGCTTTGGAACTTTGAAGTCTCTTTCAGAACTTCTCTGTCTGTATATCCCACTGTGTTGTAAGCAGGCAGAGTTCCTTTCGATTAAAATGCTCTTTCTATCTCTATGATGTATTCCAAAATGTAACAGAGAAAGTACTCCAAACTTGAGACAGCAGGGAGAGAGATAGTGTTACTGGTCCATCCTGCAAACTTCTTCTTCCACAGACCAGCTTATAATTACAGCTTCTTACAAGGGGGTTTCAGTCATGTGACAGTTGCTATTGATACACAATGGAGGGTGACCCATGTTAACGAAAGAGCTTTGATCTCCCATTGTCAAAGCTATCATGATGCCATCGAAGCAGATAGGGGTTCTCAGCACCGTCCTTGCATAATAGCTTTGTTAGTCCTTCACTGTTCCTGGTAGTTTCCATAGTCATAAAGTCTAGAGGCCCACTGCCCTTATGTTTTGTAGAGATTTTAGACAATGGCAAGTCTGAAGTCCATCAGGGGAATTGCCTATAGTTATTCTACTGGCAAATCCATGTTCAGAAGCTTCCAGACCTGGCCAATTTGTGGGTCAGGTGACTTCTGCAGCCATTTTAAAGTCAGCATCTTTGTTTGACAAAAAAGTCCTGTTAAAGAAGTTCAATATATATCTGACCAGTCAATGAAATTAAAGATTAATATTCCACATTCACACATCACATCGTCATGACAATATAAAGTCAATCACAGCACAATCAACGTGTTCCATGTGGTTCACATATATGTTACAGGTATACTGTTATTTCCCTTAATTGTTAACTGCTGCAATCAGTCCTCCTAAAAATTAAAACAGGGGCACAATGAGAGTCAAAGAACATTTCACTTCATGGTTGTTGTTATAAACATGACAGCTAAGCAGCTCTTTTTTGAGGAACTAACTTCCAGCAAAATCAGTTGTCAGTATATTAATTAACTTGTTCAAGAAGCAGAAAAATAAATACCTGATTGGGAATGAGGCTGAACATAATAGGGACAGACCGAGATGGTCAAATGCTCTGAGTGACACAATAATACTTTGCTGCCAGGGACAGGGGTGGTGGGAACTTTGTCCGGGGTGACAATGGGACATGAATAGTGGACCTGTGAGGATCGATAAATATTCTGATGTTTTGCTTAATGAGTTTTGTAGAACTTTTCATCAGTAAATTAAATGCATTTAGTATTGCACATGACCTGTAGGACTATGCTTGAGGGTCTAAATGCTTTATTTTGTTCTATGGCGTCTAAAATAACCAGACAAGACCCCCATGATTAATAATTTCAAGTATTTCCCAAAATGTTGAAGTATTCAATTTATCAAAGGCAAATGTTTGAGTTGAGCTTTTTGAAATTCCATTCATCAATTGGTCAGAAACATCCAAAATTTGTCAACATTCAAGGAATAAGATTTTTTTACCTCCAAAACCTGACCTTAATCTCTGTGCACACATAGGTTTTATATGCTACAAACAAAATATTGAACTACTAACATCACAAAATATTGACCTGATCTCCTCCTTACCATTTGCTATCAAAGCATATTGCAACAATTGGATCTTAACCTACAGCCGCTTAAATTATTAACAAGCTTAGAAGAAGAATGCATTATTAGTTCTTTTCTTTATATTTTTTAATCTTCTAAATAAAAGGTTTTGTGCACATAAAACTTTAACAATCAAATTCTTTCCCATTCCCTACTGGTTTTCTTCAATGTTCTTCCATGTCCTTTTCTATTCTGTCAAAGTTGTGGTTTTAAGAGTAAGACATGAAGACTTTCTAAGGCGTGTACCTGCAGATACCTCAGGTAGAAGCAGTCAGCATTTCTCTTCAGCAAGTGTTTTTCCTTAGGTACTTCATTCAACTTACCCAAGACTAATGTCAATCCAACAAATCATATGCTGCTACCATCATGTATCTTATGAGGTCAAGGGTGCTTTTCATTGGAACCTTAATATAAATTAGTTGGCATAAGACCCCAATTCTCAACATGTTGTGATTCATTTGGAATCTGCATTCTCTCTTAATCAACTTTTCAAATATGTTCAAGGCTTTACGAAATTTATTTGCCTACAGCACTCTCAATCCAAGCCACAGCTCACCTTTTTTCTCTGGCCAATTTTTAGGTAAGATTTTACATCTTCTGTCAGTGGCATTCTGATTATTTCCCTCATATCATTTTACTTAGGGCTGACATCTTTCTTTACCAAGTTCAGTCTCCTATGTAAAAGTAATAATGGTGTCATTGTGATGGATTCGGAGCTCCATCAATTTCATGTTATAAGATTTGTGTATTATTTTGGGCTGAATTTTGCAAGGTTCCACATTGTCATTGGAGTCTCATTCAAGGTTAGTGTAGATTATACATTTTGGAGCTTCAATATTCAATTTAATTCGGTATCAGTAACCACCAGTAAGTGGACCTTATGTCCTGTATAGTGTGTTTTCATTTGTGCACTATTGAATAAAGTGTAGCAAGATCAAGGAATTAAATAGGGAAATATTGCTACTGTATTTCAAATCATGTGGCATACAAGTCAGCCATTCAAATTCCTTTAAAATACACAGAAACGATAGAATGTTAAAGTACTGTATGCTTCATAAATACATTAGATTAACCTATATCTTCAAGCGTCAAGTACAGACAATACTGTGGACCAAGACTAGGTCTCCTGTGAATCAGTAAACATGAACTAAATAGTTTGTCCATTTAAACATGCTAACATAATAAAGCCTGTTCTTAAACAGGCCACCATTCAAGTACAAAGACATCTCTCCCACTGTCTGTTCACTGATCAAATTGAACTATGACATCCTCTGCATCTGAATTGATCCTCTTTCTGTCAAGATTGTAATGTGTATTCCTGTAGTTCACAGAAACCATATGAACCCTGTAGTTATATTGTGGACAGCATAAAAAAGAACCAGTAGAAAGTCTAATACAGATTTTAAAAAATCTTTCTTGTAACAATTGGGAAATCAATATAGCATGAAACTTCGTAAAATATATCTTATAACACCATATGAACTTTCAGCTCGGCCAGGTATTGTAAATATTTAATGAAATGCTGTTGCCGTACTTTGCAAATAACTTCTTTTGCCTTAGAATTGCAGTTGAAGCATTAAACAATGTTCTCTTACATTAGCAATTAGCTTCAAAGAAGACTTGAAGTTATTGCCCATAAACAAATTATAATCAGGTCTAAGTTGTCTGGCTAGCATTTCAGATTCATGAAATGATATCTTGTACACATTTGCCACAGTGAGAGGAAACATAGCTCATTACCCATGATTCAACATTGAAGTATCACACTAGATGGAAACTTCAACAATCTTGTCCTCACACATGACTGAGTAAATGTTTCTACTAACTGTAACAAGCTGCAATGCATTCCTCTTTGAGTGACAGCAATTATTACAATTACCAATCTTAAGAAAGAACCAGTGAATTCTTTAAAGGAATGGACTAATTGTTAATGGTCTTGCTGATTGACAGGAATGTGCTTAGCAGCTACTCAGGTTGCGATATAATCTGTAGATTGTTGGCCATTTCTTTAGTTCAATTTTAGTTATTTTGAAAGAAATGCTAAGCTTTATTGGAAAGTCATTGCTCCTGTGGACAATCATCATATTAGGAATTGTAGGAACCCAGATTTTCAGGACCAAATCTTCCAGGAGCGCAACACATACAGGACAAAGCAGCCTGCTTGGCAGGTCCCTAACCACCGTGTTTAACATCCACTCCTTCCACCAACGACACAGTGGCAATAGTGTGCATCATCTATAAGGTGCACCGCAGCAACTCGCCAAGGCTCCTTCAAAAGCACCTTCTAAACTCGTGACCTCTATCACTTAGAAGGACAAGGGCAGCAGATGCATAGGAACACCACTACCTGCAAGTTCCCCTCCAAGCCACGCACCATCCTGATTTGGGTCTATATAGCCATTCCTTCACTGTTGCTGGGTCAAAATCCTGGAACTCGCTTCCACTGTGTGTGTACCAACACCACATGGACTGCAGCAGTTCAAGGAGGTGATGGTGAGCCACCACCTTCTCAAGGACAATTAGGGATGGGCAACAAATGCTGGCCTTGCCAACGATGTTCACATCTCATGAAAGAATTTTTAAAATTATGATAAGTGAGTATTGATTTCATTTACAGTCTGTGGAAATTGTTGCCAGTTGAGATGTGGTTGGTGGATAAATTGAAAGAGTAAGTTCCTACATCTGCAGCTCTATGCAGGAAGCATGCCAGGCTGTGAAAATCATCTGCTCAGTTCTACAGTTCAGGAAATATCTGCAATAACAAATCATCAGAAGTTTCTAATGACAGTAGCGGTTTTGGGTGTGGCAGCTACAACTACTTCAGTGCCTTAAAGAGATAGACTTAATAGGACCATTTCACAAGGATTTCAGTACTTAACTGGGACTATATAGATGGTTATCACGCTAATCATTAGCCCATGACCAGTCCTAATGAGCTGCAAGGAGTGGTAATGATGGGATGAATTTTTACTTTGTGATCTGTTTGCAACTGGGGAGGCAGACAGCACATTGGGAACTCGGAGGTTTCAGCAGCTGAATTGCCAGTGGCCTTTTAACCCAGCCACAGTATTTGCATCTGATTTAGATTTCCCAACCAAATAGAACAGATAGGTGTGATCTGATGACCCGCTGCAATCTCTTTCAGCTGTGCTATTTAAAGGGACTCTCCGGGGTCAGAATGAGAACATTCTAGAAGTGCTAGAACTGAGCCAGCAACTGGGCAAATGAAGTTTCAGTGTACAAAGGTTCTAGATATACCTTGGACATTATGCTGCAGGCTGTAAAGAACTCCCACAAATGTCTGTAAGAAGCTGCCACAAAGGAGGATGAAGATTGCTCAGCAAAGGTCACTCACTTTGAAGAAGAACTGTCACATGATTCACGTGTACGCTCCATCAGCTCAAGTACACACACCTTGGTGGGACCTCTAATACAGGTTATCATACGCTGTATCACACAAGTGAGCAGCAGCAGGTACAGCAGTGGAGTCAGGTACAGCTGTGGAGAGTCGGAGAGCTCAGGACACTTCAAGCACTGCTAAACTGGACACCGATGCTGATCCTCCGGAGTCATTGACAAAGAGGACTATTATGGAGCAGCGATGAAAAAAGTGAGGTTCTGTCAGCTTTTCCAGAGGCATTGCACATGTTGGCCCTCACCAATAACCTACACACTCACTGCCACCTTAGTCTCAACTGAGCCATTCAGCAGTAAAGTGCTCTCCAGCTCTTGGTTAAGCAGGGAAATGTGGATGGGCCATGAGAAGGAAGATGATGAAAGGACACTTGAAAGTGGGGCCTCTGTTCAGGATGTTTCCACTCCTCATCCCTTACTCCCTCCTCAGTCTGAGCTGCACATTCTGCTTATTATCCTGATGGCTGAATTTGCCCCTGCTCACATAAAGGTGGGGTGGACTTTGGTGAGGCCGTCATGGGTTCCAAAACCCAGAGGACATTAGCCAAGAGCATCTGAGCAGTTGAACTGGTGAAACAAGCAGCCTGATTTTAGCTGCTGAAGCCACAGGTGTTGTCATACATAGGTGTGATAAGAAAAGGAAGAAAAATAATTTTTAGTTGCACTAACCACTGTGCTACATTATTACATTTCAAATTTAATGTTTATTAACCATAAGCTTGAAAGCTCCATTGGCTCATCCCCCCATGGAGGTTTGAGGAGAAGGCTGCTGCAGCTACTGCTGGTATTCCTAATGCCGCTCCTTCTATTCCTCTGCTAAGGTCCAAGGTACAGCTGCATAAGCTGCTCCCAAGCTGATGAGAGGACTGACAGCAAGGACATGCAGATCAAAGTCAAAAACTCCAAGGTAACAGAAATGACTTCCAACATATGGGAAAATACCTCCTAGGCAGTGAAAGTACAGTCAGAACAAGTCCTACAAGCAAAGGCCTTTCACGTAGGCAAAGAAGCAGCTGTCAGATCTCAACATTTAAAGGCTTTCTTGCCTGTCTGTTCAGCACCGTTAATCCCCTCTGTCCTCTCACCTTATTCAGGAAGGCCAAAAACCCAGGCACTCAGTTAAAGACAGAATTCAGGGTTAAAACTCCACTCAGTTGCCTTTTAACATATGTAAACATCAGACCCGCCTTCCCAAGGGGGCTTCTTATGCACGAACAAACACGCTCAACTTAAATGTGGAAGTTAACAGGTCACCAGCAGTTTCTAGTGTTTCAGACTGTTGTCTGCACAGAAACCCACCTGCCCTGACAGGTTGAAATTCAGATGAATCTGTTTGTTAGGGTCATAACAGTGAACTTTCATCTTTTCAGCCCATTTTCATGCTAGCACATGAAGAACAAACTTGCACCTTTCACACCATCAGAAACACCATAAGCAATTCACAGTCAAATTGTCATTTTTGAAGTCACATCATTGTTGTTTTGTAGGCAAGTGGCAGTCAATTGGAGTACATTAAGATGTTGAGATTTCAATGGTCTGTTCAAGTATTGTTCCAGTTGTTCCATCAGCCTCATATCTGCTGCCACCTCTGAATGTTAATGTCTAATTGTAACCATCAACCAATACGATAGGGGATTTTAAAAATTCATTTTCAGGACATGGGCGCTACTGGCAAGGCCAGCATTTATTGCCCTTGAGAAAGTGGAGTCAGTCATCTTCTTGAACCATTGCAGTCCAATGTGATGAGGCTGACCTGCAGCAATAAAGCGCTGCTGGTGGAACGAATGAGGTGAGAATGGGACTTCCACTCATTAGTGGGAGGAGGTCTCGCTGTCAAGAACTGCTGGCCAATCAGATTGGCCATCAGCTTTAGCAGTCCCAGCAGCACTAAAACTCAGTAGTGGGTGCTGCTGGGACTGCACGTAGTTCCCAGGATGAAGAGAATATTGGACAGGGAGGAATCGGGTAGCCTAGGGAGGGGCAGAGGGTGGGAAGCAGATTTTGGAGGCCAGATGGGGAGGAGCAGAGTGGGGGCAACAGCTTGAAGGGGAGTGCCCAAATAGGCATGCAGCACCCCGCAAAGGATGTAGGCCCCCTTAATCCCGCCTTGTAACAATTTTCTTTAAAAAATGGCCCACTGTTTTGGACGGGGTGGGGGTTGGAGGGTGGAGGATTAATTTAAACAGCATTAATTTCTCTTCTTACCACTCTTATGTAAACAGAAAGATGTTTTGATTTGTTTTCCTCTTTATAAGCAGTGGCGTATTTCTCAACCCCTTGGTTTTGGTGTGATCCAATTTTCTATTAATAACCCCACAGTAAACTCGAGATAGGATGGATTCAAAGGGTTTTTTATTTGCACACATTCAAGATGTGAAAGAGAGTTCGCAACATCCCCTTCATATTCAGATAGTAACGAGAGGGATAGAGAAAAGAAAAAAATACTGTACAGAGACCATCGAGAAAATAAATATTGTTTCATCTGGCGTCCAGAATCAAAGTCCCAATGAGGTATTCCTTCACGGAGGTTGGTGGGTTGAAAACCAATGCCGGATAATTCACTTTTCCAGTGGTGTTGACTTCACACAGTGAGATAGGCATGCAGAGATGAATCAGTCTTGTAGGCAATAGCACAGACTTCCAGCAGAAGCAGGGTAGATGAGGCCAGATGTCCAATCTGGGCCAGATCTCCTTCGATGCGGCCTGCTGGTTAGATGTTAAACAGCAGGCTGAGCTATATGCAGTTCAGCAAGGCATTATTACTTGTACCATAAGCCAGAGGCCCATGTCACATGACTTTACCTCTCCATGATGTCTTCAACAAAGGATGTTTATCCATTGTCTAGAAATTGGCTTTGTGTTCCAGACTGATAACATCTCAGTCACTATGGGTTAAAAGTATTTCTTGAGAGGCCATTGTTTTAGTAGATGTTCCATTTCCACTGGCCAGCCTGGGTTATCAAATACAACACTTTTGTGTAGCTCCCTTTGAAGTTGGGCTATGCAGTCCACAGATGGTCATTAGTCGCTTCTTAGAGTTAACAAGGTATGAGTTTCCCTGAAATGGCAATGTGGATTCTTTTGTTCAGGGGCCACAGACAGACATAGCTCTTTTAAAGATCTTTGTTCAGATTTTAAAATTTTAGAACTAGCAATGGGGATATATATTTATATATATATTTCATGAAAAATGAACAGTGTGAGGTCTTAGGCTCTCACACCTACTCACACCAACTGTCCTATAGCATGGGCAGCATTAATCAGAGGGCTGCTGATTTCAGCACCCACTCACTGAACATGTCAAGGATGGGTCAAGGATGGCTGGGAAGGCAGTGGGCAAACCAACTTTCATATTTTACATGGGACGCTCGCCCGTTGTCATCACACGCTATTTCACCCTTGAATGTGTCAGGCGCGTGCCCACACACCAAGCAGAAAATTCTGCCCCAGGGATGCTAAGGGTGAGATGCTATTTTTGCAAAGCAACAGTGGCATAAATCAATCAGAAAGTTCTGAAGATTCATAATTCAGATTTATATGTTAATCTGACTGAATATGCTGACCGATTTATTAGTTACAAAATGTAGTTAGCCCGCTGTTATTTTTCCAGCAAGATCTGGCCCATTATTTTTGTGTCCAAGGATATACAAGTTGGATATTCCATGAGCAAAAAGATGTATGATTTTACTAGAAATCCCGACTGAAGGAGCTGCTTATGAATGCATTTATTTTGTTACTAACAAGAGTAATGCTTTATCCCACAGCTGTTCATAGTGTTCAAAATATAAGTTTCAAACTACACATTAAAAATACAAAGCAGCTTACACACAGAGGTTACAAAATTAGGTTCTACAGGTGGCAGTTTTTCAATATTATGGGTGCCACAATGCCTACAAAGTGGTGCGCATGCATAGTTCCCGTACTAGCCACTCTTGATGCCAGTTTGGTGAGGGTGTTAGCGCACACAAAGGGAGAGTTCGCCAGAAGTACGCAGAGTAGTTGGATCATGACATCATTCAGCATGTAATGCTGATTTGGAGCCAATGCAAATATTTTGGACCTCAATACTTTAGCTAATGTCCTCTCTCACAGCTGCATCCAGCAGCAGGAAGGACCCCCATCACCACTCCACTCAACCCCCACCAGCGTTATTTAAAGTGATCATTAACTAATTTCAGGTTAGTTGCTGACTGATTTCTGCTTATCCTTGCTTTGATTGTAGAAGATTCTAGAGTTGTTTAAATTTGCTAAATTCTACAGAGAGTGGTGTGGCATATGCTGAAGGATTTTGTCCTGATTTCAAGGATCCTGCACAAATCACTTGCACCCAGACATGGGGCACAATTTTCTGCCTGTCGGGTGGGCAGTGCGGGAGCAGGCACGGACCTGATCGCCGCCCGTGATTGGGTCCGCGCTGCCATTTTATGTGGACGGGCCAATTAGGCCCACCCAGCGTGAATCGCTGCTCCCGAAGACAGTGAGAGTGGGCGGACGCCAGCGGGACTGCAATGACCACCGGGTCAATGTCCAATGGTGGCCCGAAGGTCTGTTTTAATAATTTGCTGCAGCCATTCAAAGGCTGAGAATCATGGCCAGTGAAAGGGCTCCCCAGAGCGCTACTAGTGAGCAGGCCAGACAGGAGGGTAGGGCGGGGGGGGCACTGTGCCCTCATTTTCCTGATGATTGCCTTGCTGACCTCCGGGAGGAGATGGCAGCACAGCGGGAGGTCCTTGTACCCCAGGACAGGAGGAGGAGGCCCCCCACGTGACCAAATGTGCTTGGGAGAATGTGGCGGAGGTAGTGAGCTCCTGAGACGTGGTGCAGCGCACATGGAATCAGTGCCACAAGCGCTTCAACGACCTGTGGTGCTTGGGAAGGGTGGGTATCATGTTGGCATTGGTCACTTAACCCAGCAGGTAGGCTTTCCCCCCTGCCCCTCCCTCCCACAACCCCCCCCCCCCCCTCCCCCCACCACCACCACCAGCCCCCCAAGACTGAGTGTAGTGACTGCATCGAATCATTGACGGCATGTGTCCTTCACTGGGTGGGCCAGCAGATATTGCCCATGACGAGGTCACCCCGAGAGGGTGGTGAAGAGATGGGTTCTGCACCTGCAGCATGTGGTACACTGAGACCCACATTACCGTTTTGGGGGCAACCTGGAGGAGCTGCACCTAGGCGCAGTGCTGGAACTCCAGGACATGTCCAAGTCAAGGTGATGACATGCTGGGAGGGGAGCTTCAGGGTGGCATGGCACCGATCGATCTGCTGTCCTCTGCGCTCCACGTGTTTGCGCCTCCTTGCTATGGAAGGTTGGATAGTGTGGTGCCTAATGTGATGTAGGCAACATTTGGCCAAGGGGGTGGGGGGTTGGGGACAGGCCTAGCATCTATGTGTGAGTGTTTGGCAGCAGCCGGGTGAGGAGGCACTGGGGCCCTGCAATCTCCCACTCTGGTTGGGGTGGGCCGACGTGAAGAGAATCCGGATACAAGTAGCACTAATCAATGTTCTTCTCTCCTTTTCAGGAGAAGCATGCACATTATGCCGTCGAGCGGGTGAGGACTGACGGCGGCCTGGCCCAGTTGGTGATTCTCAGCCGTTTCGAGCAGGAGGCCCTAGATTTGGAGAGATGCCATGTGCCCAGGTCCACCAGTGTCGGTGAGGCTGGGTGCCATGGGCAGGTGTGTATGCCCAGCAGTGAGGTCAGCATTGTTCTCCCAGCAGCCATGGCAGTGCTGAGTGTTCAGTGATTGAAGTTTACAATATTGCTTGACCATTGCTTATGGAAGGATGAGCGCATAACAATCCTGGGGACAGAGATGCACATTGATATCGTCTCCATATTAACTGATCCAATGTCCTTGTTCTTCCTTTCAGCATCAGAGGAGGAGCAGCAGGTCTCCCCTCCCACACCTGAGGGCCCTGAAGTCATGGACTCACCAGCGTCACACCATCTCTGTCAGGCAGGCACCAGCGCAGATACTAGCACCTCGGCAAGAGTTAGAACATCGGCTAGTGTCCCGGGGCACAGTGGTGAGGGCACTTCACAGTCGCTGGAGAAGCTGGCGGAGACAGAGAGTGCCCATAGCGCCAGCAGTCGGAGGACTGCAGGGGACCAGGCACGTGCTCAGTTGGTGCCTGATGATGTGCCTCTGGAGTCGTCCGCGACACAGCAAACGCAGGAAATGTGGCCGGGTGTGCAGGAGCACCTGGTAGAGATACATGAGTCTATGCTTGGTTTGATGTCCATGTTGGAGGAGTCTGCGTGGACTATTGACAAAGCAATGAGCCTTATGGCTGAGCGCCATGCATCCTCCATGGATAGAGTGGCGAGTCTCGTGGAGAGGCTCCTTCAGGAGACCAATCAGGACTTCCTGGGGATGTGCTCTGATTAGTAAGCCCTCACATCGGCATTGACCTCAGCTGATCGTTGCCAATGTGGGAGATGGTCTGGGCACCAAGTTTCCCAGCTCGGTGCCCATCCATGCACGGTGAGCAGGGAGGTCCGAAGCAACCTCATGTCGGCGCAACAGCTCCCTGTCGTCTCTGTGGGCTCCTCTCAGGGCGCTCCGGACGAAGGTGGCAGCTCCTCCGCCCCTCTTCCAGTGACCATTGCATCCAGTGAGGCTATGACATCTGGGGAGATGCCAGCTGTGGAACTGGCAGCTCCCTCCCAGGCGGTGCCATCACAGGCTCCATGGGCCAGAGGATGGCCGCCAAAGTCATTGAGGCCAACAGGACAGCAGAGTCAGCAGGCTGTCTCATAAGCCACTCCGAGCGATGGGGCGGCACCTAGACGTAGCACCCAAAAATGTAAACAAAAGGCACCTTAGGCACACCACGGGTTTATCACTGGTGCTTTTGTGTTGGCCCACAATGAGATCTTTGAGTTGGTGTGATTTTTAGCACCTTTGTCATTTTGTTTTCTTAAGTTTCTTTGGTTGTAATATTAAATTCAGACATGTCACCATCTTTTCTCCTGCAGGTGGATGGTTTTCAAAAGTGTTATGAGTGATTTGTGGGACATTCAGCTTTATTAACAAGGCCCTTAGTTAATATTCCTATGCAGGCAGGTTTTGCACTTAGGTATTGACTATGGAGCCTATAGCTCAGGCTTGTCCGGGAGGTCCATATGTAGTCTGCTAGCTGAAGGTTCGTTGGATTAAAGCCTCCTGGGTGGCCCTGCCTCCTTGGAGTATGCCCGGGTCCTCCTCAGCATTTCACTGTGCATGCTCATCCTCGGACTCACTGCTGGACTCATTGTGTACAGCCGCAGCCACTGCGATGACATCTTCATCATCCACTGGAAACCCCCTTTCCAGCGCAAGATTGTGGAGAGCGCAGCATGCAACCACCATCAGTGACACACGATCTGGTGGGGGTACTGGAGTGTGCGCCCTGAGCGGTCCAGGCATTGGCAACGCATCTTGAGAAGACCGATAGCTCTCTCCACCACAGCCCTTGTGGTGAAGTGGCTCCAATTGTATCACTGCTTAGCTTCTGATCTTGGATGGCGGAGAGGCATCATGAGCCACCTTCTGAGGGGATAGCCCTTGTCACCCAGCAGCCATCCATCAAGCTGGGCTGGAGTACTGAGGAGCCCCGGCACCTGGGAGTGCCTGAGGATGTAGGCGTCGTGGGAGCTGCCTGGGTCCCTTGCAGAGACTTGTAGAATCTGCATCCTGTGATCACACACTATCTGCACGTACATGGAGTGGAAGCCCTTGCTGTTGATGAAGCCACCGGGCCTGATCCCAACGGTAGTGGATGAAGGTCAATGCACGCCTGAACAGAGTGTCTGTAACCGGCTTGACACAAGCTGATTGAGAGACATCGCGAAGATCATCCACCGAGCCCTGGAAGGAGCCAGAGGCGTAGAAGTTGAGGGCAGCTGTGACCTTCAGAGCCACTGGCATGGGGTGTCCGCCCACACAGTTAGCAGAGATGTCAGGCCCAATCATCTGACAGATATAGTTGACTGTCTCCCTTGAGAGATGGAGCCTCCTTCGGCACTGCACCTCAGACATATTGAGGTAGCTGCTTCGCGGCCTGTATACCCTGGCAGCAGGATAGTGGCATCTTCTGCAGCCTCTTCCACCTTGGGCTACCTCTTGGCCCTGCACCCATTGAGTCTGTGCCTGTCCTCCCAAAGGTGGCTCCCCTGGAGGCTGAATGTGCACTCTTGGTCTCCTCCCCCTTCTAGCCCTCCCTTCCTCCTCAGAGGAACTGTCTCAGGTGGAGAGTTCAGCTCCCATTCCCAGGCTAAGGGAAGGCTTCCTGAAACCTGCAGGCCCAAAAAGGATTGCTCACTGCAGGGTGCTGACCTGAAGGTTGTGGGTCCAGACCAAGCAGCTGGTATGCATTCTGAAGTATTGCAGATCACACAGGCAAGTATCAGTAATTTTGAAAAATCAATATTTGACAGAGTACACTCACGACCCCACTGAGCCCTCTTATCCCATCCATGGATGAAGTTTATGCAAATGTGTCCTACCTGCCTGTCCATTGCACCCACGTGCCGACTCAAAGATCACATGGGCGCCGAAAAATCACTGTCGATTGGCACCTCAAGGGCCTTAAGTGGCTCGTTAATTAATGGTAGGTGCGCATCGGAGATCAATGCGCGACCGCCCAACGAAATATCTCGATGGCGCGCGGTGCCCAACGTCACCATGCATCATTTAACATGTGGGCATGAGGGGTCCGCCCCCAAATGCCAACGGGAAAATTCTGGATATGGTTGCAGTATGTCTTGGCCTATTGTACATCAGAGAAAATGAGCAGAGGCAGCGCAGAGCAGGAAAAGTGACTGCTTAAGGGAGGAGTCAGGAGAGAAAGTTTGGCAGCTGGAGGCCAGCAACCAGAGTCTTCAAGGAGTAATGTTCCTACCAGAACCTCAGTGAGAAACAGTTTGCCAGATATCTCCACTTCACTAAGGAGATGCTCACTGAAATCTGCCACCAGCTGCAGCCTCAGAGTGAGGCAAGGATATCATTAACAATTGCTGTGAATCTGTTCATTGCCATGACCTTTTATGCATCAGACTTCTTCCAGGCTGGTGATATTTGCAACATCTCCCTGTTTGCCATTCACAGTTGCGTAAGGGAGGTCACTGCAAGGCTTTGTTTTCTGTAAGAGTTGAATACATTTCATTCTGTCTTGCAAAAGAGGAATCGGCAACAAGGGTCATCTACTGATGCATGATTCTGATTCACAAACCACACACAAATTGGCAGCATGCATATAACAAGAGCCATTCTGCCTCACAAAATGTGACAATAATGCTCCCTGTGCCTGGACTGCTCTGGAAGTGTCCTCCAGTACTTGGCAAAGAGCATGTCAAGATCCATCCATGCTGCACAGCCTTGACAACAGAAATACACAGCCCTTGCCACCAGGCATACGACAACCAATAGCAGGGTTTTGCATTTTGGGTTGATAGTTGATTAACTCTGCATCGAGACAATTCAAATAAGTTGACAGCTGATTTCATCTTTTCTTCTGGAGTCAACAGCTGCTGAGTTGATTTTTGAAGATACTGCCCATAGCATGTGGCTGGTCAAACAACAAACAGTGCACGAGCTAGCAGGATCACTGGAGAGAGAGTGCCAACTTGGTCTCACACTCAGGCAGTCTTTCTTCTTCTTCTGACTAGCTTGGAGAAAAGCAGTTACTCTCTCAGCCAGGGTCCATCGTCCAAAATGATTGAGTCTAATGGCTTGTTCCATACCCAGCTAAATACAGCTAGGTGATGCCTGAATGTTTTGTGAATGGGTCAAGGGATGGGTCAATCACACTCATCTAAGTTGATTGTCTCTGGTGGGCTATCTCTAGAGAGCCTGATCTCATTCTAGTGGCTTTGGTATTTGTAGGATACAATTATGCAAACGGTCAGCCATCTTAGAAGCTGCTGTTTAGTCATTTGAAATGCTGTTGTTGTTTTGTTACTTATCGGGTGGTTTCAACTCACTCAATAAATAAAGTCATTCTTGATATTAAATGTGGGTTTTATAACACACTTCTTGTGCTTGTACCACTGCCTGACCAGCAAGCAGCTCTCAGCTATCTGAAAGGAGAAAGTCAGAAAGGTAGGGTTGTGGTGAGGGAAGCAGGGAAAGCAAGAGGTACAAGCTTACTCCATCAGCAGCTTGTAAATAAGAAGAGATGGTGGGATGAGGGGGAGGTTGAATATAAATATCAGGCATATTCTGTTAGAAGCATCAGTTGATGTGCATTATTACATGGTTTTGGGAAGACATGACATACATTGACATAATAATAGCCCTTGGTTATATGTCCATATTATAGGATTGTTGGTAAATAAATCAAAGTCTGCTGCTAGAAATTTTATCATTGACTTCACTGGAAAGGAAAGTCAAGCAGGGTGTGAAATATGCCGACTGACCCCACTACCACCCAACTTACCGACCAACCACTACTATCAAACTTACCAACTGACCTACTGCTATCCAACTTACTGACTGACCACTACCATCGAACTTACCAAGTGACCTACTGCCATCCAATTTACCGACCAACCACTACTATCGAACTTACCAACTGACCTACTGCCATCCAACTTACCGACCAACCGCTACTATCGCACTTCCTGACTAATCCACTACCACCCAACTTACCAACTGACCCACTACCACCAATTTACTATCTGACATACTACACCCAATTTATGCCACTGTGGAAATTAAAAGTTCCGCACTTTGTGCTTAAGTCAATGATACACTGCACTTTGGATGAGAAACCAAATTAGTCCAATTCCTTATTTCCCTTTTATTGCAGCTGGACACGGTGGAAATAAATAAGAGTTGGAGCTTGATGGAACAGAGCCTCAAGTTACATTCATAATAGAATATTATACACAGAAAAGCAGTTAAAGCTCTGTAGTGACATTAATAAGTGTCTAGAAGGATCCTTTGGCGTAAAGGTTGTGGGCAGTAGCCTTCACTACAGCAGTGCAGATAGATGGTGTCTCTGAAAGGCACCATGGATCAGATAGATGACTTTGGCCATAGCTTCTGCATTGGCCCTGCCATTCTCATTTCATCCCAGGTAGTTGACTCTGTTATGGCACAAAGGCTGTCTGCAATAGGAGTAACGTGGCACATTTGACCCCTGAGCTCTCAGGCCACCCTCTCCCACTACACTTATTGATACCTGACAATAGCCCCTGCACCCAAGCCATGGACCAAATAATTCCTAGCTGACTAACACCCGTTTTGACCTGGAGTTCAATAATCATTTTAGTTTTTTTTTATCCCCCTCATACCTGCATCCCTGTTAATCCTGCATATATTTCACATGATTGTTCTTTAACTCACCCTTAGCATGCAAAAAGCTCCCATTCTACCTATTTTTTGAACCTATTTTAAGCTGGAAACTAGAGCACCAGTACAGACAAATGTCTGTCACAATTTTTTTTAACTGGCCTTGCACCCCTATTTATATGCATCTATTTTTGTACAAAATGTAATCCTTAGAATCAAGAGGGTGGAGAGAGAACTTAGAGGAAATGTAGGGGCTGACGTGTGATTTTCTGGCAATTATTCACGTCAGATAAAGTTCCAGATCTCATCTCATCAGCTGTTTCTGCTTCTCATTTGCATGACATCCGCCTCATCACCTGAGGAAAGTTCTGTGGTAATCTTTTTGAAGAAAAGCCTGTACAGAATTTTTTTTTTCAAAATCTGTTAATGATGTCATCCTTTTCAGTTGCTTAGTCTAGCAAACAGCAAAAGCCTCTGGCATCACATTGACATTTCAATTCTATCCTTATGGCTGATGAATAGAAATGAGTTGCCCAATTGTGTTTGCAGAGCAATCTCACACAACAAGCACTTGTGTGAGGTCATGGTTGGGAAAGTTGGAAAGGGGTACAAGCACTATGCTGAAACACCCCGCTTTGTGCATCTTGTTTGAAACAAGACCCTTCCACACAGGATTGCTTATTAATTCTATGCATCATAAATATAAGTCTCCAAAGAAGTAAATGCACAAATAGAGGCTGGATACTCCTAAAGTGAAATACAAAAGAGACTTGTATACTAAATATTGACTTAGTATTTTCTTGTTTTTCTGCATGTTAGGGAGGGATTCCTTTTCTCTATAGCTAAAAATTCCACCAATTTAGTTAAATGTTTCAAAACTGTTTTATGTAGATCTTTATTGCAGTGGAAACTTGCATCATCCTATTTTTATTAAAAGAGAAATTGCCTCCTGATCTGGTCCAAGTTGTTTAAAGTTGTTATTTTCAGACTGCCAGTTGTCAAGGTACTTTATAGCTTTCCAACATCTAGTGCACACATTTAATTATCGAACCATTAACATTGCAGATCCCTGCAGATCTCAAGTCATGAGTGAGATGGCTGAATGCAGCTGCAATAACACTCAAGAAGCTCAGCACAATCCAGGACTTAATAAGCAATGCATCTACCATCTTAAACATTCACTCCTTCCACAACCAATACAACGTGTGTGCACTACTTATAGGATGGCTGCAACAACTCACCACGGCTTCTTTGATAACTCCCAAATTCATGACCTCCAGCACCTAGAAGCTCAAGGGCAGCAAGTACATGAGAGCAGCATCACTTCCAATTTCCCTTGCAAGTCACACAACATCCTGACTTGGAAAATATATTGCTATTTTTTCATTGTCACTTGGTCAAATTCCTGGAAAGCCCTAATTAACAGTGGTGTGGGAGTGCCTTCAATATATGAACTGCAGAAGTTTAAGAAGAAGGCTCACCACCAACATCTCAAGGGCAACTTGGGATGGGCATTAAATACTACCATTGTGAGCAACACCAATATCCCAAGAAAGAAATTTTAAAATCCCATAGTAGTCATAAATGACCATCAGGCATAGACTTTTTTATCCCAGTTTTCTTGCCTTCTCTTTTTTTTAATGTTCTCTTTTGCATCTCTTTTTCACTACTTAAATTTACTACTTAGCTTTTCAGGTATGAGATTTTCTGGCAAATGAAAACTGGATTCCTTCATGAAAAGCTCATAAAATGGCTCATAAACAGGGAAGATTTGGGTGTTGGATTTGGCTTGGAGTTATATTTATTGGCAGTCATTCTGAGCCAACAGTTGGATCTTTGTTAGCTTTGCTGTTCATAAAGTAGGGCCCTTGTAGTCTCTTCACTAAGTAAGAGCTGAAAATATCAGAGAATCCCAAGAGTAAAGGACTTATCAGACACACCTTTCCAAAGTGTTGGTAATCCATGGACTTCCAGCTAGCCATTGTGCCGTGTACGGGAATTAAAGCAGGATCAACTACTTGTGTTAATGACTGCCCACTTATTCCGGAGAAATTACTCAAGAATGGGGAGGCTGCGTTGGAGTGAGAGAGCAGCAAAGGATCCACACCAGTGTATGTTTGCGAATCCAGGTGTTGAGGATGGGGATAGACATTCTTAGGCTTGCAGCAAGGGTTGAACTGCATTTCAGTGATTTCCTGCTCTCTTTTGATGAGATGTCTTTCTGACATGGGAGCATTATGCACTTACAAGTATTTGTTGTTGATGTATTTGCTTCACTACATCTGATTTAAGGGTGTACTAATGCTCTTGTTTTCACAATTTTTGCTTATTCAGTTTTTTATGATGTTTCATTTGATGTTAATCTTGGATTTGATGAGGATTAAATTAGTTAACCCCTGAAAACAGGCACAGAACCAAAATGTGTGATGAACCGGAACCTGCTCAGTAGAATGCAGACAACATGCCAACTCTATGCTCATTGTAGTGATTCCTGCACATAACCAGCGCTACCCACAATGATCATTGGCTACACACATCAGCAACGGACCCAATAACTTGAGTGCCTAGCACTCAACCCAGCCTCATCTCTTAAGGGGGTGGGTGGGGGGGTGGGTGCACGGTGGCTGCTGAAGATGCTGAGGGTGAAATCATTCCAGAGTTGCACCAAGTGCAGTAGTGGACATGAAAAGAGTTGTTTTACTCGCCGGCCGCAATGGCAAGTTTTCGTGCTGTATTGTCCTATTCCCGGCGAATCCTGCCTCATTAATAATGCATTCACAGGAAACACTGCAGATGGCTGGTGGAGCAGCCTCTGATTCATCCACCCCACCATCATCTCAGGCCTTCAATAATCAAGGCGTGATATTTAAAGGGCGCCCCTGCACAGAGCCAGCATTCTCTAAGGAAGATGCCGGAAAATCATGGCTGCCAAAGGGAGGAAACATGCTGCCCACAAATTTAGTGATGCCTCCCTTGGGCACCTACAGGATACATTGGAGGCCTGCTCTGAATTTCTCTAACCCCTTTCTGGGTGAAAACCAAGGAGCAAGGTCACCAATCCAGCGTGGAAGGTAGTGGCAGCAGTGGTCAGTGTCAACGCCCTTCAAAAGAGGACAGCCATCCAGTGCCGAAAGAGGATAAACGATCTCTTCTGTTCTGCCAGGGTAAGTCACTCTCCTCATCACTGTCATATCACACACTCACAAACCTATCAAACATCCACAGGGATCTCACACTGCCAGCTCAAGAGACATCACCATTCCCTCTCTCACACACACCTTCATCTGTTCTGTGGATTGTGTCCTCACCCTGTCCATGGTGCCACTCACCACTTCCATATGCCAGGCATCCTTCACCTGGCCTAGCTAGCATCCAGCTTACATTCTCTCCATTTCTGTTCATGCAGGACAAGCTGGCACAGAACAAAAAGGAGAGGTCGCAAACTGGCGGAGGAAAGCCTGACATCAAGGTCCTCACAGACTTTGAAAATTGAGTCAGCCAGCTGGCCAGCAATGATCCGGGCCTTTTCTGTGCTGATGATGAGGTCAGCGGTGCTCAACAAAGTGAGGGTCCAGCAGTGCAACATCCATTAGACAATCATGCTGTGAATGAGTTCCCCTGTTCTACAGTCCCCTGCCATTGCAGGCATATCTGGGAAGCAGCCGAGGGGGATCCACAAGCCTGGTCCTTGACCCAAGTCCTGAATACACCTCCGAAGAAGAATCTGATAACACCCTAAATGAAGACTCATCACAGCGCTCACCCCCACCCTCTACCAGCGCAGAGACACACACCTCGGTGGGACTTGGTTCTAGAGTACCCTAGGGGTTACAATCTGGTGAGCACATCACACTGTCTGATCCACAGCAGGCAGCGGCAGGGACTGCCCATGTTTCTGGCACTCGGAGGATTTCTGGAGGCCAGAAATCTGCTGAGTCTGGGTCAGATGAGGAGCCTTTGGACTTGGTCATACCTCCGTTGTTGGAGCTGTAAGGGCAAGCTCAGGAACATCAGGAAGGGATGTTCACTGCACTCCTTAGAGTACAAGGTGTGATGGAGGGGTCTGTCTGCTTTCAGGCTGAGATGATAGGGCTGGCATGCCAACCCATTGAGGTCAACACTGCAGGATGGCAACCGCCATCGAGACTTTGGTCCAGGGCACTGGTCCTGCACTGCTGCACGTGCTGAACTCTATCGCTGACACCTTGGTTGGCTTCCAACAGTGTCAACTCAAGAGGGGTGCGGGGTGGATCAATCTTACTCCAGCTTCCTTTTCTCATCAAGGAGTCAGCCAGGTGCCATCAGGCACCCATAGGGAGGAGGACCAGCAGTTTGACACCCCGGACCATCCATCCCGGTGACTCTGGGAATGTCCAGCTGATCCAAATTCCCTCTCCCTGTGGCCCCGCAGCTCCAGCTCAACAGGCTGATGAGGGCAAAGCTGGCCCGCAACAGGATACCCAATGCAGGTCGGGACTCTCCAGACGCCCACCAATGTCATCACAGATAGGGCCAGCAGACAGCAGGATGCCTCCACCTCTGCTGTGGATGTCGGGGGAGCACCAAGATGTAGCGGCAGGGCTAGGAAGGTTAAGGAGATGTAGTTGCACAGCCTGGGTTTTAATCACTTGTTCATTATGTTCGCCATTGTAAATAAACTCCCAAGAATGTCTCCTTGTCTATGGCTCCTTGTTATGATGAGCAGTGTTTGTGTCACTCAGATGTGAAACCATTCTGCACAAGACAAAGGCAGGTGTCTCAGTACTGGGCCTCTTCCCTCTGCAGTGTGTAACTGCAGACCAAAATGACGGTCCGGATTCATACTCACTGGACACATTAGTGATACCTGCACCTCGATGGTGCTTGTCGTTGCTGTCCAAATGTCCTGCTGCTGGTGGCACAGAGTTCCTCATTCTCTCTGTGTGCTCTCAGCATCCTTGAGGTAGGGCTGGTTCCCATCTCTTCAGCATCCGTACCAGTGATGCTGGTGCTTCTGAAGGGGACAGGTGCTGAAGGTGACAAAGGATCAGGTATATTTAAAGTTTCACAACTGCATTTCTATCTTATGACTGTGTTCACAGAGCACAAGTGAGCTGCCCTCAGCCACACAGGAGTCAGATGTCCACAGAAGCAATGTGAAGATCTATGGAGTGTCCTCTCCGCATGTCGTCCTCAACCTCCTGTAATCTGATGACTATTAGGACCTCCAATGAGGGCCTGACCACTGAGGGTATATGTGCTGCCATCAGCCACACAGGAGTCAAATGTTCACAGATGCAAGGTGAGGATGTTAGGACTGCCCTTACTACATTTTGTCATCGACCTCCATGAATCTTGTGGGTATGAGGACCTCCTGAGCACGCCTGTCTCGTAAGGCCACTGCGATGGCTTCATCGCAGGCATCCTCCCCTTCGAGGATCTTATCGCCATCACCCCCTTGACATCCTTCTCATTGGACGAGACGTGCAGCTCTTCCATCTCCTCCTCTGCCAGATTGTGGAGTGCGCAGCAAACTATGATGATACGTGACACTCTTCGTGGACTGTCTTGCAGTGCTCCACTGGACCTGTCGAGGCAATGGAACCTCATTTTCAAAATGCCTATCGTTGGCTCCATCAAAAACTGGGTCACAGCATAAGACTTGTTGTACCGTTGCCGTGCTGCAGTCTGAAGCCGCTGTACGAGCATCATCAGCCACATGCTCTGTGGGTGGCCCTTGTCCCTGAGAAGCCAACCCTGCAGTCTCTCAGGACTCTGGAAGATGTCAGGGATCTGAGACCTGCTGAGGATGTAGGAGTCATGGACACTCCTGCAGGATATGTTTGTGGTGGTTGCGCACCAGATGAACACTCAGTGATTGGAAGCCCTTGTGGTTGACATAGTTGACTGCTTGTTACCACGGAGATCTAAGCACCACATGAGTACAGTCAATGGCACCCTGCACCTGTGGGAAACCAGAGATCTGCGCAAATCCCAGCGCTCTTGCTTCCTGGCTTTCCTGATCCCAGGCAAAATGTATAAAGTTCTGTGCCTTCGCGAAGATGGCGTCCATGACCTCCTGGATACACTTGTGCCTGGAGGCTTATGAGATCCTGCACAGGTCACCTGCGGAGCCCTGGAAGGAGCCACTGGTGTAAAAATTGAGTGCCACAGTCACTTTCACGGCCACTGGCAGTGGATGCCCTCCAGCCCCTGTGGCACCAAATCCTATAGCAGCTAGACTATGTGACCAACAGTTCCCTAGACAAGTGCAGTCTTCAGCAATTCTGGTTCTAAGTCATTTGCAGGAACCGCGAACGCGTTTATGGACCCTGGGTCTAGTGAGGTACCTATGAGCTGTGTGTGCAACAGGTCCTGCCACCCCTTCACCTTGAGGGTGGTGCTCCTCCCTTTGCCGGGCCAGGCACCTCTGCCACTCTCTTCTTCTTCTCTGCTCCCTGTAAGCCATGAGACATGCTGCTAAATCACCAGGCTCCATGATTCTCCTCCTGCAGGATCAAAGAGAGAGATGCGTGAGTTAGCATTGGTGTCTTAAGAATCTCTCTTGGTTAAATTTGAAGGCCCCTTCATGTATGCAGGAGCTTGCTGGCCACCACTTGGATGGCCAGTGTGTAGTGTGCTTCATGGCTGTCCGAAGCCCCACCCACCTCTGCCCCACTCCACTTGACCAATTGGCGGCAGTTTTGGCCACTGGACTGCATGCTGTGCTCTCAGCTCAGGCACAGTCATTCTCCTAACCTGCATTGCAAGGCTGCACTGTTTGCTTGAACCATGAAGGATACTGGCCCAAACCTTAATAAAGACATTGCAAGGGGCTGTGAGTGACTCCACCACTGACTGCGCCATCGGCCATCTTTCGCAAGCGGATTGTACAACTTGCCCAGTCAGCCAATTGCTCTGCTGCCCCATAAAATACACATTAATTTGCAGTGTGTGCCTGAGGGGGGAAGGTTCTAGAACATTTGGTGGCACTTTCATGCTTTTGCATTGGCTGAGCAGGCAGATAGCTTCAGAGGCCTGACTCCAAACATGTCAATGGAGCTGCAGCTGAAAGCCTCAGCTGCGTAAGAATGCTCACTTTTGGCAAGCTTTTCCAAGTGCGTGACTGCTTCCCTCACTGCCTCCTACCCCCGATCCCTCAGCATGTGCTTGTGTACTTCCTTCAGTCTATGTTCCTTTGCCCCTACCGCCCCAACCCCGGCTTGACCCGCACTGGAGCCCTTGTCCTGGCATTGCATTGAAAGCCCGCCCGCCATGACGCCCGACGCCAGCGGGACCAGATGATTCTGCCCATGTTGTGCTTTACGCCTCAGAAATATGCACAGGTGACACCAGTTTCAATGTCTAAACAAGAGATTTATTCCCAATACTTTTGCAATGTCTGCTCTCATGGTTATAGCTCCTTGCTTGGGGCCGGAATATCATTAGTGACGTGCAATTCCTGATAGCGAAAACAGAGGTGGGTGGCACTTCTGCTTTTGTATTGGGAATGGCGTGGGGCAGGTGAAACAAATGCAGTTGCATGACAGGGGCAGTTTTCCATTGGAGGATCTCTTTGTCATGTGACAATTCAGGAGGTCTGGGCACGTTACAAAAGAGCCACCTGGACAAGTCAGGAGGCTCTGCATCAAGGGTCCAACTTTCTTGTCTACCTCCTTTTTGTCAGAAGTCTGAGCCATATTTCTGTGCACCCCTTCATCCCCCTCAGCCCCTCTGAAACTTCTCCCCATCACTGCCACCCCCCCCCCCCACCAATTAATCTTTATTGTCCTGGAACTCCAACCCCCATCATATACAAGCCCCTTACACGTCCCTTTGGAAATGTCAGAGCAAAGACGTAGACTGGTCCCATGATTCGGCAATGTCTCCCTGCAAATTCTCCTCCAATGGGAAGTGCTCTTCCTGTGTGATGGCAACAGGAGACCCTCCTGCCTGACCAAGGCAGCCTGGACAGAGATCACAGAGGAGGTTGGCAACCATGTGCCAACCGAAGATCATGGGTACAGTGCTGGAAAAGGGTCAATGACCTCCTTCGATCTGCCTGAATAAGTGTCATGGTGACATGGGATTGTCTTTCATGTGGGCATCAGGCATGGTATTGTGCGAGTGTGCAGCTAGGCTAGGCAGGTGAATGCGTGATTAGCTTAAGGACCACATGGCACTAGAGGCCAAAGTGTATGACAGTTGGACTTGAGTGAACAATCGGATACAACCTAGCTCATTAGAAAAGGAAATATATTCTCATAATCGCTGTCCTCAAAATATCCTGCTCTTCTCCCTATCAAGAGTCTCATGTTCCACTTTGTGTTGTCATCCAACAGATAAGCGTTGGTACCGAGCAACCGCTTGATCTGCTTTGGTCCTGATCCAGATGATGCAAGGTTGAGGTCACAATTTGGCAGCTTGATGCAAATCCAATCTCCAACATCAAATTGTGGTTCCCTTGCACATGTCTGCTGGTTGAAATATGCTTTCAATTTACCTTGTCACTTTGCAATTTCGTCCATCTTCACTCTGACATTCTCGTTGGATTGTGGCGGTGGCTTAAGAATGGTAAGCACCATTCATAGTAACGTTGTAAGAACCAGTCATAAGTTCAGCCGGTATCTTTCTGGTCAGAGAGCATGGGTGGATCAGTATGTTTGAAGTAGGATATGAATGGATTGCTCAAACATTTTTTTCCTCTGACATATTAGCTCTCAGATTCTCCTTGATCACCCTGTTGATTCGTTCAATGCCACCATTCGATTGCAGGTTGTATCACAATGTGGTGAATTCCATAGCTTGCAAGGAACTCCTTGAACTGACTGTAAACAAACTATGGTCCATTGTCTGTAGTGATGGTCTCCTGCAAGCAACTTGTCTAAAGTGTCAATGACTGAAGTGGTGGTTATGGTGTTGTAGTGCTTTTCTGGCCATTTTCTATGAAGATCATGAACATCAAGCAAAGAATGTTGATTGCTAGAGGCTGCTTGCATTTCTCCAAAAACATCTACATGGAGTTGTCGCCATGGTTTTGTTGACCGTGGGGTCAGTTGTAGAGGTGCAGGACATGGTTCAACAGATTTTTCACTTGAGTGTACAAGCTACGCAGTTTCTAATTGACTCTTCTATGTGGTGATCTATTGATGATCACAAGACTGCTTCACAAGATTGTTGTTTCATCTCAACAACACCCAGATGTCCTCCATGGGAAAGGTGCAAACACGTTGCTATAGTACTTTTGGAATAACCGCTCAAGTTCCACATGTGATACAATTGTCGCTGAACGATGTGAGTTCATTGCATACTCTATAGTACGGGACCAGTTCTTTCTATATTTCATGAAGCCACTCAGTTTTTAGGTACCGGCTTACTTTCTGCAATACACTATCTGTCACAGATTCTGCCTTCAATAACTCTTGTATGACAAGATTTGCAGTTGTGTGTGAGATCACTGTGGTCACATAGTCATCGCTATCACCAATGCTGTCAGCAATAGTATTGTGGCTAAGCATGTCAGCTACACGATTGTGTTAACCTACATGATACTGAAAGGTCCGAGGAATACTCTGGTACAAAATTTCAACACTTGGAGTCCAGGTGCAATAGTCAAGTGGTTCCTTTATTATGCATGCAGGGAGCAAATGCTGGGCAATCCAGGCGCTTCTCCACCGAGGTTCAAATGAGCAGAGTTTATATATCTTTTCTTATCAGTTACAACTTAATGGTATTAGTTACACAAGGTCACAGCACAATGACCCCCCCCCCCCCCCCCCCCTCCCCCCCGGTGGGCTGATAATTGTGTTCTTGTACAGTAATTGTAGTGCAGAGACTAAGCATTGTCTTTTTTGAAGATGGCTATCAGACGGTGCAAAATAGCCTTCCCCATTTCTTGATTAAGTTATCCTATGTCCCCGCCCGTGTGTCTCCCATTTCCTAATTGCAAATTTACAGCGGAGCCCTTTGTACAAGTTTATAGCTTTCTTGTAAGGCTGTGATTGCCTGTGTATGCTTTGTTGCCTTAGCTGCTGGTTCTGGCTAGCACTTTAAAATAAATCCAAATTTTCTGCATCTTCAGTCCCCCCTTTTGGGTGCATAACCATTAAGTTAAACTAGCCAATTAATCTGCATCCGATGATCTTCCTAATGTCCGTGACTCCTGTCTTTCCGGTAGTGTGCGGCCACCAAGATGGGAGGCTGGGACCCTACGACATTAATATTGTGTCCTGTCCCAGCAGCCATTGTTGCTCCTTTAACATTACTTTTTGTCCTATGTCTAAGGGCTTTCTTCTTACAGGTGCAACTTGCTGCAATTCCCCACACCAATGCTAACACTAGCTGCACAGCAACGAGTATAAGATAGATTATTCTTATCCAAGTGTGTATATCCACATTCAGCCCCCTGTCCCACACTTGCTCCCACCATGTCAGATCTCTCAATTGCTCTTCAGTATCATTGATTAGCGTTTTAAACACCGCCTGTAACACATAATACTGTTTCATCACCTTTTGTAAGTCACCTTTAATCTTTGTCATACTTTCAGAAAGGTGGGGAATTGGGGCCTGATTAGGTTCCTCATACTGTTCCAGGGTATCGTGGAGTGTGTCGGAGGCATTGACTGAGACCTGACCCCTTTGTTGGACGTACACCATTCGCGTGTGTCCAATAGTAACTGGGAGCCAGGGTTTAAAGCAGGAGTTGGGGGTGGTGATGTTGCAATGTAGGCTCCCGTACATGTATGACTGCTCAGTAGTTGTTACACAGTATTCCCCCATTCCCTTGTGTCCTGAGCAGGTGTGATGTTTTCTCTGTGGGTAATTTCTAACATACAACCCTCCGTTCGGTTGTACCCGCATTCGTCCAGCCCCCCCGTTCCGACTGGATGGGGGCAAATCGTGAGGCTACCATTCATCCTGCACCCACTCAGTGATATCCGGTGTATGCCCTCATTCTTGCATATGGCATGCATGTCTATGGGGTTGTACTGGAGGGAGTCATTGTCTCAGATTAACCCAATGTTCTCCACTTGGTACTGGGGGTACGGGCCCATGTCTGCTGTGACTGAGGGGCTTGCCAATACCATGCCTATCACGTTCATTTGGTTTGTGGTGCACTTCTGAATCACCAGATACACCCTGGTTATTCCTTTCAACGTACAGGCGTCGATGACGCCTAGGTTCTTGACCATCCCCGCAACCGGATACTGTTGATCCAGCCCAGTAACTCCTCCCTTTGGATCTGAGCCAGATTGTATCTTAATTGCCTGATCATCCACTGGCCATAAGTGTGGCACAGCTGGCTTTTTTGGGTGCTGTCCTCTTGTCGTTGCTCCCTTTCTATTAATTGGTTGGTGGTTTTAGCATGGGTCTCTATAATGTGTATGCTTTCCAATAGAGATGCCACAGTCTTGCCCCCTAGGGCCACAGCCGTTTCTCTGCCCCTCGCAGCTCTTATGAGCAACTGCCTCATGATCCCTTTAAGATTCGTGACCTTGGAGTTGATTCCTTGAATGTCGAGAAAGTTTACTAGGGAAGTCCCTGTGTTCACCCCTGTCAGTACATTGTTAACTAACCCTCTCTTCTGGCTGTGGAAAGCAGCATGTCCCCTGAATCTAGTGGCGTCCGTGGCATCGGCCGCCTGATTAATCACAGTCTTACTCAGTAATTTGTATAGTTTTCGTAGGGGCACTTGGTTACTGCAATACTCAGGCAGTTGTATACCTGTCAGGTTCACAATTACCGGTACAATTTCATTTTTAACGTTAATCATACAATAGTTCACTGTCCGTATACAGTACCAGTCCATTCTGTGGCCCAGGGGTCATGTCTGGGCAAGATAGTCTTTGTGGTGTCGTTGTGTCCTGTGATAGCGGGGTGGTGTCGGTCCAGGGTCCGCCATTGTAGTCAACTCTGCATGTTTGGGCCTCAAGATCCAATGCCAGGTATCTGTCATTCCCAAGTCCTCCACCCCGGGGCAGTGACACCAGTTGTTGTTGTCCCGGGATGTGAAGGTAAATTGCGAAAAATCCCTCACACATTGTATCTGGACCTGTGCCCCCTTCACACATGTCCAGGGTCCGTCCGAACCATCGCTGATCTGGAAGCATGTTGGGCCCTCATTTTTCCATCGGAATTCCATTCCCATGTCCGAGCTCTGCCCTGGGCCCTCTCCATCGCCCATTCCAATGGATAGTTGCATAAGCCAGGTGCCACACTTGAAGAGCATTGACCTTTCCGTTGGGATATTCACACCTCCTTTCACGCAATATCCGTCGCTGACATTCTTGTAGTATATCGGCCGCTGCTTCATGGTTTATGTTCTGCATTACGGTGGCTGTGATAGCCAGGGCCCTGGTAATGATCATCGACCCCCAGCTTTTTTCAATCTTGGCATGGAGGTTACCCGGTTATTGCTATTTCTGTAATGAAGTATACTGCTGGTGATCACCAGGGGTTAGGTCGTATATATGAGGCAGCTTTCACCTTTTCACCCCTCCTTGTACACAGCCCACGGTCACCCTCCCCGCAGTTGAGGAATCCCCCTTTGCCTTTCGGATGGCCAATCCTCCAGATCGGGAATGAATCCTAAACCACTTGGCTAACACAGTATGAACTGCACGTTGCCCGTTTTCCCCCCACTGCCCGGTAATTCAGTCTTTCTTACTTACATCATACCTTTTCAGGTGGGACCAGTGTTTCCACCTACCCTTTCCCTTCATATCGATGCAGGCACATGAATCACTGGTCAAAATAATTTTGTATGGCCCAATCCATTTAGGGGCAAAATCTGGTTGGCTAGGGGTGATTTGAACAAACACCATGTCTCTGACCTCAGCCAGTGGTGCCGGGGGTCCCCCTTTTGTCTCTCTGCTAAATCCCTGATAGCCTGTTGGTCCTTCACTTCCTGTTGTAATTCCTTTAGCTGTCTATCCAATTGCTTAATATAGTTTTTAATTTTATCTCCGATGGGTCCCATATCCTTGCTTCCGGTGGCTATGCCCTCCTGTTCATTAACTAATAAAAGGGTTAACCCAGTTGTCCTGTTGGGGGTAGCCCACAGTCATATCAATATGCAGGGGAGCACATCCACCCATCCCCTACCAGTTGCTGTGATTGCCTTTCCAATAGCGTTTCTTAATGTGCGGCTCATACGTTCTATCATTCCTGAGCTTTGTGGATGATAAGGTGTGTGAAATTTCTGTTTTACCCTGAGCAGCTCACACGTCCTTTTCATAACACTGCCTGTAAAATGCGTTCCTTGATCCGAATCCATCTGTAAAGGGATTCCCCACCTTGGTACTACTTTAAAAGCGAGGATCTGTGCAATTGTGGTGGTGCTGCAGTCCCTGAAGGGGAAAGCCTCCACCCATCTAGTGAACTGGTCAATTATGACCAGGCAGTATTTCTTTCCCCTGCTGTCGGGAAGGGAAAATCTATCTGTAGGTTTTCCCATGGGCCCTTGGGGCGCAGCTGGAGTGATAAGACCTTGATCGGTGCAAATGATACATCTCTGACTGGCTATATCCCTGCCAATGCCAGTCCACCACCAGTTCTGAAGCAGTCTACTGAGCATACTGCCCCTTCCGTTGTGGTCTGATTCGTGATACAGTTTCAACAGCATGTAATGTATACAATTCGGGGCCATTTTCCTGTCCTGTGGTAGAATCATGTTTCTCTGACTGATCTCGTGTCCTAAGTATCTAACCAGTGTTTGCCCTACTTGTGCCTTTTTGGGGCTTGTCTTAAATCCAGCATTTTTCAGCGTCCTTAAGACTACCTAGAGGACTTCGATGTGGCCCCTTTCTGATCCTGACGCTATTAGGATATCATCTACATATGATAAGATTGTACTGTTGTAAGACTGTACGTCGCATTGACTCAGCTTCTCACTCGTGGCCTGATGGAAGATGTTCAGGTTGTTGTGGAATCCCTGTGGGAGCCTCGCCCATGTATACTGTCTCCCTCCCACTGTGAAAGGGAATTTATCTTGGGATCCCTGGTCCAGTGGTATCGACCAAAATCTATTGGCTACATCTAAGACTGTAAGTATTTTATGTTTGGGTTTTTACAATTAAAGCACACCTCGGGTTTAGGGACAGCTGTCGCCTTGGCCACCATTTCAGTGGGGTCTGTAACCTCCATTGTCAACACCTTTATCTTAGTTTTCCCTATGTGGTTATCTACCCCGGTGGCCCACCTTTCTAGCTCATCATATGTGTTCTTGTCTACTAGCCTGGTGTTTAGGATTGCCTGTTGGGTCAGGCTTAGGCCATCCTTGTACAATTGCATAAACTGTACATCGTCTCGGTTCAGTGCAGCACCTAAACCCCCATAGTTACAATATGCCTCAAACTTCCAATTGCCATATTCAAGGGCATCCTCACCCTTTTCTTGTTTTACACCAGTCACTATATTCCAATTAACTGGGGCTTGCCCTAAGGCTTGTGCTATTTCTGCTCTAAAGGCTCGGAAATCGGCTTGCTGCTGTGCCTGGTCTACCTGGTTATCCAAGCACCAGTGGCACATACTCTATCTTGATTGGGGCCATGGTATATGGGGGTGCTGATTCCCAACCTGCTTCCCGTTGTTCTTCATATCCTGCTGTCTGTTCCACCAGCCCATTCCAATCTACGTTATCTGCGTATTGTGGAGCTGTTGGTAGCTGTGTTAAAGCTGGTGAAACTGACATGAGAATTTTTGCCTGTACTAGCTCTTCATTTTGGCCAACATTCTATTTACTTTCTTACTTAACTCTATGTGTTGCCTTCACATTAAGATCCATGCTTTATCATCTTTGTCTTCTTTTTAAATTATCCCACCATTTTCTCTGATCAGTGGGTGAGTCAAATGAGTTCCAATTGTTCTTTATCATCTTGCCTATCAATTTCTTATTTTGTCAGCTAAATGCTGTGCCAGGGGTCCCTTTAGTCCCTTCTCGAGTTTGTCACTACTGGCCATCTCTGGGTAAGACAGTCGGGGTATAGTTGTCATCAGCTTTCCTGGTTCTTTCCTGGGTCCTTTCTGACTGAACTCGTTACTTGCGACTTATACCAGATGTAATTATAACAATCTATAATACAAGCGTTTCTACCCCACCCTTACCACCCCTTGAAATATTGCCTGGAGCCTAGGTTTTGGATACGTGGGGCGCCTGACACTTCCGGGGTCCAGACGGAGTTGGATTTAGTATGAATAAAAAAGTACTCACACTGTGACTTGTCCCGGTTCCCATTCGGTGTCCTGCGTCCTTTGTACCCTGCTCGCAGCGCCAATTGAAAGGCCCAAGGAATACTCTGGTACAAAATTACAACGCTCGGAGTCCAGATGCAATATTCAAGTGGTTCCTTTATTATGCATGCGGGGAGCAAACACTGGGCAATCCAGGTGCTTCTCCACTGAGGTTCAAATGAGCAGAGTTTATATATCTTTTCTTATCAGTTACAACTTAATGGTATTAGTTACACAAAGGCCACAGCACAATGACCCCCTGGTGGGCTGATAATTGTGTTCTTGTACAGTAATTGCAGTGCAGAGACTAAGCATTGTCTTTTTTGAAGATGGCTATCAGATGGTGCGAAATGGCCTTCCCCATTTCTTGATTAAGTTATCCCGTGTCCCCGCCCGTGTATCTCCCATTTCCTAATTGCAAATTTACAGCTGAGCCCTTTGTACAAGTTTATAGCTTTCTTGTAAGGCTGTGATTGCCTGTGTATGCTTTGGTGCCTTAGCTGCTGGTCCTGGCAAGCACTTCAAAATAAATCCAAATTTTCTGCATCTTCAATACTCAGCCTTGAACTTGTACTGATGAGGATGTTCTGACCATCTTTAGATATGTAGGGGTCGATGGCTAGATCCTGATGTGTAACAACATAGTCAGCGCCTGTTCATTAGTGTAGAGTGAATTTTCTACCATAGATAAATATGTGCCAATGTTCACAAGTATTGATGCAGGCTAGTGCTTCCACTCTCTAGTAAAGTATTTACATTTGGTTTCTGACAATGACCGTGATGCGTAAGCAATTGGTCATCTGCTTCTCCAACGTATTGTGAAAACACAACTCCTATTGTATTTCCTGATGCATCCACATTTCCATATGTGGGTTAAAATGCATGAGGACTGGAGGAAACGCTATCTTCACATTTAACATGTCAAATACTGTTTGCTGTATGATTGTCCATTCCCAATGTGCATCTTTCAAAGACAGTCCGCGATCTCTGCATATTTAGGAACAAATTTGTGATAAAAGTTGGTAGCACTGAGGAACAATGCCAACTCTTTCACATTAGACAGGGTTAGAACTGCATGAATGGTTTTGATGTTGTCGTGTATAGGCTTTAGTCCAGCTGCTGTCACTCTGTACCCTAGAAAATCAATCTCAGATGCAACGAATATGCTTTTGTCCTTGTTGAGTGCCAAATTGTGTTGTGCGAGTCAAGTGAGCACTGCTGATAACTACTGTTTGTGTTCTGCTTTGTCCCTTCCATTGACAATGACATTATCAAGCAGATTGTGCATCCCCTCGACGTCTAACAAGACTGAAGAAATAATCTTCTGGAACATGCTAGATGTTGAACATTCTGCGGTACTGAAACACATCTGCATGAATAACCAAAGCTATAAGATATGGCTTTGCTGTGCTGGTGGTATCTGAAGATAGCATTGTTGCATGTCAAGCTTTGCGAATACTGTGAGGTCATGAAATAATGCTGATAGTTCTTGGATTGTAGGAATTACATTGTTGTCTGGAGTGATTGATTTGTTGACTGCCTTAAAGTCAGTGTACAGTCTAAGTTCATCATTTTTGCATTGTGCAATGACTAGGTTCAATATTTATGGTGTTGAGTGATTCACTCAATGATACCATCTGCTTCAAGTCATTTCAGCTCCCATGATACTTCAGCATGGATCGCATCTCAAATTTTGTAAAATTGGTAGAGTTAATGTATTACAAGGAGCATGACAAGTACCCAAAGGTTAAATCATCATCCTCTTGAGATGTTCCCTAATTTGTGAAAGTCACAAATTAGGTTGTTGGTTAGTGTGCCAAATTTACATGTGGAAGCCACTGCAGTAATGCTGTCACATATTGTTTTATGGGCTCACCATTTCCCTGGCATCTCTAGTGGAATGAATGTCATTTGATCATTACACTTTTCTTCGGCCCCAGTATTTTTTGAGAACACATTGCTATATCAAACGTAGACGTGTCATTCTTGAGCTATTCGAATATTCTCTGGTCTTCTGCTCAAAGGCAATGTACAAGTATTGCCTTCTTGCGAGTCACTGCTATACCCAGACTGTCCATCCCTCTAGCGAGAAAGTGTTCTTGAACTCCGAAATCCATCAATCCCATGGCATGGGTGGATCTCCCGGTGAAGAAAGGAAAGATGCTGGAGCTAGTAAATTTAAACTGTTCTCCATCTCTTCACTAATTGTTTTGTTTTATGACTCAGAAATATGCAGATGTTATGGATGGAGGAGAGAGACAAACTGAACTGTTCTACTTTTCTCACTGTCTATCCACAAGTAGACGTGTTTTAACTTTTGGAAGAGACAGTGGCGTGTTTTCCCCCAAATCCTCAGTTTGTGAGGTCAATTTTAAAGAGACTATTAAAGGGGCTAAAGGGACAATTTTTAAACAAACTCTCTTTAGGGTTAAATCAGAAGTATTGTTTATTCATTCATTCAAACCTGGGGAATGGTCATAGCTTCTATATACACATACTCAAGCACACAAGAAAGAGATAGGAGAGAAAAGAGTTTTACAATTGTTGTAACTCCTAAGGTGAACAGTGGATTTGGACCAGAGGCATAGAAACTGTTTGTTAACCTGGAACACTACATGACCTAAGCTCCTCTGAATTTTGGAAAGTTTTAATGTTACATTCCTGGATTCCCAGGGAAGTCTGCTATTTAGTAGGACTCCAGGCTGACAATAAAGCCTGCCTCAAGTCTAAACCTCTTTGAAGCCTGGTTCTCTGGAAGATTCTTCCCATCGCCTGTAGAGTGGACCAAGTCTCGGTATACCAATTTCATGTTTCTGCGTCATCACCCATCTTTGAAGGAATTTGGCAACTCCTGCTTTCAACCAGCTGAACCCACTTGAATGTAGCAATCATGTTTTGGTCCAGCAAAGTCTATTTTTAAATAAGCAGAAAGTAAGGTTTGATTTATACCATTTGTGATCTCTTTCAAGTCTTATGGACATGACATAGAGATAACACCAGTTTCTATGTCTAAATAGAAGATTTATTTATAATGCTTTTAAAATGTCTGCTCTCATACTTAAAGCTTCTTGCTTCAGTTTCTCTTTCTCTAACCATACCCACAGGCTTGACTAACAGCACACAGAACAGAGAAGAATCAATGGACACAAATACGCAGACATACACAATCAAACGCTGAACAATTGAATAAACAGTGAGATCATTGTAATAGCAGGTTAGGTGAGCTATCCAAATGTTGCACAGTTGGAAATGCACTCAGAATTCACAGAGGCTATTAATCAGGTAGTATTCTATGTCAGATAGAGTTGAGTTCTTTGAACTGTGTTTTTATGTCTCAGCTCGATAAAGCACTGGTAACCATTGGTGCATTGAGCATACGCATGAACAACACCATAACCGTCAAACCTGCGTGAAGAGCTGTTCTTGTTGGCAGAGAGTACAATGTCCAGATCCCCGCCCTCAGTGAGACTCATCTGCCTGAGGAAGGTCACAGCAAGGAAATGGATGCAGGTTACACATGCCTATGGAGGAGCCATAGAAAAGAAGAATGGTGCAAACAAGCATAGGCTTTGCTGTCGTGGACCATCACATTAGTATATTGACCTGCCTTCCCAAGAGTGCTAAAGATCACCTGATGGTGCTTAAACTCACCAGCATGGCAAAAGGCAAGCAACTTGCATTAGTGTGTATGCCCCTACCATGATCAATCCTGATGAAGTCAAAGGTAAATACCATGATGATCTCCACTCCTTGATTGCCGATGTACCAGAGTCAGACAAGCTTATCATTCTTGGTGACTTCAATGCAAAAGTCGTTCCAGATCACCAAGCTTGGGAAGGGGTAATTGGAAACAACACTGTTGGCAGTTGTAACAGCAATTGTCTTCTCATGCTGAGGACGTGTGCTAAGAATGAGCTCCTAATCACCAACAATGCCCCCAAACATGAAGGTCCAGAAGTGTTTCAATGTCTTAAGGCTCAAGCAGGCAATCATGAAGGAATCTCTCTCAAAGAAAGTTAGGAGTTGCCTGTGTACAGTGAAAATGGACACCCACTGCATTGAGGATGACCAAGCGAACTTCAGGGATACAGTGTACTCCACAGCTCTAGAAGCCCTCGTCAGTACCTCTTATAAGCAGCAAGATTGGTTTGACGAAAAGAACAAGGTGATCCAGAAAGTACTGGAAGAGAAGCATCATCTCTACAGGGTTTACCTCAATGACAAGTCATCACTATCTAAGCGCAACACCTATCAAAACATCCGCAGGACTGTCCAATACAAGCTCAGAGAGATGCAAGACACTTGGCTGTATCAGAAAGCAGACAAACTTCAATCATATGTCAATCCAAAGACTGGAATAGATCCTACAATGTTTGAAATCTATCCACGTGCATCAGTCTACTGGTTCATTACCAATCCTGAATGCGGATGAGTTAAAACTGCTCACAGAAAAAGCCCAAATTCTAGAAAGCTGGGCAGAGTGCTTTAACCACATCCTCAATCAGCCTTCATCCATCAATGAAGAAGCAATCAACAGGCTGCCACAGGTTACCATCAAGTATACTATGGATGACCCTCGCACGCTATTAGATATGACAAATCTGTCAAACTCCTGTCTAGTGGCAAAGCTACAGGAGCTGATGCTATCCCAGCTGAGGCCTACAAGGCCAGAGGTCAATGTCTGATCAAGAAGCTCATTGAACTGTTTCAGTCTATGTGGGAGCAAGGAACCATCTCGCAAGAATACAAAGATGCCTCCATTGTCCAACTGTACAAGCAGAAAGGAACGCACCAATCTTGCGACAATCATAGAGGAATCTCACTCCTCTTCATCACCATCAGAATTTTCCAAACCACTTAGTGCAACATCTGTACCATGATCTGCTGCCAGAGAGTCGGTATAGTTTCAGAAACACTTAAGGGACCACTGATATAGTGTTCACAGTTAGACAGTTCCAGGATAAA